>NC_137099.1:8743670-9119607 GCF_949357685.1 Gobio gobio | reverse complement strand
ATGTAATGTAATGTAATGTAATGTAATGTAATGTAATGTAATATTACATTACATTACATTACATTACATTTATTATATTATATTATATTATATTATATTATATTATATTATATTATATTATATTATATTATATTATATTATATTATATTATATTATTATATTATATTATATTAATTATAATATAATATAATATAATATAATATAATATAATATAATAAATGTAATGTAATGTAATTAATATAATATAATATAATATAATATATAATATAATATAATATAATATAATATAATATAATAAATATAATATAATATAATATAATATAATATAATATAATAAATATAATATAATATAATATAATATAATATAATATAATATAATATAATATAATATAATATAATATAATATAATATAATATAATATAATATAATATACAATTTATTTTAGGTCCAATTCTCACTATTAAATATAGTTGCTTGCATATTTCTATGATATTGGCTGTTTATTAGTACTTATAAAGCACATATTAATGCCTTATTCCGCTTGACCTTATTCTACAGCCCTTAATCCTACCCAATACTAAATTAATAACTACCTTATTAACTATTAATAAGCAGTAATTAGGGGTTTATTGAGGCACAAGTCATAGTTAATAGATAGTTGAGAATTGGACCCTAAACTAAAGTGTGACCAATATAACCTTTAAAATACTTGATATTTACTTGAGGTAATATATACAGTTATACAGTACTCAATACTGATTTTCCCTGGAAACCAACATTTTACATAACTGTTTATGATCAAAATAAAATAAAGTGTATTCTTTTATAATATAATAATGTCACATTTCTTTTGTTTGACCACAGTTATGAAACATGAATAAATACAATGAATATTCAGCTATTTCTAATTGGTGATGGTTGATTATACCGTGATTTACCTTTCTGAAAACATATAAATGGTCAAACCAGCTATGGGTTAAATATTTAATAATAACATTGTGTGGAAATCACATCATAAAGATCTGAAATAGAATGCAATATTTTGTCATGGCTCATTCAGCAGCCGTTATGACCTAATGTTCTGGATGAACAGAACTAAATAGCAACACTGTTTATCAGGACTGATTTGGCTGGGCTTTCATAGTTTAATAGTGTCTGAAATAATCACGCTGTGGAAGAGCATCCAGCTCTTAGAAATGAAACAACTGCTTTACTGGTGAATTCTCCACAGTCAAGAAAATACAAAATAAAACATGCCATGTGAATTTAAAAGTGAAGTCTCAATAGAAATGTTACTCTAGTGACTTTTTCATCACCACGTCTGTCATTGACTTGAGTAAAAGTACAAAGTACTACTGGTCAAATATTACTCCATTACAAGTGAAAGTTCTAAAAACAGATTTTTACTTAAGTAAAAGTACAGAAGTATTTGTTTTTAAAAGTACTTAAGTATCAAAAGTACATTTCTTTTTTTATGTCAATGCATTATTTTATTATTGTTGCAATTGTTGTTTAAATGCACTCTATGCCATCATGGTGGTTTACGCCAGTCAGTGATGCTCCATCCGACACGCTAGCATACGACCACCTTAAACTAAGTTAAATACTTGTATAAAAGTTACAAAGCTCTTTACAAAGCTGCTGTCACTTTAAGGCTGAATGCACGGATCCAATACACTGATACACATCCGATTTTCTCCCAACTGTTTACTCTTTTCTTTCTCCCAGACATTTACATTTTTTTTTACATTTTATGAGACATGCGTCAAGTGTATGCCAACTAAACTAATCTTTAATATTTTGAGAAAACTGAAACACACTTTCTAAGTATGGCCATGGGTGCACACACTGTGCCGAAGAACCATCTTCTTCCGTTTTGCTATAAAATGATCAGGGTTCCAAAAATGTTGGGAAACTTCACATGACCCTATACAAGAGTGATTAATGATAGGCTGTCTGCAAAAAAAAAAAAAAACCTTTTAAAGAAGAAAAAAATCATCCACCGACTTTCAAAGCTGCTACAGAAACAACTTTCGATTTGAGGACCTTGATAGAAATGTATAGTAAAGAGTAAAAAGTATGATATTTGTCTTTCAAATGTAGTGAAGTTAAAGTAATACGTTTCCAGAAAAAAATAATACTCAAGTAAAGTACAGATACTCAAAAAGTGTACTTAAGTACAGTACTCAAGTAAATGTACTTAGTTACTGTCCACCTCTGGATGAAAGACGTAAAAGGTAAATACAATACACTGATACAAATGAATCATTGAGGCTGTACCATAAAATAAATCTTTGTTGGTTACTTGGACAATTTGAGTAGCTCACTTAATTTGGATTTGTAGCAAAAACATATTTTGTACAATTATATATCGCACTTCTTATCGTGATCTAGACGAGGCTTTGTAGACGTGCATTTCCAACATACCATTTAAGTTACATTTACTTAAAATATTTACTGCTGGATTTGGCGGATGCAATGAACCCTTTTCACAGGGTGACAACGTATTTTTCCATATTGCAAGATAAATCTAGCAATTCTTCATATTTTTTTCATATTTTATAACAGTGTTGTCTACATCAGGCGTGACCGTTGTTGTTTCGAGGATGTTTGCTGCTTGATCGGTATCATATTTAAATGAACATTTTGTCACAACTTAATTTTATTGTGTACAATCTACTTACTGGGGGTAAGGAGATTTCTAGTTCCCAGAATGTGTTGCGTGAGATTTAATTGGAATAGAAAATGTTGAATTCATTTATCTTCATGTGTTTTTAAGCAAGACAAATGAAGTAGAAGGCTTGTTATTATTGTTTAATGTTCTATTAAGTTGTGATTTAGAAAAGTTTTTGTCATGTTGGAGTTTAAGGGGTGACTGTCGTGGTGACTTTAGGCTGACGACAGGTAGGCACAGTGCATCATATGAATTGCTTTGCTCAATGAGCACCTGTTTATAGCATTATTGTAGTGTGTCTCTACTGCTTATTGCATGAAATGGTGAACAGTGAAATTGAACTGTATTCACTTGAGTTGTTTTTACATCTAATTTTATTGGCACTTACTCAGTTGAATTATGTTTCTGCTACACAAAGTATTTGAGTTATGTTTAAGGAACATAACTCAAATGGAAAATTGAGTTGAAATTACGTAATGGTCCATGTTGAAGACATGTAAAGTATATTTGGTCAAATTAGATGAGTTCAAAATACTTAGAAGTCTGATGCAAATAGTTGCCTCAATTTTTTTTTTTGTAAAACCAAGGTGATATTTTTTAAAGTGTATATATAAAAGAAAACTTTGATATTTAATATGTAAAATTTGTATAATCTAATATATAAATATTATATTATTAGAATTTTGCATATTAAATATCAAAGTTTTCTTTTACAGTACAAAATATTTGTATTTTTATTTTGACTTATTTTATTTATAAAGGTTCATGTGACACTGAAGACTGGAGTAATGATGCTGAATGATGCTGTGTTTGCATCACATAAATAAATGATATTTTATATTAAAATAGAAAACCATTATTTTAAATTGAAATAACAATATTACAGTTTTTTTGTATTTTTGATCAATGCATCAAATGCAGCCTTGATGAGTAATAATGTTTCTATATGTGTATATATAATACAACCAAATCATATGATAAGCCATAGATTAAAAGGGTTTTAGTAGTGAATGGAAAAACATCCTGGTCAGACTTTCATTAATTTGAATACTTGATTAAGTGACCCTTTCAAATCCCACAAACTGCTAAAAAACCCCAATAAATCAGTTTGGACGTCCAGACTTGAGCACTAAAACCAATTTTCTGAAACTCATTTTAAAATTATATCTCTTGGGAAACTCATTATAACAACTATACGATAGGCCTAAATATATAGCAGTTACTCTATATATTATATCATGTACTAAGCAATAAGCATACATATACAAAAATGGGTAAAATTGAATTGCACTATTTTCACCCATATTCATGTTTTGGGTAACATCATGTTTTCAAGCTGTTTTTCTTCTGTGAAACAAAATGCCAACAATGAGCCCAGCAGCACTGAGTTTAAAAACGAGGGAAATATTTTGGGATCTTGACATGACTTGCTAAACTTTTCCAAACAGCTCTAACGAGTCTCACAATGTCAGTGTCACGACACAAGCTTGTAAACTTCCCCGAAGCGCGCTTTCCAGACATCTTTCAAGCGCATCATAAATATTCAGCCTCTTTTTGTGTCTTTCTTGCTCTCTGGATCGATTCTAATGCTTCCTTCTATTTATTTCCCTGCTTCTTTTCTGTTTCTTCGTACTTTCTTCCCATGCGTTCTTGTCCTCTCGCTTCTACTGTTGAAGTTATGAGATTTCGCATTTCTAGGTAATAATGCTTGTCTTTGCTCGCATATGGTAGTATGTTAGCAGACAGACGGATCTTTGATTATGGAGCGAGAGTTGTCAGGGGCTGTTGTGACAACATGTTCAGTTACACTTGCCTAAAGAAGGATCAGTTCTAGACAAATTACTGTAAGAGGATTTATGTGCATTCAGAGTTTCTGAATTGAGTAGAAAAAAGAACCCTATATTCCTCGTTGAACACGCATTGTGCTTGATTCATCACTGCATGTTATTCCCAAGAAGACCGTTTTTTTCTTTGTAATCTTTCCTCAAATTGTGAGAATGTGACTATATAGGCTAAGGCTGAACGGGGTTTAACCAATAAATAAGATGCTATTGGCATTCAGTTCTCCATTCTGGTATAAAATGGCCAGTTTTCAGGATTGAATCAATTCATGAGGGATAAAGTCCTGCTCAAATTGTTTCTTGTTAAATACATTGTTTCAGTTAGAAATACATTACATTAATACAATGAGTTGCAGTCAAACTTCAGTCTTTAGTTATGGTAAAAATATTCAAACATTGTAAACTTCAGAGGCTTATTGGTTTAAAAATGGGGGGAAATATTATAATTTATATTATATCTATAATAATAACAACAACAATTATTATATTATTTATATTAATCATTTTGCACCACATATAGTTAATTAGCCCAAGTTTGCACATACTAAAATATTATTATATCCAAAAGGAGTATATTTCAGAGCTAGACTTACCACGATATTCCCAAAATATTATTTTTTAAATATTATTATTAAATAATTTATTTATTTATGATTCTTACTAATGCTGACTGTTTATGCTACAGACTATTTTTTTCTCAAAATGTACTTTTTGTTTTGTTTTTTGCTATTACTTTTACAATTGATCACACTTGCAAAACTCCCATAGACTTAAGTATAGGATTTACTTAAGTGAACCAGAATTTCATAGACTTGCCAATGGCTATGGCAATTTTACTTATATAGCACCATCAAATACAACCCAAGTTGACCAATGTGCTTTACAACAAGATACTTAAAACACAAACACATTACTAAACAAATTAAAACAATAAAAAAGAGTAAAATAACAATACAATATGTGGCTTAAGTGCTCAATAGACTGTATGCCTTATCAAACAAATAGGTTTTTAACTTGGACTTAAAAACAGATACAGAGGGAGCGATTCTGATAAAAATTGGGAAGTCATTCCAGAATCTGGGGGCAGCTAGAGAGAATGCGCGGTCACCCTATATACTCTTCAGCCTTGGGGATGGACAGCAGTTTCTGTTTGGATGACCGGAGTGATCTAGATGGATGATGCTCAGTCAGTAGGTCAAAAAGGTGTAATGGAGCCATACCATATAATGATTTACAAGAAGTAATATTTTAAAATCAACTCTGTAATGCACTGGCAGCCGGTGCAGAGAACACAAACAGGAGTGATATGGTCCCGTTTTTGAGCACCAGTCAGGAGTCTAGCTGCCGCATTTTCAACTAACTGTATTGGCTAATCCCAACACAAAGTGAGTCCCAGTATAATCCAGCCTGGAGGAGATAAAGGAATAGAAAGAAATGAATTTACTTTTGTTAACATTCGGAGCTGAAAAAAGTATGATTTGACCGCCGAGTTTATCTACTCATCAAATTTCAGAGATTCATAAAAAAAACAACAACAACAACACCCAGATTTTTAACCCATGGTTTCACACAAGACAGCCCACCAAGGTTTATTTTGGGAGCATTAAGTGAATATGAAGGTCTGAATACAATAATTTCTGTCTTACTATCATTGAGATTCAAAAAGTTTAGAGACAACCAGGCCTTTACATCTGTCAAACAGGCCATGAGAGTGTCCAGACCATCCCAATTTCGTTTTAAAGGAGGATAAATTTGGGTGTCATCCATAGACTGTAGTAAAGATGGACAATGTACCTTCACTCTCTTCCATTGTAGAAAAGTGAAGCCGCTAATGTCCCAATGTGGCGATGATATCTTGCACAGACTCGGGTCCCGAATCAGAGCATGATATCAGCGCCATATTGGGACATTGGCGGCTTCCTTTTTCTACAAAGGAAGAGAGTGAAGTGAAGAGAGGGCGGGGTTTATGACCTATACTGGGACCAGCCACCTGGGGTCAATCATAACCATACTATAACCCTATTTTAACGATCTGAGCACATGGTCTTAAAGTGCACGGCACATGTGCACTTAGGGCATGTCTAAATCCACTTTTGCTAGTTTAAAGGGTAACTTCAGTGATTTAGCATTAAGCTTTGTATCAGTAGAAACCCGGTAGTATATTCGAATTATGGTACTTTTCCCCCTCATGTCCCCCTGAGACGAGAGAATTATGCATTTTATTTCTTGAAAAAAATCCTCGGGTGACGCAAATATCGCCCGCTGCCGCTCGGCTCAGGCATTCATAATGGAGCAGTACGGAGCAAAGTGAGTGTTTCAACTTTTCAATTCATTCCACATGCGATCTGATAACGCTCCAGACTGGAAACGCGCCAAGAATGACATCCGCGCTAACCTCAGCTATTCTCTCGTGAGGAATGAAATCCGACACCTGCTGCGTCTGTGACGTAACTTTCATTCGGCTCACTCACACTTTACTGAATAGACACATTCAGTTTTATTTTATTTTTATTTATTTTATTTTATTTGTAGAAAAAAAATACAAAAGGGACAATACATATTAATGAACATTTTTCACAAATGTAAATATGCCAGATTATAGCCAAAGGCTAATTTCCATCTGCAGACCCCCAAACAGGTAGATGTTACACATAAATACACATAACTACATATAGACACACTATGCACAGGCTATACACAGTGAAGCAAGGACAATAACAGTGATCACAACACACAATGTAGTTTTTAAATGTAGTATCTATTCTCTAACTGAACAAAATTATTTTATTACTATGAATATCAAAACGACGTTGGGGGCGGTGCAGCGGTGGGCAAGTGATAACCAATAGTCATGGCTTTGGGAGTGGCCTCGCAGGGCAGCGAAGCAAGTGCATTCTGGGAGTTGTTGTCTTTCATCCACATGCGACAAAAATAGATTTTCTGTCTTTTCTCAGTCTAGAAGGCACCAAATTCAAAAATAATTTCACATTTCTACTACATAAAGGACACAGTTTAAATACACATTCATCTTCCCAGCGCTGAAGTGCCCCTTTAACAACAGGAACAATTTTCATCGCGTCCGGTGCGTGATCTAAAAGGGTTGTACCTAGTCTCTTAATGAGTCATGGGTGTGTTTTGGTCATAACGTGCAATAAACCAATCAGAGTCTCATCTCCCATTCCCTTTAAAAGCTAGTTGCGCTCGTGCCATGGTGGATTCGCTATTTACATGACGGAATATAGACACCCTCAACCTGACAGTTTAAATACATGTGTGTATTGCCACGATTGGTTAAATAAGTAACCCATTTCATTCGTCACTACTGCAAATAGGTCATTCTGATACATGCAATGACTATTCATTATGACATGTAGGCATTTGTATCTTTATGTACACAATAATAATCGTTTACATTGTAATTGTATTTTTAATGTTTGGCATGTTTGTGTGCTGCTGTGCATCCCTGTGTGTAATAAGCAGAGTGTACGTGTATTGTGCCCCCGCCTATAGGCGCATATTACTAACACGTCCTTTAAAGGGGTCATGAACTGGCTTTTTTATTTTTTTATACTGTTGTCTGAGGTCAACTTATTGCGTTCGCGTGGTTTTTACATACAAAACCATCATAATGAATAAGTAATAGGCTATTTTCTGACCTGGTTTCGAGGCTCTCTGAAAAACCCTCAGTTTTGATGGGCAGTTTAGAATGAATCGCCCAGCCCACAGCCAGGGCTTGCAAAATGTCTTTATCAAACAAACACAATGATTCATCTCTCATCCACCCACGATTGATTGGAATTATGTTTTTTTATTAACGTTACTTGGCCCGCCCGATCGATTAATATAACCGCGAACCGTACACACACGCACGCGCGGGCGCCCTTCAAATATCGAGTAAAGAGAGTGAACAACACACATCAAGACCAAGAACCAAGAACCAAGAACACCTCAAATAAAGTATTCTCCAGCCTGTGACAGCGTGCTAAGGTATGTTCTGTTAGACACGTACACATAATCCATAGATATCAAACGACCTGTAACAATGCAATACTATCCCATATAAAAAACATGTTTTACTCACAATAGTGTGTTGCTTCATTCGTGTATTGCATGTAATCTCATCCTGTCTGCAAATCCAGTCTCTTGTTTTCAAACGACTCCCTGGTTAAATGAACATATGTGCAATGTCTTCCCCACGTGAGCTGGATATTCATTAAAAACAAAGTTCATCCATGCATTCATCATATTGGAATCCGAATGCTTAAAAATCAGAATCCGAAAAGCTTATGTGGTATGTTTACTGCTTAGAAATGTGATGCTGTTTAGCTCTTTGCTGCTCTTAGCTGTCATGTTAGTGGCATGAGTCGGTGGGCGGGGCTACAGAATCAGGTTGTTCTTCTTCTGTTGAGGCGGTGCTTCACTACACTCTCACGTCATAGCCGGGCACATTCTGAGATTCGATCGTTTGCTGGGCCTGGTGTCAATAAAAGCTTTTCTTTGACTAACAAGGAAGTTTTCAGCTCTGAAACTTACAGGATATTCTTATATTACCATGACCTTTTATATATCAAAAGCTCAAGGGAAAGTTGATTTCTCAATTTGTCACCCCTTTAAATAACATAAAAAATACTGTGCAATTGACTTTAGACCAGGTTTTTGTTGGTCAATGGTGCAGTCGTTTTCAGTTGCCTCAAAATAGCAACATGCCAACAATGCGCCTGAACACACCTCGTTTTCAGACGATGGGTGAACAGATGGACGCGAGTGCAATTGCTATTTAAACAAATGGCGCTGGATGTGAAAATGATGCAGCATCGGCCTGAAACTAGCAAGAAACACTTGCGTCGCTCCTGCCATCGCATTGCGCCAGGTGTATGACAGGGCCCTTGGTGTCAACAGCATAACAATGGAATGGCAGCCCATATTTCCTAAAAAAGAACCAAGTGGGAACATGTATAAAGAAAAACCAATGGGTAGCCAAAATAGATCCCTGGGGAACCCCACAAGTTAAAATAGCATCCCAAGAAAAGTGCTCTACAGTGTGCCTTAACATGACTTCATCCCAACCTTTTTCTTTATTTTTCAGGATTTGTTCTATAAAAAAGCAGTCCAAACACTATTATTGCCATTTCTTCTTGCCCATCATTCGTCATGTTTGTTTACTTTACTTGAGCAGAGGCTCTTTAGATGTACTGTTCCAGTAGCCACAGCAAAGAACACCCTAGCAACTACATAGCAACAAACTGAAAACACTCAGAATGCCTTAGCAACCACACAGCAATGCTCTAGCAGCCAGCCATATATCCACAAGGCTCGTGTCTGTGAGTTTACACAGGCAAAAAATAAAACTCGCATTTTCCTCTAAAATGTAAAAATCTAGTTTTTAATAGGCTCTTAAAACACAAGTAATTGTTCCCAGTGGCTGACAACTAATCCATTCGTGACACTGTAGGCTGAGTTTTCTCCACTGTTCGGTGTCTCATTGGAGTTATTGTCATCACGGCTATTGTCAGGACAGCAGTTGTGTCGTGTAATTAGGGATCTCTTGTCTAGTGCCTGTCCCGGCCCTGAAGGGCTGGAAGAGCAGAGGCGATGAGACCTGCACGCCTCATTAACGCTTCTTAATTATTACCCTCAATGTTTATTCTTTAATCAAGTCCTTTTGTGTCAGCCTCTCCTCTCTTCTCCCGACGCTCTCCTCCACCGTGGGCAAAACAACCTTCGTCTTTGTCGTCGCCATTGTACTGAATCAATGCAGCAGTGGATTAATGCTGGATATTGAACACAGCTTTCATTGAGATATTTTCATTTTATAATATTGCCTTACTGAGACATTATTATAACATTTTCAAGCACTTTCACATAGGGATATCATCTCTATTGTCTATAAGTTAGGCTAATTATTTGTTAGATTAGCACTACTCTGTGATTCTGTTCAAAAACCTAGCGTACTGTCAAATGCAGGGTACACACTGTATGATTTTAGGCCTGATTTCCACTCGCTGAGAGCTTTGTGGACAAATGCCAGAAACTGTAGGCAAAACTCTGCACGCTCATGTGAGCGACAATCGCATAGTGTGTAGTATCAAAGACACGATCTGAGAGAAGTGCCGATTCATTGCCAATGCTTGTGAGATATTTAGCATGCTAAATAGCCCCATGAAATCAAAAAAGGATTTTAGTATGAATACTGTATGTTAGTGTATGACAAAATTCGCATTTAGAAGATTTTAGCATTCAAAACTTAGAGTCTTTCGCTTTTGCCAATATGGATCAATGATTTTGTGGACATCTCGGCACTGCAGCTTCTCATCAGATTTTCTGTCCAATCAAATGCTCTCTAGATTCTGAAACGCTCCGCCCCCTACATTATAACACTATACGGTCACTTGTTCACACATTTACTATTTTCTACATGGTGAATGTCACATAGTGCACTATATAGGGGATAGGGAATGATTCAGACAGTGTAAATATGCTTTCCATTGTGGTCAGTGAAGTCTGGTTTGACGTTAGTGTCACACAAACTGTCGCAAAGCTCACACAGTCCAGAGACGCGTTAGCACAGAGCGGATCATATGATCGAGTTGGCGCAGACCAGAAAACGAGAATCCTGCACAGAATACTATATTTTAAAGCGAAATGGCGGAAATAGGAGGAGAAGCAGTTCGAGATTAGGAGGAAACTTTGGCTTTAATCGAGCTCAATGGCTCTGGCCGAGCTGTGAAATAAACAGCTTTTAAATAAGCTGCATACAACATTACTGTCAATAACAACATTTTTTTTAAATAAGGGGAGGAGCTATTCGAAATGACTCGCCCTGTCTTCCTGTTTCAGTGGAAATTCAGTCAACAATAATAATGCTGTGCATTTCAAGGCCCTTCAGTGGGCCCTTAAGGCTGGCCCACACTAATGTCGGCTCAGACTACAGGAGTTTCAGGCTGATTTATACCCAATTTACCCCTTCCGCCATTCGGAGAAAAAATAGAATCTATGGCATCGGGCTGTTTCAATGTTTGGCCCAGATTATATGGAAATGAGGTGTTTACAGATCAAATCTTAAACATCCATCATGTAATGTGACACAACAGCAACTAAATGGACCCCAGACAGTTGTGTAGTGTGCGAAAAACAGCGATCCGCCATGCAGTGTGTACCCAGCATAATGCAACATCCTAACTTAAATGAAACCACAAAAATGCTTCTGCAAGACCATGCGCCATGCAAAAAGCTCCCTTAATTTGAAGTGACTTTCAATTGTTGTGTGTGTATATACATCTATATATCTATATCTATACACTGAACAAAATTATAAATGCAGCTCTTTTGTTTTTGCCCCCATTTTTCATGAGCTGAACTCAAAGATCTAAGACTTTTTCTATGTACACAAAAGGCCTATTTCTCTCAAATATTGTTCACAAATCTGTCTAAATCTGTGTTAGTGAGCACTTCTCCTTTGCCGAGATAATCCATCCACCTCACAAGTGTGGCATATCAAGATGCTGATTAGACAGCATGGTTATTGCACAGGTGTGCCTTAGGCTGGCCACAATAAAAGGCCACTATCACACAGCACAATGCCACAGATGTCGCAAGTTTTGAGGGAGCGTGCAATTAGCATGCTGACTGCAGGAATGTCTACCAGAGCGGTTGCCCGTGAATATATACGTATCATAAACAGACTTTTATGACTTTTATAATAATACTAATAATTTATGTTGAATATATGACAAATATATTTATAATAAATATTACAATATTTGCATTTTGTAAAAAAAAAATCTAAATTTTTGGAGACTTTTTTAATGAAAGGACAATATAAATTACATTAGTTTGCTTGATTGCTGTTTTAGTCTGCACACTTGAATTTAACACACATTTAATACTAATATACACACAATATGTATACATCATATAACGTGACAAAAATTATAAATAAAAAATATTTCTACAATTATAAATAAAAAATGTTAAAAAAAAAATAAAAACATATTATTTCTCATGCAAAATCCATAAAACAGCTCAACCAAAGACATTTGAAGATAAATAAGGCTCTAATAAAAAAGAAAGAAAAAAAAGAAAATATTTTTTGAAATCATTGCAAAGAAAACATTGCTAATGTGCTAAAGGCTATTATTGCCAAACATGCAGTTTTTTTGCACAAAATGAAATATATTGTATTTTACCACTAAAAGTAGCTAATTAAAAGCATAAAACAACAAATAGTTCCATATATAAATAATAATTGTGAATGCAACCTAATCTGAATCCCCCAAACAATCCAATGCAGAAAATACTAAACACTCTTACTAAACCCCCTCAGAGTCGTGCTGGGGTATACATTAATATTTAATGCCTTGGCTGGGATAATAAACTCCACTGCGAATCAAGGCAGGGGCAATGCTACGGCGGAGAATGCCATTAATTGGTTTCCTTCGAGTGTTTTCTCGATCAGTCAATTATCCACTTGCCACAAATCCCTTACAAAAGAAGAGAAGTCGGCTCTGCTGCCAAGTTCCCTGGAGATAAGAGGGAAAGAATAGGACAACGTGCACTGAAGCTTGGGAATTTCAGACACAAGTTTGTCTTCGGGATTGAGAACTCGTTTCTGGTGTTCTGATGTGAGCAGATTCAGGACTGTCTGTACTACATCAAGGATGGGAAGACACTCACACACATAAATGCTTTGAACTACCGTGACAGAACTGCGCTCGAGTAGATTAATGATCTATAGAACTCGGCTTTGCTGATGTTTGCGGTATAATTGTTTATGCAGATATCCACAGCATAAACAATTAGACATCTAATGAATTATAACTAATTTGAATTTTAAACACTTTAAGTGGTGCTGGCGTGCAAATAATATATTTTAGACCCCCATCAATCCTTAATTGTATCACTCACACTTTCATTATTCAAAAAGCAACTTATAAAAAAATGCAAAGTCCCAATGTTGTTTGCAAGTTTTAATCTTAATTAAAAAATAATAATAATATATATAATATATAATTATATTGCACTACCGTTATATATAATATATTTTTAATGCTTTTGAAATACATATTACATATTGTGAAATATCATTACAATTTAAAATAACTGTTTTGCATTTAAATGTATTTTATTTTTGAGTAATTTATTCCTGTGATGACAAAGCTAGTATCATTATTAGACACCAGACCTCTTAGTATTCCTCAATAACTTCATTATAAACAATATAACAAGAAATTATAAAAAACTGCCTGTTTTCCCATTCATTTAAAAAAAAAAAAATGTATAGAGTTGCTAGTGACCCGAGGTATATAACAGTGCGCGTATATTTTTTTTCTGCACAAGAATAATTGAATCTTTGATGACTGAAAAAGTGCAATTCACCTTTATTCCACAAGGTGGTAATGTATGATACTCAATGATGAAGTGACGTTTCACTCATAGTTAACGCAGGCAGAAAACAAAAGTATAGGAAGAATTGTCAGCAAAACGTTAAATGGCATTGATTTACTGCAGAGCAAGCACTGAACACAATCAAATAACAGTGCCACTGTCAGAGATCATAATATTGGTTTTGAAGATGTTGAAAATTACAGTTTTGAGAATATGTTTGAGATGGCGAATATGAATGAGATGAGGACAGTGATGATGGTATAAAACATCTGCTCAAACTGAACCCTTCCAAGCTTGAAAAGGTAACGAAACATACTTTATTTTATTCTTATGTGATTATTACTTTAATATCAGGAGAGTTTTATATTATCGCGACAGGTAGAGATCCATCCGTGTTAATTATAGATCCGGGTCTCTAAAGACCCAAATATGTAATATTGATTGCTGAAACATTCATGCATTTAAAGGTTAAATTCTTCAAAAGAAAATAATCTTACTGACTTAGAATATTATCATGAACTGCATGGCACCAACAATTAAAATGAAAAATCTTTCAGATGACTATAGGCTGAATAGGAAACCCTCTTTGTAACCAACCAATTTTGTAAATGAATATAAACAAGTGATTGACAAACCTTAAACATGGAATAATCAATGGTGGCAAAGTGAATTTGCACTAAAGTACAACAACAACAACAAAAGTTTGACACACAGATACAGAGCCTTTGACAGATACATAATTAGATTTGTTTACATCTGTGTAATTTTGCTAAGAATCAATTTAATGTCAAAGCACATTTAGTTGCTTAAAGGGGTTGTTAATTATGAGTTTACTTTTTTAACTTTGGTTAGTGTGTAATGTTCCTGTTTGAGCATAAACAATATCTGCAAAGTTACTACGCTCAAAGTTCAATGCAAAGGGAGATATTTACTTTAACAGAAATCCCTTTTTAAGGACAAATGGCTGGTAGGGACTACAACAAGTTTATACATGGGTTAGTGACATCACTAACCCTAACATTTACATAAACCCCGCCCCCGGGAACACGCAACAAAGGCCATGTTGAGAAGAGTTGTTGTAGTAGAGCACATTTAGGAGTCGCTCAAGCGGTCGCATCTGTCTTTTCACATTTATTGCAATACAGTACATCACACAAGATGCAATAGCATGTCATAAAAGCAAGATTACATCATAAGTTATAACCATAGTTAAACTAAACTATACCTGTTCTATCTTCATGCAGCATATATTGTCGGGCTCTGTGCATCTTACGGTTCCCACACGAGTGATTTGTAGATTATCATGACAGAATATGCTAATCGATGACGCCACATAAGCTACATAAATTCATTAACTAACCATTCAAAAACGTCCTGATGCATTCTACATGTTGTCACTTCTTCTTGAGTCTCTCAATCATTGTCTGACTCTGGTTTAGACATAAAACGCTGAACAGTTTCTGACCTTTTCAGTGTGTGTCTGCACAAGCTCTTAAAGCTCCGTCCTCTTTTTGAAAGGGGGCCAGGAGCAGTAGCTTATTTGCATTTAAAGGGACAGTGCGTTTTTGCACACCCTCAAAAGGTGACAATTTGAACATGCTATAAAAAAAAATATCTGTGGGGTATTTCAACCCGTTCTCAAGGCGTCAATATCCGAAGCATGGTCAAGTGCTTTCCACATCACAAAGACACTAAAGGTACCTCTAGGGTCACTATATCGACGCGCTGAGTGCTCCATTGATTTCAATGAGAAACCTTTGATTTGTGTGAAGAAAATCCCCAAAAGTTATCAGCGTCTCCATCCACCGAAGATCATGCACACATTCAAATTGTACCAATTGCGTCATTACATCAGCTTTGATTGTAAAATGTCATTGGCTCTCGTGTGACTTGTGACCGATCGCGTCATGCTAAAGAGTCGTGTGTTTTATTTGAATGATATATGAATGAGTGTGTTCACGGAGCGGAGGGATCATCATCTCAACAATTAAAACATTAAGACCAACTCTGTTCTTTACATAAAGACATCGTGTGACTTCAGAAGACTTGGAATGCAACATGAGTTAATACTTTTATACTTTTTTTGGTCAGTTTTTGCAATAAATACATGTGACTGTACTTGTATTTGCCTGTTACGTGTTTTATATTGTTTAGAAGTGGGTAGGTTTAGGGTAGGAGTGGGGTTAGTTGCTCCAAAATATAAAAGTAACCTTTAAATATTAATAATATATTAATAAAATCATGTCTGCTTTTACAAATGCAAAGATTAAAATGCATCTTGATCTGACACATTGGGTAAACAACTGAAATCAATGGAGCACCCAGCACGTCAATATAGTGAAGTCTAGGGTTGCCTTTAGCGTCTTCACTTTGACGCAGAAGGCACTTGACCATGCTTCGGATTTTGACACCTTGGGAGTGAGAATGGGTTGGGTATTTTGAGCTAAAACTTCATACACACTCTGGGGACATCAGATACTTATTTTACATCTTGTAAAAAGGAGCATTATAGGACCCCTTTAAAGTATTCTTTAGTTAATCTGACACACCGTCATAAATGTTTTTGCATGGAATTAATTTTTGCAAGAAAACATGGAATTAGTTTCCTCTGTTATGCCGATGATACTCCGTTATATATTTCAGCACGACCAGATGAAATCTCTAAATTATCCAAGCTAACAGAGTGTGTTAAAGATATTAAATATTGGATGACCTTTAATTTTCTCCTACTAAATTCAGATAAGACTGAGGTATTACTTATTGGACCAAAAACTGGTACACAGAATCTCTTAAATTATAACTTACATTTAGAAGGATGTACTGTTACTTCATCTGCTACAGTAAAAGACCTGGGCCCGTATTCGTAAAGATTCTAAGAGTCCTCTCAGAAAACTCCTAATTTAGCTTGAGTCTTAGCTTAAGAGCTATTCGGGACTGATCTGAGAGCAACTCTGAGCAAGGAAAATACAAAAACTTTTATCTTAGTGAAAAGGCGGGGCTGACCCCGTTGCTACGTATGACAAAGTCTTTTGAAGACTGTGATTGGTTGGTTGTCCAAAAAGGGGGAAAAAGGAGCGCTTTTAAGTATAGGGTCTATTCTAAGCCTTCACTTTGAAATTACAAGCGCAAATTGTCCTATTTTACCGTTCTCTCTCACTCTCACACACACACACACACACACACACACACACACACACACACACACACATTATATATATGTATATAAATCCTTTTATTATTTACCATGCTGTTAATTTCCTATAAGGTATTTGATTGGCTTAGAATTATAAATTCTTGTTGTTCCACTCTTTCCAATTACACTGATTGCTGGCATGTCTATTTAATTGGTGGTTTGAAAGCTGGATTTAATGCAACAAACATGATCCCTGCACAATCTAATCTATAGCGTCTTAAGTCACAGTCATCCATTGTCTGCAACACATTTCTTCTCCCTCTTCGTCTTTCTGCCATTTTCTCCACTGCTAAAGAAACTCTTAAGCCTCTTAAAAGTCCTCGTCCGTGCTCCTAACAAATTTGATCTTAAGACCTCTTTTAAGGGTTAAGATGCTTTCTGAATTACTTTTTTCTTTACTAGGATTTTTTAGTTAATTTTAAGAGTAAACGCCCACATTTCTAAGAATTTTCTTCGAATTTTGTCACTAGGAGCTACTCTTTGCATTAAGATTCTTTATGAATACGGGCCCTGGGTGTTATATTAGACAGCAACTTGTCTTTTGAAACTCATATTTCAAATACTACAAAAACAGCCTTCTTCCACCTCAGAAACATCGCTAAGCTACAAAACATGCTATCTGTCCCTGATGCAGAAAAGTTAGTTCATGCATTTATGACCTCTAGACTAGATTACTGTAATGCACTACTAGCTGGCTGTCCTGCCTCCTCAATAAACAAGCTACAATTAGTCCAAAATGCAGCTG
Source organism: Gobio gobio (assembly GCF_949357685.1). Lineage (NCBI taxonomy): Eukaryota > Metazoa > Chordata > Actinopteri > Cypriniformes > Gobionidae > Gobio > Gobio gobio. Next base: position 9,101,770 of record NC_137099.1, on the reverse strand, counting down.
CTAGAGTTCTTACTAGGTCAAGAAAATATGATCACATAACACCAATTCTAACATCTCTACACTGGTTACCTGTTAAGTTTCGTATCAATTATAAAGTATTGCTACTGACCTATAAGGCCCTAAATGGTTTAGCTCCTGTGTATTTAAAGGGTTAGTTCACCCAAAAATGAAAATTCTGTCATTAATTACTCACCCTCATGTCGTTCGACACCCGTAAGACCTCCATTCATATTCGGAACACAAATTAAGATATTTTTGTTGAAATCTGATGGCTGAGAAAGGCTTCAGATCGGCCTCCATTGGCATTCAGTATATTCATACTCCCAAGACCCATAAAAGGCACTTAAAACTAGGGTTGGGCATCGTTTTGATTTGAACGATTCTGATTCCGATTCCGATTCTTAGTTTCGATTCCGGTTCTTTTCGATTCTCGATTCCGATTCTTTGAGGGGTGGAGTCACAACATGTCACAGGCTCATTTCACAGAGGAAAATTGTATTTTGATTCAATAATGAGTTTTAGTTTTGGGACTTTCTCCGCTGGCATTTTCACTTGCTTTGCTGCAAAGGTGAATGGAGTTTCACATGAGTCCCGGTTTAGCAATAGCATTAACAGCAGTCATATTAGGACTGCTACTAGCGTGGGCAATTTGCGTATAGCTACATTTATCTACGAGGGGGAAAAATAATTTCAGTAACGTTGTTGTTCACCACAATTCGCAATTTGGTCAAGGGCTTTGTTATTACACTACCTGATTATGACGAGGTGGGATAATGTTAGTTCACCCTGAAATGAAAATAAAGCCATCTTTTACTCACCCAGCTGTTGTTCAAATGCGCGTGTTCACGTGTGTGCGCACTCCAAGCCGCAGTAGCCTCGTGCAATATTGTCATGACAACCGGTACACAATATTCACTTAAGGAGGTTATATTATTAGTATTATTTCTTATCATATACGTTATAGAAAAGACGAGAATCGCGTTTTTTTCTATTGAGCTTGATTTCTCCAAATGGTGCGTGTGTGTGTGTGTGCGCTTATCCTGGGTGCAATGACAACAGTGCGAGTTATTATAGTAGGCATGAGCGCCGGCGGCTGCTGACGGCTCTGTACACAGAGGAGCGCGCTCAGAATAACGGCTGAGCTCAGTGTTTTTACTGAATAATACGGTTTCTTTCTCGCAAAACCTTATAGTGTGCCCCCTGAACACTTTCCATATGGCGCGCGTCTCCCTGTATCGTTGCGTGATACATTTGTTTATTTTTTGTAATGTTTTAGCTGATCGCCATTCACTGCCATTCCATAATAGGAAGGAGCGCGTGCAGGAACAGTATTTTAAATGTCATAGGACATAGGGCACTGGGACAACATCAGGGTAAGTAAAAGAAGGCTTTATTTTCATTTCAGGGTGAACTATCCCTTTAGTAACGTTGGTTAGCGCAGGGTTGCCCTAGGAGGACAGACCTGCGCAGCATTTCAAACACGCTACACTCGTTAATTTATACACCACATATTTGTAGTGCATCCTCCCGTGCACGAAATAAGTTTGTGATATGTGTTGCACTGTGCCGACCCAGGCTTTTTTTTTTTAAAGTGAAATAAAGCCACACTTTTGAGCGCCGATTACCGTGCTCCATGGCTGCAACAGAACAAACGGGCGTGGCAAGCACTTCCGAAAACTTGCGCGTTTGGAACCGATGATCGGAATCGAAAACAAAATTTCTAAACGATTCCAATGGCATCGTTATTTTTTAAACGGTTCCAAGTTGGAACCGGTTCTCGATGCCCAACCCTACTTAAAACGTCGTTACAAAGTCCATCTCACTACAGTGACTCTACAATAATTTTACGATGCGACGACAATAGTTTTTGTGCACAAAAAAAAATCAAAATAACACCTTTATCCAGCTTGTTATTGTCTTCCGTGTGTGCCTCCACGACGCATGCGCGAGAATATGACGCAGATCGGGCGCTCGGACACATGACCCAGAAGGGATTTGTTTACAAGCAGAGGAAGACGCGGGTGTCTAAGCTGTTGGATTGTACATTGATCGTGCTTTAGGTCTCAGCGTAGTTCTCAAAATGGGGATAAAGTGTGCATTTCATGGATTCCCGAACGCTGGCGCTACGTCATATTCTCGCGCATGCGTCGTGGAGGCACACACAGAAGACAATAACAAGCTGGATAAAGGTGTTATTTAGATTTTTTTTTGCGCACAAAAACTATTGCCGTCGCATCGTAAAATTATTGTAGAGCCACTGTGATGAGATGGACTTTGTAACGACGTTTTAAGTGCCTTTTATGGGTCTTGGGAGTATTAATGTACTGAATGCCAATGGAGGCCTATCTGAAGCCTTTCTCAGCATCAGCTTTCAACAAAAATATTTTCATTTGTGTTCCGAATATGAACGGAGGTCTTACGGGTGTCGAACGACATGAGGGTGAGTAATTAATGACAGAATTTTCATTTTTGGGTGAACTAACCCTTTAACTGATCTTCTATCGCCTTTATAACCCATCACGATCTTTAAGATCACTAAACTCTGGGCTTCTGGTAATACCGAGGATATCTAAGTCAACTAAAGGAGGAAGAACGTTTTCATATTTGGCACCTAAACTATGGAATATAGCCTTCCTAATAATGTTAGGGGCTCAGACTCACTCCTCCAGTTTAAATCTAGATTAAAGACACATCTCGTTATCGTCTCTCTGGTCGTCTTTGCTTAATGCCTTGAACAGCAGCTATGCTAACTATTTTTCTGTTCTGTTTTTATCTCCGGACACCCATCCCGAAGTAACTAGAGAGTCCGTCAGCTCCAGTCTGGATCCAGATTCTCGTAAAGACTTCAGATGACCAACACCTGTGAAGAGACGACTCAACTCCTGCGAGGACTTCAGATGACGCAGCTCTGCATCATCTCTATATACCCTATTCATTAACAACATGTATTCTTATTTCTGTGCCATAATTATTATATTGATTAATAATAGATAGTTAGCTAATCTGTGTGCTTTGTATATGTGCATTTCTGAAATGCATAACATGTACAAATCAATTTAAATTGTAATGTAGATGCATTTTCTGTATGTGAAGCTGAAGCTGCTTTGAAATGATATGTATCGTGAAAAGCGCTATACAAATAAATTTGAATTGAATTGAATTGGAGTGAGTGGATGGAAAGAGTTTCCTCCCTCTTAAAAGTTTAGAAATATTTCATTAAACATTATTATTTCTATTATCCATTGCTTTTTTTCTGTGCCGGCCATGACCTTTAAAGACCTGTGACCCATTTTTGGATCACGACCCACAAGTTCCAAATAATATCTCTCATTTTTAATCAATCCCAATCCAACGCGTTTATGGATGTGGGTGGCAAAGGTGTCAGAGAAAATGTGAAGTTTGGGGGTGGCAAATGCATTGCAGTTTAAAAAAAAAACCCAAACAAAAACAAAACATAATTAGCTTTCACAGTAAAACCATGCATCTGTGACAATTACAGCAACTGTATCTAGGCAACGTAAGCTGGCTATTAGGATTGTGCTGTTGTTCGTACCCACTAGCTGTGGAAGTGAGCATTGTTCTACAATGTACTGTCACACAAACCTTTAATTACCAGTGTCATGTTACAATAAGCACTCACATTGCAGTTGCAGACGAATTGCTTGAGCATATTTTACACAGTTAGTATACACAATAGCACTCTGATGAGATCATTAATTCATTTTTTGCAGGGTGCTTGAATTATGCAAAGAACGGCTGGTGATTTTTACTTGCTCATCCCTTTTAACTCCCCGTAGACAGCAGAAAAAATGAGCCGGACTCCTTGACTGCCTCCTCGATGGATTGTTTTGGCTCTCTATAGACCTTATATTCACATTCTGTGTGCTAAGACATTGTAAGGGCAAAAATGGTGTGCGTTTGTGTGTAATACCCTTCATTTTTTTTGGCCCTGAGAAAGCTATTAAAGAGACAGGCCACTCCAAAGCGATTCAGTCATCATTCGGCATGTCAAACCTGTATTATTTTCTTTCTTCCATGAGTCGTGAGCTTCAAAAAGGTAAAAGAAAGCAATATAAAATTAGGATGTGTTATGAGACTAAAATAAAACAATCAGGGTGACAAGAGCAAATTATAACAAAATTAGAAGCGAACTGTTCCTTTAAGGCCTGTGACATGAAGTAGAGACAGAGGAACATTGTTTTGCCCCCTGCAAATGGCAGAGGAGTGCTGGGGGTATATTGTGCATGAATATTTCACAAGCTAGAGGTCCATTCATTTCTTTTGACTTCTGCTTGGGTTCAGCACTCTCCTCGGACCAAATCTATTGAGAAAACACCAGCACAATACAAACTGAAAGAAAAGTACCAAAGCCACGAAATCAAGATGTATATGAAAAATGGGCTTTCAAAGTGGCACGACTTTTATTAGAGATTACGTCTGCCTAGATTTTCATATCTGATGCCTTATGAAGATGGCAAATCTTTCTCACACCCCCTCAGGAAGTGACTGTGAAGGAAATAGATGAACACTGATAGCAACTGTCTGGTGTCAATGCTAATGCAATGACCGTTCATCTAAGTAGTTGCCACCTTCTTCATTCAGCACATTAACTCTTGTATGTTATATAATTATGCAAATCCTAAAGTCAAATCATTTGCTTATCTCTAACAACCTAGCAGCTCTTTTGTGTGAACACAGTATGAACAGAGCATCAGAATGAGTTCTGATCTAAGTCTGGTGTGGAATTCACTATTTGCCAGAAGGCTGCTCACAGGTCGGAAATAACAGCTAAACTCGACGACGGGAAAACGGGCATTTGGGAATGAAATACAGTACTTGGCTTGCCCTGTTTGCATTCACTTATAAGCATCTTGGTACTGGCAATTGTTTTCTCTATACTGCCTTGCAGTGGATTATCTAAAAGCTATAATATAAGGCTGAATGTCACAAAATCATATCCAACATATCCACTCTGCTAGAAACATTTATTATCAAATGATATCTTTAATCTTTTTGTTGTTTTTGTGGAAACCATGATACTTTTTTTCAGGATTCAGAAGTGTAATTTTTTTTTTTTAACGATGTAAAAGTATTTACTTGCTATATTTTTTTAAATATTTAAAAATGTTACGTCAAATGAAAAAAAAATAATAATAATAAAAATAAAAAAAAATACAGAAAATTAAAATTAAAAATATAGAAAAAAAATACATTGATAAAATATTTCAAATACATAAAAATATATGTATTTGAAAAAATGTATGATGACCGATCAGGCATAACATTATGGCTACTGACAGGTGAAGTGAATAACACTGATTATTCAGTTCAATTCAATTCACATTTATTCGTATATCGCTTTTCACAATACATATCGTTTAAATGCAGCTTCTCAGAAAATGTATGCGTCTACATTACAATTTAAAGTGATTTGTCCACGTTATGTATTTCAGAAATGCACATATACAAAGCACACAGATTAACTAACAATGTATTATTAATCAATATAATAATTAAGGCACAGAAATAAGTGAAATAAAAATACATGATCTCTTCATCACGGCACCTGTTAGTGGGTGGGATATATTAGGCAGCAAGTGAACATTTTGTCCTCAAAGTTGATGTGTTAAGCAGGAAAATTGGGCAAGCGTAAGGATTTGAGCGAGTTTGATAAGGGCAAAATTGTGATGATTAGACAACTGGGTCAGAGCATATCCAAAACTGCAGCTCTTGTGGGTCTGCAGTGGTCAGTATTTATCAAAAGTGGTCCTAGAAAGGAACAGTGGTGAACCGGCGACAGGGTCATGGGCGGCCAAGGCTCATTGATGGAGAGCGAAGGCTGGCCTGTGTGGTCCGATCAAACAGATGAGCTGCTGAAGCTCAAATTGCTCAGTAAGTTAATGCTGGTTCTGATAGAAAGGTGTCAGATAGCCGCAGACCAGTAAGGGGGTCTCTTTCGGCAGGATAATGTGCCCTGCCACAAAGCGAAAATGGTTCAGGAATGGTTTGAGGAGCACAACAACGAGTTTGAGGTGTTGAACTGGCCTCCGAATTTTCCAGATCTCAATCCAATCGAGCATCTGTAGGATGTGCTGAACAAACAAGTAACAAAAGAAAAAATTCATATAAAGTTAAATACATGAATTAAATAAGTAATTGTATCTGAAAAAAATGTATGCATATACTATATCGTTTCATAAACAAATATGTGTTTGTGTGTTTAATTGTCACAAAAACTATTAATGGACCCATTACATAATTTTTTTTTTTAATGCAATACATTTTTTCCATTTTCTTTTCCATAAAGTTTGGGGTGAAATGTAACAGGTTTTGTGAGATTATCCCATATGAATACAACAATCATTCAGCGCTGTGCTATATATCAAAATACCACAGGAATAACATCCGATATCATCATTGTATCATGACTCCTCAATAGTATATATTTGTGTAGGTATGTTTAATGCTCTTGAGTGGTGGGAGGCCTGTGAACATGCTGTGCGTCCATGAGCATAATACCTGTTTTCTGCAGCTCCCAGCTCCACATTTGCTAATAGTGGCATTGAAACCGAAAGCATTGATTTATATACGCTGACTCATGCACAGCTACTCATCTCATATTCACACTCTGCAAATGCCATAATCAGACTTAAAAACACCCCAACCTGGAAGTAAGTGCACCTCGGAGATAAGCTTTTCCAATTCACCTTCTCTCAACCGGCCAGGTAAGTTCTCTGGTTTGCGGCTTAGACCGTGATATGAAATAAATCAGGCCTCAAAGCAAGAGGAATAAATTGCATTTTTCAAAACCTTCCCCTTATGGAAACAGATTTCCTCTTTTTCTTTCTCCCTGAGCCCCCTTCTTCCGACTCCAAAGAAATAGTGCTCCATGGCGGCATGGCTAATCCTCCAACCAAAATATTGTGAAATTAGAAATTGGCAGGACACAAAGATTCCAGTGTGAATTCGAGAGCTGTTTGAAACGGCTTGAATGACTAAAGAGGTTGCCGACGCACTTGACAGGAAACCCGTGGCCTACCTATTGATCGTGTTGCAAAGTAGATTTCCTACTCTGCATTGTTGTCCGTTAAACCTAAAGCGGGATATTTTTAGCCCTTGCCGTTCCAGCTAACACAGAGATGAATGTTTTAAAAGCAGGAGTAGGGGAATCCATAAAGGGATCCCTGATTGATTTCCACATAAAATCTGCAATGTCATGGCATTTTATACAATGCTAATATAGTACAAACTGGAATATGACACGAGGATTTATGCATCTGATGCATGGATAGGAGCTTGATTTGAAGAGGTTAAAGATGAGGCCTGTTATAAGGAAATATAGTCGAAGGTCTCCATCATTAACCTTTGAAAGATTGTGTGTCTCAGTGGAACTACTTCTGCTCTGATAAATTGTGAAATAAAGTAGTTACCCGACTGCTGGCAGTATACGAATATAGACATGTTTTATAGCTAACCTTGCTTCGGTTACCTCCCACACACAGTTTTTTTCCCCCTGAAAAACTCAAGCTGAGTTAATGGGGTAATTTAATTACCTTTCCTGTAAACAACAACCTCTTCCACTGGCAGCGTCCACTAGATGGCACTGTGATCTTTTCCGAGCTCTCTCTTCTCTCTACCTCCTTATCCTCCTCCTCTTTTTTTTAATATAAAACAAAGTAATTGCCTGCGGCACAGTTCAGAAAGCTGCAGCTACAACTGACGCAGATCTTTCAGAGGCAGTCAATCATTATTCATCAGAAGAGCGTGCCTGTATTTTTTTTTTTTGTGTGTGCAGTCCTGTGCTTTAAATGCAACCTAATGCCATCCGAGTGCGGGCTACAGGTGAGCTGTCAGTATCTCCCCACTGCCATTCATCACACAAGCCACCCGTTAATAACGGGAAGAAGAAGAATTCCACGGGTTTGTGATTCTTTTTACATTCTCGGCTGAAGGGGAGAATGGAAAAGCTAGTGGCCGGGGGCGGAGGGCAGTGCGCTTCCATCTTGGCTCGAAACTTTGCTGACTTTGCCGTCACTCGTGTTCGCTCACCTAAACATGACATACGCCGGCAGAGAGCTAATTAGTACGGGTTTGTCATTGTTGCATGATGCAGAGATAGATAGACACCGATGATAGAAGGGAAGCGTCTGTGATGGAGAGGGAGGAAATGTGAACGCGGGAGATTGGTAGAGCGCATCCCTGCCTCAGACAGAACGAGAGACAGAGAGATAAAAAGATAGGGAGAGACTTGCAAGAGTGTGTAGGAAGGTCGGTGGCGCATGCGCACACTCGCGCGCGCCCAGACGGGGGGGGGTTGCAGAGAGCTTTGCCAACACATCACTCTCTTTCAGCATCACCTCCGTGATCTCCCTAATCTCTTTTAGTTTTTGCTGCAAATCCTGTTTCTCAAAAGAAGCCACACGACTTCCTCTACTCTGACTGGGAGTCTTCCGAAAACCATGCTAGCTGGGCGACCATCTGGAAAACAAACACCTCTGGACGACTGAATTGCCCTGTGTGTTTTAGATCACTGGGTCTCAGCTGGTTTTACTACAGAATCCCAATTTTACACCGGACATCAAGTAGCAACCCCTTTGGGGTACACAATTAAATTAATAAAATAAAAAAATGCACTTAAAATCTAAAATATAACAATATATTTAAAGAGCACCTATCATGGAATTTTGAAATTTACCTTTCATGTAGTGTGTAACATAGATCTAAGTGAACAAAAACATCCTGCAAAGTTTGAAATATGACAGTGCACCGTATATATAGTTATTTTCTTTCAAAAGTAAGAGTCGACTCTGAGTCATTTTTAAGAATCATTAGAAGACCAAAGCTTTTTCTCTGACTAGATGACGTCAACTTGTCAAGTTATTTGAATACGATACGCCCACTTATTGCGCTCCAAGACGCCAACTAGAAAACATCATGGAGACGAGACGCTGTGTTCTGAAGTGCGACTCAAAAGCAAACTTTTTTCATCTGCCCAAGGATGAGCATTTGAAGACTAATTGGCTTGAAGACAAACCATACATCGTCGCGATTGTGTGTTTATTAGTCTTCAAATGTCTCTATTTGCATGTTTCGCGATTTCAGGAAGCTTTTATTATGGACTTCTATTATGGCATATGGTATCTTCTTCGTCTGTCTGTACTACATGTGCACAGAGCGCCATCCGGCTGCCAGTATGAATTGAAAACAACACATAAGAGACTCAATCGCTCATGATTAGGTGAGGAAGTATTGAATAAAAAATACTCCTCTGTTTAGAAATTTGACACAGACATATGAGAATCTATCAATATGTCTCCTCATCTGCACACTTTTGAACTAAAAGCCCTGAGGGATGTTGATTTGTCGCGAGTCTTCGTGAGGAGAATAGAGGAGTTTTTTTCAGGAGATCAGCTGAGGCTCATATTACAATCAAACGGTACCGACGCGGTTTTCATATTCATAACTCCTGACTAGGGTTGGGTATCGTTTGGGTTTTTTTCGATTCCGGTGCCAAACCCATACTTTTAAAACGGTTCCGGTGCCTAAACGGTGCCTGAACCGATACTTAAAAAAAAAAAAGGCCACAAAACGAGGTGGACGACATTAAATGGCTTTTTATTTATTTATTTTTTATTTAAATTGAACCATTTATTAAAAGTTTAATGTATACTTAAATGTATGAATATAAATAAATACAAAACACAATTTACTTATTTACAAATTATAATTTACTTATTTACAAATTATAATTTACTTATTTACAAATTCACAGTAAAACCTAAGCCACCTAACCCAACTACAACAAGCCTAATATAACTCTAAATAACAGTTCCAGTAATAACAGCGGTCGTCTGTGTTCTTGCTCTGCTACACACCAGCTTCGAGCTTCAGCTTTATTTTGAAATATGATCATATTCTCTGGCTAAATATTTTAGAACGCATCGCCTTATTGTTTCCATGGCGACGCGTCATGTTTCTCACATGACACACAGCAGCCGCCATAGCGCTGACGGCTCAGCTGTATCGGGTTTATTTAGCTTTTTCTTTTTATTCAAAATATTCACAAACTTCTTAACTGTGTCACGAACTATCTGATGTTCAAATGTGTGAGTGAATGTGTGTTAGTGGATCTATAAAGCGCAATGGGCGGCGCCATGTTATTTTATGCCTCAGAATCGGATCTGTCGGATTTACAACACTTGAGTTAATTCTCGTCTCACGAAATAACGCTACATGAAAGTAAGTGACCAGTGAACTGGAAAAAGAATAGAGTAAACTATATAGTTACTATATAATGTGCATGTATGTATCTGATGTGAATAAAACATGTAACGTTAGTCAAATTATAACCGTCTGAAAGGATTGTCATTGCCGCTTTCATAGACATCAGTGGGTGTTTTGTTGCTAGTAGCCTACTTATGAGCATTTAAATGTCTGAAACCTGGAATAAACATGATGTGGTTGAAAACACTGAATAGTTGTCATGAGTTGTGATGTGACCAGCGCGAGCGTCTGTCTCTGGCTCGGTGCAGCCAAAGCACGCGAAAGCACGTTTTAATTTTGGCACCGAAATGAGGAACCGAAATCTGCGTTCTGATTCGGTCCGGTACATACCGGTTATAGAAGTACCGGTGCCATATTGGAACCGGATTTCGGTACCCAACCCTACTCCTGACACATATTAACAAATTACAGTCACTATAAGACTTTGATGGGCGTTCCGTTTCCGAAAATATCTACACAGACTATACCAATCACAACTGACTGGGTCATCGGACCAATCACCGCAGATTAGCGTCACGTAAAGGCGGGGTTTTGAAAAGTGAATCACTAAAGGAATCATTTGAGAATCGCTGTCAAAACAGGTAAAAATAAATGCATATTATAAGAAAACTAAAGTCTTTTTTGTCATTGCATGCATGCAAAACTGTTGTTGGGGACTTCTAAAACAATATTTGGAACATTTTAAATGCCATAATAGGTGCTCTTTAACAACAATATTCAAAACTATTAACACGACATGGACTATTATTGTAAAATTCATTTACTTGATGATAATTTACAGTAAAAAACAGTAATCAAATATTATTACAATTTTATTTAAGTGTTTTCTGTTTGAATATGTGTCACGTGATCCTTCAGAAATCATTATAATATACTGGTTTGGTGCTCAAGAAGCATTTATTATTAATTATTATTTATTATATGATTGGTGTATCGTGTTATGGGATTGTGCATAGTCTAATACTTCATACAGTTATTATGGCTTGTAGTGCAAAATCAATTTCGCTAAGAGATTTCTACATTGGGAACCCTACTGTTGAGCTCTTTAGCATTTCTCCTAAATCTAAAATATAAACAGGAATGGTATAGACCCAAAAATATTCAAAACTATTAACATGACATGGACTACCATTGAAAAGTTTATGAAAAAAGTATCTTATGTTCATCAAGTTTTCATTTACTTAAAAAACAGTAATCAAATATTATTACAATTTTATTTAAGTGTTTTCTGTTTGAATATGTGTCACGTGATCCTTCAGAAATCATTATAATATACTGGTTTGGTGCTCAATAAGCATTTATTATTTAACCAATGTTGAAAACAGTTGAGTTGCTTAATTCATTTTTTTTTACAGGATGAAATGTATTTACTGTTATCTTTGAACCTTTTCAATACCTGATTGACTGTTTGATTGAATGTATAAACTGTTATAGATTATTAATTATAATCAAAACAATATAGTAAATAATAACACATAATAATTAATGGTTATATTATTTGTCAGTGTTCTCACAGTTTTACTCCTATAGGAAGCCATTCTTTAAAATGTTGTGATTCACATATGCTTCATGAAGAATCAGTTCAAAAGGATGATTGGTTCATTAATCAAACATCATTTTACAATATGACAAGACATGTAATTAAAAATACAGACATGTTTCTCAGTTATATAGGCCAGTACAGCTTGAGGGAAATGGCATATTGCAAATGATCAATTACGTCTGATACTTTGGAGGCTCACAAAAATAAAGTCTACCTTTGAACCTCTGCTGCTTCACACAGCCAAATGTATGTGATTTCATGAGGAGTAGTCCAAGCAAAAGAAAGGTCAAACACTTAGAAAGACATCAACAAGATCAACTCAGCAGGGAGGAAGCAGTCAAAAAGAAAAACAGCAAATCTGAATTGTAAAACATCGCTCAGAATTGCAGGTTTTGTGTCTCAGAGCAACTCTACTTGCAAATGTCAGTATATAGCCGTGTTTGACTTCTAAAATGAACTACAGGGAATAAACATTTCCAACAATAAACGATCCTCAGTGTGACCATCTAAGACTGAAAAAACAACATGGTTAGACAACCAATTTTTTTCTCGAGGGGAACTTGTGACAGAATGAATTACTCTACGGTTCAACGGATAAGTAATTACTTGATGAGACAGTTCATATTGAACCTTTAAAAAAGCCAAAAGGGATGTTAAAGTAATTCTGGAAACAACAAACAATCATGGATTAAAAATAGAGTCAGCTGCCAAAAACATTCAATAAAAAGTTTGGGATGCAAAAAATGCTTTTCTTACTTTTGTATTTTTGTCTTGTTTCCAGTCCAAATATATATAAAAAAAACATTCAAAGGGGGCATTGTATGCAAAATTCACTTTTACATGGTGTTTGAACATGAGTGAGCTGTACACAGTCCGCCATTGTTTATCATTTAACAGCAACATTCAAGTAAGAAATGTATTCTTATTAAAGCTACTAAAGTTATTCACTCAAGAGCAGTGGGGGATGTAACTTTAATACACAGATGTAATATACACATGCTATTTCTTTACTTGCTTTTAATGTTCACAGACATAACCAACTGTGAACTTTGTGTGTTTTTGACATAACCTAAATGAAGTGAGTTGTTGCTTAAAAAACAAGCTAAATCATCTGCCAATGGGGTAAGAAAAATAATCTTTATTCATTTTCGATTCATTTTCTTACTCCATTGGCACTTGTTTTAATCTTATCCCAGCCTTGCTTCCTGCAGTTCCCATCTCAAAATGTCCCTGGTAACACCGGCTGTGGTGATTGGTGTATCGTGTTATGGGATTGTGCATAGTCTAATACTTCATATAGTTATTATGGCTTGTAGTGCAAAATCAATTTCGCTAAGAGATTTCTACTTTGGGAACCCTACTGTTGAGCTCTTCAGCATTTCTCCTACGAGACTGGTTCCCCCAAAACATATGCCAGATGTCCTCTAGTAAGTAAGCACTCATTTAGCAGATGCTTTTCATTTTTATTTTCAAAACTGCATCACATTAGCAGTGAAAGAAATGGCTCACAGGCTCAAATCATATGAAAGAGTCTCAACAAATTCACAACATGGCTGAAAAGGATTCCCGCTTGTGCTTCAGTAAAGAACTAACATCTATTAAACAAATGAACCTTTCCTCTCCTTGTTTGTGTGCATTAATTCACTCTCGAGAGGAGTGCTCGACCTTAAAGAGTGTTCAATCGAAATGCTGCCCATTGGGGCTCACACTTGCCCAGTAGACCTTTAAGGTTTCTCACTTTGCATAATGATTAGTAAGAAGTGAACTGTTCATTTGTGACCTGATGATGAAGTGGATGTCAGCGTGGAGATGTTGATGAGTATATGCCATTGTCTTTTTGTCACACAGCCACACTTATATTAAATTACCTTTTCTTCCCCCTCACCAGCCACTGTGGCTAGTGGTTTTCCAAAGCCACTCATAACATTTACATTTATATTTATGCATTTGGCAGACGCTTTTATCCAAAGCAACTTACAGTGCCCATTTTACAGGGACAATCCCCCTGGAGTAAAGCACCACACACTCGTGGTGACCGCTTGGATCGAACCAGCAACCTTCTGCGTATCAGTTTCATGTTTTAACCCACTGGACCACCATCTCACATTCACTCCCACTCATCATTTCATAATTTAGCCATAAGTTTGACATCAATACCATGGGGAAAAACTGCCATATAGATATTTTCAATACTATCTGATCATTTGGCAGCAGGTATATTAGGCTGCTGTCACTTTAAGACCTGATGCACAGATCCATTATACCATTATACGTTTTCTTTCTCAACTGTTTACGTTCACTTAAAGGGTAACTAAACCCTAAACCAACTTTTTTTAGTTAATGATCCGTAATACTGGGGCTTTATTAATGCTGTTCATTGATTCGAGTAAATGTTTTGACATTTGAGTATAAAGTGTTTTAATTCTATAAAATATGGTGTAAAACTGCCAAAGTGCTGCCCTCTTAAGGTTGAACGGTGGATACTGCAGTTGAATTTTCCTATTGGACGTTGTGGTACATAGGATGGCACCTCCAACGGCTCACTATCCGCGCCCCTAACACGAGCTCACCACGCCCTCAGAAATGTTTCCCCCAATCACATGAGAACGACTTCACTCCCGTATGAACTGTCATGTTACATGAAGTAAACATTATGAATGAAACTGACTTGACACTTGCTTTAACATTGTATTGAAGAAAATACGGTTAAAGGAACTGTATGTAAGAAATGTATTTCAATTAATCATAAAATGGCCCTGATATGTCACTAGACATTAAGAAATCATGTTAATTTCAAATACTTATATCACTGACAACGGTTGTCCAGCCAAGATATTGTCATTTTAAAAGTGAAGTTGGAGCCCTCAACTGATGTTGATGTTGTCATGTTGTGTTTTGGCCTGAAGCGCCACCCTCCACCTATCTACCAATCCCGAAGTCAGTAGTGTTTCTGCATTCGGGTTGCCAGGCTGCTTCACTAGCATCGTCGGCATCGGGAGTTAACGCAGTTTGAGCCAGCGGCTCGCATTGATAAGGCTCCGGGTTTGTGTCTACAGACAATCCACCCTCCTCCACTTCAGGTGAAGGTAGGAGAAATGACCGCTCTGTTGCAAAGCTGGCGTCACTCCAGTCATTCTCCATCTTTGCGACTCGCGAGTCAGACAGCTGTCAATCAATCCGTCACTGCGGGTCTCAGGTGCACGCCCTCCGCTCAGCCCCACCCTCGGTTCGTCCCCTCTGTGTCCGCCGGGCTCTGCCCACTTTTCCAGCATTTTTTGAAAATTGCCAGTGGGTGGAGTTAAGCTCTGAGCAGGGGTTTAGTTACCCTTTAACTTTTGACTACTCGCCAAGACTGGCATTTTGACATTATTCTGTTTGTATTTGACTGTTTAAGCGCAATAAGCATCGAAAAAGAACACAATTAAGTCCTGAGAGGCGGCTTTCTGTGCGCATACTTTGAGTGTGTGTTAGTAAAAATATGCGCAATACACACAATCTCACACCTAAATTCAAGCCCTGTAACATCAACAATATTCATTCAGAGCAAATGAAACGAGGGAGTGAAGGGAGGCGGATTTGTGTGTAACTCGCTGTCTGAGAGAGCGAGAAAGTGAAGCTGGTATTGTATATCCATTCTGTTTCAGATATATCAATATCGATATGTATCAACAAATCTGTATTTTTGATAACACTACATTGCACTTAGTTTCTTATTTCAGATGCCTTTTTAAAAGACTAGAATTAAAAATGTAGGCTATATATATAAAATTCAATCCACCAAAGTGACTAGTAGCACTGCTGAAATCCCCCTGCACTTGGCCGGTTGGTGGGTGTTAATGTCAAACCCTGGTTATTTTCATTTGTGATAAACTGTTTACGAGCTGTTTATCCATAAAATGTTCCCATGATAGGACCCACTAACAGGTTCGATATATGAAGCGCTGCCAGAATTCTTTAAGGTGCTATATAGCTCTTCTAAGAGTGTATGTATAGGCATGATTTTCCAATGAAACTGGCCTTTTCTTTGGAGAAAAAATCAAAATGCAGTAGGCTCCATTTAATTTAATTCCTGTCTAGGAGAAATAATGGAGATATTACAGATGTTGTTTGTAAATTTTACTTCCCCAAACAGTGGGAACCTCATCTAGACACTCTGAGATGTCCACCATCCATCCAGGCTTTCCAATCAGTATTACACACCCCAAAGGCATACATACACACTGTAATGGTGCTTTTTTAGACAACACTGACATATCGATCAACAGTCGACTGAATGATGCACATTTGTGCCACAACAGTGTGTTTAAAAATTATTGAACCCATGCTGAAAGGATAATAGGACAAATGCCACATGCTGACCAATTATGGCTTTACAACAACCATCAAACTTCTGGCACCCAGGGGACCATCACTGCTGTTTAAAAAAAGCAAAAAAAAAAGAAAGACATAGGAATCAATGGCCAAGTATGGCACTTTATTTACCAAGCTCCGGTTCTGGAAAAGAGTGAACTGTCTGTCCTTCCTGCTCTTCTGTATGATGGATGTCCAGCGTGTTTGAGAATCCTTCTAATGAGACCTCCGTGTTAACATGCCTCTCATATTGTCCTGCCGCTCAAGGGGGATTTCCTTGTGCAACAAAATGTTCGCCATCCATTTCACACTGACAGTGACTGCTGCATGATGGCTCTATGTTCAGAAATCTATCAAGCTGCCTGAAAAGCATTCTAAGGCATTGTAAGGCGAAGCAAGAGAATTGTTTACTATAAATATGTTTCCTTTGACACCAAAAAGTACTGACAACAGTAGATCAATCTAATTCAAATGCACTATGCTAGTGTGTCATGTCTGGTGTCAAACTCCTCTGGAATCAATTGTAAACTGTGTGTACTTCATGTGAGGGATTCTGTTGGTGTGACTCGCATGCTTTCTATGTACAGCATTTCACATCCTCCCTTACCTTAAAGTGCCCCATTTTGCTATTTTAAAGCTTCATCATTTTGTTATTGAGGTCTCCTACAACAGGATTACATGCAGCAAAGGTCAAAAAACACTTACATTTTCTCATAATACACATTGCACATAGCTGATGATGAAACAGTTTTTCAACCCGAACCTCCATCGCAAGCGCGACTTGAGCAGGACGTTTCTCAGATGATACACTACTCATTCTGAGGTACATTATGAGATGTTGCAACTGTAATTCCTCACCATCAGCATTAACAAGTGTATGTCCATCAAACTATTGTGTATAATTCTAATTCATTGCGGTGCACATGTAGGGACTATATCAATAACAGCTCATATGTTAGCCAAGCACTAACATGAATGACCAATGTAACATTACATTTTGTAAAACAAATCTCGCTCCATCCTTTATTAATACTCAAAGTAGTAAGAACATCAGACAAACTGCATTAATAGACACAGTTTTAGGTAATATTGGCCCACAGATGATTTGCAGAAGTATTTCAGTAAGACAGTAATAGCGCGAGTTAGCCGGACACCTACACAAAATAAAACACAAAATTACGTATTTTGTACACCCGGTAGAAAATATACACATCTATAATTAATCATATACACTTTTGAAAAATGCTGGGTTAAAAATAATCCAAGTTGTGTTGAAAATGGACTAACCCAGCGGTTGGGTTAAAATTTTGCCTAAACAACCCAATCGCTGGGTTAGTCCATTTTCAACCCAACTTGGGTAATTTTTAACCCAGCATTTTTTAGAGTGTAGGTTGTGATTCTGAGGAGCAAGTTGGTCCAAATAAAGTGGGTACTGTCCCATCCAAGTGTTTTATCCCATTTAGACCTAACGCAGATTTGAGAAGCAATCTTCAAAAGGTTATACTGCTGCTGAGTCGCCACATCCTCATCCTTTGGAAGTGTTTACGAAGAGAATTAGCATTTGCAGAGCAGAAAACAGCATCTTTTGACATTAACACAACACAAAACAGCTACAGTGTTTCAGGTGCCAATGAAGACCATAGGTGGGCATTATGCAAATGTGTTACCGCGTTACGTGTGCAAGTTACGGAAGTGGAACTGGAATTCCTGACGACTCATTTAGGCGGTTCAGAGTAAATTCTTTCTTTTGGGGAACAATAACTTTCGAGTTATAGGGGCAGCTGACTACCCAGCAAGCAATAGCCATCTTTTCACCGTCCCGTCTCGGTTAACTACAGACCCGATAGTCCGGCCATGAGTAACCCACTTCTAGCCAAAATAACCTGGAATTTGATAACGTCTTTTTTTGCCAAAACAACTTGCGAGAAGTATGCTATTCCATCATGTAAGCAAAGTCAACAGTGAAAACAAAGTGTTTGGTTTCATTTCTTTGACATGTTCGTGTTCTAGATGACTAGTCTATTCTTGGTCTAAGGTTAGATGTCTATTAAATGTTCACTGACAGCCCAAATTTTGCCTTGTTTTAGCCTAGATGCCAGGGATGCGCAAAATTGCTGGCTGGGTATGTAGGCACATCCTAGGTTTTGGAATCTATATTTGAAAGGAGTCTCTTATGTTCACCAAGACTACATTTATTTGATCAAAAATATAATAAAAATGGTAACATTGTGAAATATTATTGCAATTTAAAAGATAATTGAAATGTATTCCTGTGATGGCAAAGCTCCAGCTCACTGTCACATGATCCATTATGCTGATTTGCTGCTCAAGAAACATTCCTTATTATAATCAATGATATCCACATACATTAATGACTGCATTTTAACTTTTTGCAAAAGAAAAGTGATCTGTTTGTGTCAAGACTTGTCATTTCACCATTATCAATGCCTACCATTTTCATACAAGGGAAGCAAATGCCAGCATTTGACAGCTCAGTTTGGCTTGTTTTCACCTCAAGGAAACAAAAAGAAACATGAATCAAATAACTGCTCTTTTCTGTCACTCTTGGGTCAGTTCCATTTCTAACAACTTTTCTTTCCCTATCGCGCATGTCAGTAGAGTAACAATTAAAAGTGGCATAACGCAACATGAACCCTGAATGTTAGCAAATAGTTTTGTTTCCTTAAAGGAACGACACTTCATTAAACCAGTCTCTTATAAAGCCTCTGTTTTTAGGTTAATTACCGTTCGAAGCTCTGATGCTTCTCTCACTTTTTTCTCCCTTAACTCACCAGAGGAGCTCTTGTGTTTAATTAGGGCTGTGTGGTACGCCAATAAACAATGCATTAGGAGACTAGGAGACAGCAGATAAGTGCCTGAGTCATTACCTAGGGTTCATAAGCTGTCTTGATGTACAGTCGTAATTGCAGCAATGTGGCTCCATTTGCGATGGGAGATCTCTTTGCGGATCTTAAAGAGTTTATATTGGTTTATTGTTTGTGGTTTAAAGAGTAACCTTATTTTGTTGGCTGGTATACTTTATTAGGCATTAGTGGTAATTCATCTTCCACCTGTTTGAATCATCTTCTGTCTGTAGGTGGATTCTCTAAGCTTGGAAATCTACTCCCTGTAGGCCTTTCCCCCACCTGTTTTAAAGGATTAGTTCACTTTACAATGAAGATTTACTCACTCACAAGACATCCTAGGTGTATAAGACTTTCTTCTTTCTGATGAAAACATTCTGAGTATTATTAATAAACATCCTGATGTTTCCAAGCTTTACAATGGCACGTGGCTCACGAGTTTGAAGCTCAAAAAAGTGCATCCATCCATCATAAACGTACTCAATATGGCTCCGGGTGGTTAATAAAAGCCTTCTTGAAGGTTTTTGTAACAAAACTATAGTTTAAAACTTTATAAACTTAAATATCTAGCTTCCGCCAGACCTCCTTACAAATTCAACAAAGAAAGTGTAATGCTTCAAGCTGTTCAAAATGCTTACTATACGTCCCAGATCATACGTCGTGTCAGTTACGTTTTCTTCGTAAGTAAGTTGGAGTATGTTTATGATCGACGTTATGATGGATGGATGCACTTTTTTGAGCTTCAAACTCGTGAGCCTCGTTTACTGCCATTATAAAGCTTGGAAACATCAGGATATTTATTAATAATACTCCAAATGTCTTCATTAGAAAGAAGAAAGTCATATACACCTAGGATGGCTTATAGGTGAGTAAATCATGGGGTAATTTTCCTTTTTAAGTGAACTAATCCTTTAATGATTTCCATGGAACAATAGTGCTGAGAATTGGGAAAAGAACACTCTCTAACCTACCATGATACATTATTTGAGTGCCATTAAGCCATTAGGTGATACATTATATACATAAAACCGTTGAGTGTGAATGTATATATCAGTGGCATAGCAAGTCAGCCTTGGGTCCGTTTCCAAAACATTTTAAGGGGTCCCCTCGGTTGAAATTGCATCCATTCTCAGGCCATGCCCTCCCCACTGAACACGAGCAAATTCGAAGGTGAAAGCGAAAAGCAAGTATGCTTAGCAATTACAAATATATGAAATGCACACACCCAAACCCCAATCCACCCGCGCCCAGGCCCATGAAAAATTACATAACACACACACACAAACCAAATAACACCCACACAATTTAAATTGTATTTTTAACCCTTTCTCCACTGGCGTTTTTTGAAAAACCACTGCAGCATTTTTGATATAATTTTTTTTTTCAAAATTTTCAAGGCCCGCAAACTATTTTGTTGTATGAACATCTGAATATGCAATATACTGTATCAAAAGAAAGAACAGAGCCTCTCCATAGATGGCGAAGATGGAGTCCATCAACACCCCTAATGCTTGCGCAGTCCTATAGACATTTCATTCAGTAACATGAGGCAGTTGATTTATATGCTGTTTAATGTTGATGATCGTGTTATTTTACATATGCATCTGCTATGCTATCACTTGTTTCTGCTGCTTTATTTCCTGTGTTTTGATCAGGAGATTCAGTTCTCTTTCAGAAGATGCGTAATAGTGCCCCCTATCATATAACAGTGAAAGCTGGACATTTCCGGAAATTTCCATCAATGGTGGGAAAAAAAGTAAAAAGTACCAATTTTTCTTTCCTCCAGAAAATCAATTAGGACAACTGTGTAAAATTTGTCACCACCAAATATTAATGTGCAAACCAAAAAAAAAACCAAGTATTTGTAGTCTAAGATTCGGTGTAAAAACAGTAATCACTTGTGGAAAGAGTTTTAATCAATTCTAAAAATGACTAACACGTTTCATCTTTCTGACGTGATTATGCAATCCATGGCGAGCCGCAGAGCAGTGCAAGATGAGCAATTTAGGTTAAAAAGTATATACATTTATTTTTTTATTTTTTATTTTTTTAAATGGCAGAGGGTTTCACTAGATAAGACCCTATTCCTCTTCTGGGATCGTAGAGAGCCTCTGAAGCCCTTTGAAACCCTTTGAAACTGCATTGATTTGGACCTTCAACATTTTATATGCCACTGAAGTCCATGATGTGGAGGAAATCCTGGAACGTTTTCCTCAAAAAACTTAATTTCTTTTCGACTGAAGAAAGAAAGACAAGAACATCTTGTATGAGATGGGGGTGAGTTAAATATCTGGACATTTTCATTTTGAAGTGCACTTATCCTTTAAGAATACATCTCCATACTGAATTACTAACGAAATAAAATTAACAACAACTGACAAACTCCACTCCACTCAACACATCACACTTATTACTTAAAAGGTTAATCAAGATGAAACAATCACCCAATCGGAAAACATTGTCATCAAGTAGGCATGTTTTACCCATTTCTGAAGAATGAATAATTAAGTAATCCAACAACAAGGTCATATCTCCCATTTAAAACAACAACAACGACATAGTGATACAATAAACAATATCACAGAAACTCTTTAAGACAAAAGTCCTTATTCATATTCGTACCATTCTTATACCTGGTATAAGATTTATTCAGGTGGATGGCCATTTTAAAATATCAAATGAAACTGAAATAAGATTGATGTCTTTAATACAGTAGGAAAGACCTTTGAAAATACAATTCCATATAACGTTTTAAGGCTTCTACTTTTCTTTTGCACCTTTAATCAATAGCAGTTTTAGGCCCTATTTTGGAGTGGATAATCCCAAATATTTTGGAGGCCATTATGTTCCTTTTGTAATTTTTACCTACATTTGAAGTACCAGTGAAGCTTTATCTCTTTCCTCTCCAGCTGTCAGCTGCATTGAGACAGCTTTTAGCAAGCCAAAGAGAATGTTCTCAGTCAGCCATTGAATACTGCAGTCCTCCATATTTAGATTTGCCATTCAAAATGATAGAGGTGTCACATAAAGAGAGGTCTGACTGTGTCAGTGCATTTATAAAAGGTGTCAAACATGCTGGTTTAAATCCAACATTTAAGTGCTTTTCCTTTCTCTGTCTTCAATGCCCGCCAGCTGGAGAAAAACAGAGTGAGAAAACATTAAATGCCATTGCTGCTTCTGTCAAGCACATCATAAACAACATCATCTGTGATGTCCAAGATCATTTTCTTTACAGTATGGCCTGTTGAATGGTCATCTAAAGTGTTCGCAGAGCCATCCTGCCAATAGAAACAAGCCCCTCCCACTGGTTTTTCTTTGTGTTTTTTTGTATTTTTCTTTCTGGATTTTTTAGGGCCCCACTTCGGAGATGAGAGCGGCTCAAGGAAAAGAAACAGAACGGGGAGAAGCTTAGAGAGTGATGCTGCCAACCTCTCAACAGGCGGCAATCACTTTACCTGTCAACCCCTCCGTATGTCGTCTTTCATTTTCCGGCTCGAGGGACAAGAGAAAGCGTATAACAGCATTCACAGACACCCAGATGTTCCATTGGCGAGTATCAGGCGCGTCGCTTTCCTCACTTTTTATTTCCTGTTTCTGAATGATGGCTGAGTTGTGTAGGAGTTGACAAAAAAGTAGCAAAAGATTATGAAAAAATTGCAAGCATTTAGCATTTTGCTGTGGCGGCAAATAAAGGATGAATTATTCATTTGAACTGTCAATGATACTTTTATTCCGCATACAAAGTGGAAAGCATGCTAAAAGGAATTGACTTGAACTCTGTGGATTGCTTTGCTAAAGGAATAGTTCATCTAAATGCCAGTTTTCCAACTGTGGAGAGTTATAGGTAGTAAATTAAACTAATAAAAAAGTATACTTCTTGTATATTACCTACATTTCCCCTCTAAGACAAAATAGGCCTTTGCAACAGTGTTATTTTTGTATTATTTATAACTATAACATAATAATGTAATGTAATATAGCGTAATATATATATATATATATATATATATATATATATATATATATATATATATATATATATATATATATATATATATATATATATATATATATATATATATTTAATTGCACTACATTTGATAACTGAAACTGTGCCTGTTGAATTTAGCAAGAGAGAGAGAGAGAGAGAACGTGTGATATGAGAGACATAGCATCGGTTTACCTGGATGAGCGGACTGCTGCTTCGCTATGGGTGATGGAGAATATTACAAACAAATATCTAACTGTTGATTGCTGCAATTGACCAATCAAAATCGACTACTGCAGAGATGTAATAATCAAGGAAGACAAAGTTCTGAATTCATGCCAGATTAAACAATGACGGCATTCGTTGATGCCAAACGTGGAACGGCAGTTCAAATATGTGCAATGGAGATTGAGATGTCAGAGCTGCAGCGGAAAGCAAGATTTTCAGAGAATTACGACTTCATTTGTTGTCTGTTCCTCATACAAATCAGTATTGTTATTGTTTACTAAAACTAAAACTATATAAATAATTGTCTTTAATTGAAATAAAAGTGAAATATATGTTATACACACACTGAAAAAAATGGTGTGTTGGATTTACATGATTTTATCATGTACATCGGTTCCACATGAATCAATTAAGTTAAACAAACATAATTTGTTCACATAATTTCAACATTCAACAAGTAATTTTTAAGTAACCGAATTGAGTAGTCTCACAATGATTTTAATATGGCTCCCTAACAAGTGGTGCACACAGGGGCTTGAGACCCTGCCTCGTTAATCAAAACTCATGTTTATTTTTGTTGCCACTTGACTGATCTATAACGCAGTACTCATTAGCTTTAATTATATTTGCCAGCAATAGCACATCATATATGTGCTAAGTGTGAAATGCTCTTTAATGACATGGGCTGAGTCAGTCCACATCCCAAGCAATCGCTCCGCTCTTCTCCACTATGGTAACCCAGTGTAATTTAAATGGTTCGAATAATTCCAACATAATTAAACATTAAACACTAATAAATAATATAAAGTCTCCCCCTTTTTCTCATTTTGCCCAAAAACACATAAAATAACACTTAATTTCAACAATTTTACTCTAGTCGTCAAGTCCCAAGCAAAGCATGCTGGGAATCACAGTTTCAGCAAAAATCATTTTCGAGTACTTAATTGGTTCACATTCACCCCAAATAATTTAATCCAGTAGATTGCACATTTTAGAGAATTACATTAATCGAAAGCAATGAAATCATGTTTAGAAGAGAAACACAAATTTGTTGCGTAGATCACAAATAATACGATTAAGTAAATTGGACAACATGTGTTTTCCTGTTTTTTCAGTGCATACATACATATATATGTGGTGTGTGAATGTGTGTGTGTGTCATACAAATCAGTATTGTTATTGTTTACTAATATATATATATATATATATATATATATATATATATATATATATATATATATATATATATATATATATATACAGTATATATATATACTGTATATACACACATACAACCAATCAGACCACAAGAGGTGTGATCAACAGGCATCGATCCACGGCTTCTCTATCCGTCATCGTGTTAAACCCGCCAATAGTGTGCCATGTGGATAAGCCAGTCTGTGATTGGTTCCCGCAAAAGTGTAACAGAAGCAGTAGAAATGAATGTACAGGTTTCCAGACTGAGTTGCAGGGCGAAATCAAATCGCCGGCAGATCAGGCTGGGTTTACCCAGTCTAATAAATATATATACTGTATATGGTGTGGGTGTGTGCCATACATATCAGTAGTGTAATTGTTATTGTTTACTAAAACTAAAACTATTAAACTAATTTAAAATACATTTTCTTTAAATTGAAATACAAGTGAATTTTTTTAAAAAGTGTGTGTGTGTGTGTCAAAATATAATTTTTTAGAACTTTTGAGATAAAATGATCTGAAATAAAATATTATTAAAATTATTAAAATAAAATAAGTATTAAAATGTCTAAAACTGCTGAAACCGAAATAAATAAAATTAAAATATAATATAAGAAATATGAATAAAATAATAAAAGCACATGACAAAATTACTCAAACTTAAGCTAAAATTAAAATGAATAAAAAATTCAATAGAAGCTCATTCACAATATTAACAAATATTATAATAGTAGTGTATACCAAATTTATCGTATGGCTTATGCAGACTCAACATATATTTATATTCATACCACCTTTAAACTTTACAGATGTGGTTACTACAAATTATTGTGAACATTCTTAAAATGTTTTTTTTTTCTTTCTTCTATGCCCTTGCTCTGACCCAACAAAGTGGCATGGAATGATATAGATGAGTCTGGTCACAGGCCAGAATGGCAGCACCGGATAAATCTATAGCTGAAACATTTGAATCCTTCACGGGAGGAATCAGTCTAAAATAAGAGCACCGCTGTGAGGGCAGTGAGTGAGATGATGCTTATGTGACACAGCACAACAGTTTCTTCCATTGATTCTAAATTACCCAACACTCATAGGTCTTGCTCAACTGCAGCGTTCCACTTGATCTAGCACCACTACAATCCTGTTGATTGTGTCACACTGATGAAACCACAGCAGTTGCTCTCACCCGTACATCATTCGCCCAGAAAGATGGATAGATGGATCTGTATTGGCCTGGGGGCAAAGTCGAATGACAAGACCATTACATTTCCAATCCCTATTCTCGATTTAGCCCGCCCATCTTCCATTTTGAAGCGGATGGGAAGTCTTCCTTTGTTGTCGCCTCCAGCCCTTCTATACCTCTTCCACCCATGCTACATAAACACAGATGCTAAGTTAAGATTTATTGCCGGTAGATATTTAATGGCTGCGGGTAAAGATTCTCATCCTGTTAATCTAGTTCCCCATGCAGTGATAAAAGTGATTCTTGATGCGGTGCACCAGTGCAACCAAATGGCACTCAGCTGGTTTTCTTTTGGGGACGTTTACACCATTTTCAACTAAAATGGCAAAACTGTTTATGCATTTTGGCCGTTCATTTACACAATAACGATGTTTTGGGAACTAAAAACAAAAACTTTTGAAACCGTGCAAGTTTCAAAGTGCAAGTTTTTAAAAAAATGTACCGCTATCGTCTTCGGTGTAAACTACAAAAACGTGGATTTGTGGTCATCATTTACTCACCCTCATGTCGTTGCAAACCTGTATGACTTACTTTGTTCAGTCAAACACAAAAGGCAACATTTAAAAAAATATATATAAAAATAAAATAAAACATCCTATTTTATGTTCTGCAGAAGTAAGTCAAACAGGTTCAGAATGACAATGAGTAAATTATAATAAATTAAATGGAGAAAAAAAACATCATAATTCAGTACACTGATAAAAAAACATATTGTCACTGAAATTCTGGTTTGTAGTTATGGTTAAATTCATATTTCTCAGACTAAAGAACAGTTTTGCTAACTAAAACTAAACTAAACTAAAATAATAAATAAAATAAAACTATGTAAAGTAATAAAATAAAATAAACACAATTTTTTTTATAAATGAAATGTAGGCCCAATCTACACGCACACGTGTTATTTTGTATCGTTTCGGCGTTTCGTCCACACGGATCCAGCGTTTTGGGAGCCTGAAACCGCTATTTTTTGAAAGCAGGTCCTAGAGTGGATTAATCTGAAAACGACACCCTTGCGTTTTCGTGTGTACAGCAAATCCGTATATTCTGTGAAACGGTAATGTCATCACCCCACGTCTCGCGCATGCTCCAAGTCTTCTTCTCCGTTTTTAGTGTGGCAGAATTACAGCGCCACATACTGGTCTGGCATGTATACTACATAGTTTTGAGTCAGTGGTTTCGTGTGTACGCACATATTTCTGGAGATGAGGAAAAAAAGGTTGGCTAGGGAAAGCTCTGGCTTCATGTGGATGAGGCCTTAGAAATGTTGCATTTGTAAGTAATTGAGAAAAAACAAGTTGAACAAAAATGACAAAAAAAGTTCCAAATCAAATCATATCACGATTTTAAAGAAAGTCCAGTTTTTGTAAAGGTGGAAATTTGCTAACAAGGTTGCACACAAAACTTTAAGAAAAACAACTGGAAAACTTTGCCAGGTTCCTGGAGACTAAACAGTATGCCATTGATTAAACTGAATGATACCATGAAGACGACTTTGTTTTGACAACACAGAAACCGTGAAAAACTAATTAACAATAACAAAAATGATAGCCTGCCTCAAAATCCCTGATGACAATCAATGAAAAGAGCGATGCTGGTCCAGACGTGGATTATGAAGAGCAAAACACTTATTTTGATGTTGCCCAGGGTGTCATTTTTCTTCATTTGTCAACAAAGTCTTCTACCTTCAATTCCCCAGCAATTTTCTCACCATGCAGACACAAGGGAATCAGTCTTGGTTATAAGCACTGGCCTATGCTAAAGCAACATGTGGCTGTCCATTACATGCGTCATCATACTCCTTCCTTGTTGTGCACAGATGCTACAATAGACTCACCACAGGACAAAGAAGAGGACAAGAATAGCATGACATTGTCATTTACATCACAATTATTGATACATGCTATATAGGCTATAGTGGGGGGTGTGTCAGACAGAGTTATGGCACGCACGGAGATCAGAATGGTATGTATGGACTTATCTAAAGGCCCTTTCACACCAGACGCGTAACGAAAAAGCGAATATTTCGTGTGCGAATAGTTTGCGTTAAAACCATTCACATCAGACGCGATGCGAGTTTGCGACGTTTCAGAGCTCCAACATTCCAAAACATTCGCGGCGACAGCTGAGAAAACACGGACACTTCATCAAGCAGTGGAGACGAGCTTTTCATTTTCTTTAAAAGACCGAAAAGAAGGTTTTGGGTGCACCCAGTCTTAAAGAACAGAGAGTCTGAAGGGGAGTGTGCTAATCTCGTACAGGAGCTAAAACTTTATCATGGCCGGTTCCGCACTTACTTTCAAATGTCCGTGGGACAATTTGAGGAGCTCCTCCAGAGACAGTAGCACCACATCTGACGAGACAAACACACACTTCAGGAACCAATGGATCCGGAGCTGCTGTGTTTCCAGCTGTGTTTCCAGTTGAGTCACAATGTAAACATTTAAGTGCCACAGTCGCACTGACGGAAACACATTCACTTTCTATAGTCGCGGACACAATTAGGTTAGAAAAAAATCTATGTATTGATTATAATATCGTAATCTGTAGCATATAGTGGGCAAACACTCTGCATCTGTACAGCTGTAAACACAACTACAGCTGTAATCTCGTAAGAAATGTGATACCTGGCAAAGGTTAATGTTGATTGAATGGCTAGTGACATCAACTGGACATTTCGTCACCTTTGTTTTCTTGTATGTGATTGGTTTAAGCCTTTTCTATCGCTGCGAGTGTAAAGAAAAAAATCGACATTGAAACGAAAAAAATAAACGTCGTTTTTTTGCCGCAGCACATTCGTGTTCAGTGTGGAAGCACTCATTACACAAACAGCTGATCCAAAAATAAAACCATCGCGCGAATTATTCGCGCGTCAAAATCGTGTCCAGTGTGAAAGGACCTTAACTCTGGGGATACAGTGAATAAGCTACAATACCAAAAAGTCAGCATGTTCCTTTAAAAAAAATAAACTCCCTTTTTCCCTCTATTCCCTGCCTATATGCTACTCTAAGCAATGTCCAACACTTTTGTGATTTTTTCGCCTCTTCATGACGGATCGCTTCCTGTATTCCTCAGTTGTAAGTCGCTTTGGATAAAAGCGCCTGCTAAATGAATAAATGTAATATAAATGTAAATATGAAAAGTCACATGCCCCCTTCGAGGGTTTGATTGCTAATAATAGGCTATTTTGAGGTGGAAGGTGTTTCTGTGTTCATATAATCAGGGGATGATTGAGAAGAAATTATCAGTAAGGAAAAATTCACGCTGATATATGAAAAAAAGTCAGCTGTATTCTTATAGCTGTCCACAAAAATGAAGAACACAAAGAAATTAATACTTTATTCAGCAAGGACACATTCAATTGATCAAAAGTGACAATAATGTTACAAAAGATTTCTATTCCAACATGAATAATAATCATAAATCATTAGAATGATTTCTGAAGGAATAATCTTTTTTATTTTTATTTATTAAATGCCAAGTTATCAGAAATAGAAGTACAAAGCAAAATTGCAAATGTTACTTACAATTAAATAATACTACAAGTAAAACATAATTCATACATACATAGGGCCTATAAAACAGAACACAAAACTTTAATGAAATAAATTTGAAACAAATTAAATAAAACGTTGAAACAAATTTGTTGTCTTAAGAGCTTTAAGACTATTAGATGATGAAATATTTTGGATGTACTTTTGGACCTCTTTTGTAAAAACAATGAATAAAGGATTTTTATTAGAAAATTTACTGCGGTGAATGTGAAATTTTGCAAGGGGCAATAATAGGTTAATAATAAAGTATGAATTACTTTTTGAGTATTCAAGAAGCCAAACAGTACGTCCTTTAAAAACAAAGAGAAACCGGAAGCCCATTGCAGTTAATACATTTAGAGAATTTGTCCCAATATAGTTGTGTGTGAGGACAATCCCAGAAAATATGCAAATAAGTTTCATCAGGGGCACCACAGAAACACTCTGACTTAAACCTTTCAAAAAACACTTTAGCACGGTCAAATTTATGTAATAATTTGAATGCAATTTCTGTAACCTTGTTAGTGATTATTTATTTCAAAGGCAGAGTCCATACTTTTTTCCAATCAATATGATCGACCAAATTCTTCCAATTTCTGAAGGATTATGTGACACTGAAGACACTGAAGACTGGAGAAATGATGCTGAAAATTCAGCTTTGCATCACAGGAATAAATTACATTTTAAAATTGTAATAATATTTCACAATATTACTGTTTTTTCTGTATTTCTAATAAAATAAATGCAGCCTTGACGAGGATAAGAGACTTGAAATACATTTAAAAATCTAAACGACCCTACATGTTTGAATGGATGTGCAATATTAATATATTATTAAGAGTCATGTCAACAAAAGAATATTGCGCAATATGACCAAGAAATTCAGAACAGCTAAAAGTGCTATAACTGTTTATTCCGTTTATCATGTTCATGACCGGGTGGACCTTCCGCTCTGTTACTTGTCCATGAAGACCTTGAAAATCCTTCCTAAGCCTGGGTTTTCAGAGCCAAAAAGGCATCACAAATCCTTCTCAGTCACATTCTTGCCGATTTGGTCCGGCAGCCCATAAACTTGCTTACACATGATTACAAAGAGTGCTACTGTGAAAAAGAAAACAGTTTTATAAAGTATTTATGAGTAAAATGTATTCATTGAGAGGTAAACATGCTTTTTTTTTTATCTTCAAAGCAACATGAAAAAAAACCCACACAATTTGAAATGAATACAGAAGCCTGTGAAGCATTTAATAAAATAAAAATACAGATTTGGAATATCAAAAATATTCTGCCACATGTGTCACCAACATAAATCAAACTACTTCTTACACAAAGGCTCTGTTTTGATCACAAGTAGGCTAAACAAGGGAGACACATTCCCATTTACACCTGGTGTTTTAATCTGTCTCTTTTGTCCACTTTTGACCTCTTCTGTCCTGACTGTGAGTGTGTGTTAGAAATCCGGAATGCTGAGAGAACATTGTGCTATCCCCATAAGATTGGGATAAGGTTTTCACACTGATAGCTGTCATTGTAAGACAGTTAGCAACTCCGTTTGTTTGTCCAAGTTAGCAATAGTAACTAAGGGGGGCTGGGCTTTATCCGTAAAAGTGACCCATATCCGATATATGCATTTACACTATATAATTGGCAAAGCAACCAAGTTAAACTGACATGGAAAAGATAGGCTGAAAAGGAAATAAAAACAGCACAATTTGCAATGGACGCAGACAAAATGATAATACAAGCTTTTGCTTTCCGCACCATCTTAAAAGGTCAGCAAAACATTGGGTTGAGCCTTCGTGCACCATTGAGTCATGTGATGATGTTTGGTGTACACAGTACCGTTGCAAGAGCCCTTGCCAAGTGTGCGACCGCACAGGGCCTCGCGCAAAAGTGAAGTGACAGCTGACCTGATGATGTAAAGCCAATAGTTAAAGTTCATGTTTTTGTCCTTCAAAATAGTTAATAGTTAACTACAAACACAGACAAAACATAGCAAAAAATGTGTATCGTGATGCTTTATTATTCTGCTTGTTAAAAATGTATTATGCAGTAACTTGCAATAGCCTATTTCACTGTGCGTGTGACAGTGATTCGTGCGCATAGGCCTATGTCAGTCACACGTCAAGTTCATAGAGATTTTTTTCACAGTCCATTCAAATTCTGATTTTGGCCGCCTCTGAAATGGGTCAAACTATAGATATTACCTAAGAAGTTCAAGTAAATACGCTAGAAATGTGCGCTCATTGAAGGATGTGCATTTATTGCATGGACGGAGAAAGCTCGGATGCCTGCATTTCATCTAACGGTAGCCTACACACAAAGGTTTCTTATTTAACACTATTAAAGTTAAATAAGCGTAGCCTAACTATTACTACTCACCTTTCGGAGCATCAGTGAGATGGCACCGCAGAACGAGTAAAGCCTACTCTTACTATATGTGTCACATGTCTGTCCTGTCTTGTGGAGCACTTGGTGTTTTGTTGATTTGGGCTATGTGGTCGTGTCTCTGTCTGATCCCTCCCCGTTGTTATCTGATTAGTGTTTAATTTCTCCCACCTGTTCCCTCCTGATTTCTTCCCCTTTATATAGCTCCCTTGTGTTCACTGTCTTTGTCGGTACGTTGTTTAACGTCTCCCTTCCCCGTGTTCCGCTCCCTCTCCTTGACCGGTTTTGGTATGTTGTTTGTTTTGATATGTTATTTTCGTGTTTGATTATGTTTCTCCCCCTTGTGGGTTTTTGTTTTTGATTATGTTTATTTTGTAAATAAATCATCCCTTCCTGCATTTGAGTCTTCACCCTAGTTTGTTTTAGTGTAAACGTAACATAACGTACCGATCATGTTGAAGACTAAGCGGAGGAGGGTTTCAGCCCATCTACCTGCTCCCACTGCCTCATGCCCCCAATACGAGCGTATCTTGATGTTTCAGACTTTAGCATCCCTCCGCCAACAAGGGACCGATCTGAGGGAGTTTGCGGTCGAGTTCCTTACAGCGACGGAGGTATTGAAGCTAAATGAAGGCCCTCTTAAAGACCTTTTCTTTTATGCACTCGACGGACCCATGGACTGGCTGTTTAGGAGGATGTTTGAGGGGAAGACGTTTGAGGCAATGGTGGAGGGTCTCGCTCATGTGCAGGAGCGAGTGGCCAAGGCGTCGATGACATCTCCGGTGGTCCCAGTTCCGGTGGATACCGTTCCGCGGGACCCAGTTCCGGTGGTCCCAGTTCCGGCGGTCCTGAGTTTGGGGGGTTCGAAACGGAGGAAGAGGAGAAGGACTCCGTCCGCGCCTGTTCCGGTGGACCCTGTTCCGGCGGACGCTGTTCCGGCGGTCCCTGTTCCGGCGGTCCCTGTTCCGGCGGACGCTGTTCCGGCGGTCCCTGTTCCGGCGGTCCCTGTTCCGGCGGTCCCTGTTCCGGTGGACCCTGTTCCGGCGGACGCTGTTCCGACGGTCCCTGTTCCGGTGGACTCTGTTCCGGCAGACGCTGTTCCGGTGGTCCTGAGTTTGGGGGGTTCGAAACGGAGGAAGAGGAGAAGGACTCCGTCCGCGCCTGTTCCGGTGGACCCTGTTCCGGTGGACCCTGTTCCGGCGGACGCTGTTCCGACGGTCCCTGTTCCGGTGGACTCTGTTCCGGTGGACTCTGTTCCGGCAGACGCTGTTCCGGTGGTCGCTGTTCCGGTGGACCCTGTTCCGGTGGTCGCTGTTCCGGTGGTCGCTGTTCCGGTGGTCGCTGTTCCGGTGGTCGCTGTTCCGGCGGACCCTGTTCCGGTGGACCCTGTTCCGGCGGTCCCTGTTCCGGTGGACGCTGTTCCGACGGTCCCTGTTCCGGTGGACCCTGTTCCGGTGGTCCGTGTTCCGGTGGACCCTGTTCCGGATGGTCCGTGTTCCGGATGGTCCGTGTTCCGGTGGTCCGTGTTCCGGTGGTCCGTGTTCTGGTGGACGCTGTTCCGGTGGTCCGTGTTCCGGTGGACGGTGTTCCGGTGGTCCGTGCTCTGCCCGCGCCGACCCGGCGCCCTGCTCTGACTGCGCCGCCCAGACGCCCTGCTCTGACTGCGCCGCCCAGACGGCCTGCTCTGACTGCGCCGCCCAGACGGCCTGCTCTGACTGCGCCGCCCAGACCGGGCCCCGCCCCGGTCTGTCCCTCCCGCCCCGCCCCGGTCTGTCCCTCCCCGCCCCGGTCTGTCCCTCCCGCCCCGGTCTGTTTTGCCCTGGTCTGTCCCTCCCGCCCCGCCCTGGTCTGTCCCTCCTGCCCCACCCCACCCTGGTCTGTTTCGCCTTGGTCTGTCCCTCCCGCCCCGCCCTGGTCCGCCCCGCCCCGCCCTGGTCTGTCCTCCCGGTCCCGCCCTGCCTTTGTGGAACGTCTGGTAGCCGCTCCTTAAAGAGGGGGTAATGTCACATGTCTGTCCTGTCTTGTGGAGCACTTGGTGTTTTGTTGATTTGATTTTTCATAATCAAATTTTTTTTGATTATGTTTATTTTGTAAATAAATCATCCCTTCCTGCATTTCCTTCCTGCAGTCTTCACCCTAGTTTGTTTTAGTGTAAACGTAACAATATGTAGCAGTGTGAGTTAACTCATAATGAGCGGACGTTCTTTTGGCCAATCACTGCCACCACCCCCATAAATACAGGTAGTTGTCCTCCTGACTGCCCTCTTGCCCGCTGGTGATGGAAGTGCGTCATACTTCCGGGTCACTCACTCTGTGTTTTGCTGCTGCGTGACAGATCTCCGGTTGGCGGGTCAGTTCAGCGATTCAGATTTTACGTTGCACAACTACTAGAAGACTTGCAGCTGATCACGTCACATCTACGTCGCCAAGCTCAGTCTGAGACTGCGCAGTACATCAGCCATCAGGAAGTAAGTGATCCTAGTGTGACTTCAATTCTCTCCGTGGAAGTCTATGGGGTCGCTGTGTCCATTTCTTTCACTGTCTATGATTTAAAAGCGGATGTTACCGAAAGCTACCCGTACTGTTTTTTAGGCTTTGAGCTGCCTCCTCCCGGGGTGATACAGAATGCTGCTTGATCGGAACCGGGCTGGTTCAACTGGGGATTGACTTCAGCCACAGAGCATTTATTCACTAGCTGCTGTTTTGCCTGGACTGCTGTTCTGCCTGGACTGCTGTTTCCTGATGTAACGTTAAATGTTTTGAACATCGTACCAGCCACTTTACTCGATTGCTGCACGTCCGTCCTGCACAGCTGTTTGCCTAACGTGCATGTTTTGAACATTGTACCAGCCACTTTACTCGATTGCTGCACGCTCGTCCTGCACAGCTGTTTGCCCCAACGTGCATGTTGTGAACATTTATATGAGCAACGTTATTCGATCGCTGTAGGCTCGTCCTGCACAGCTGTTTGACTGACGTGCATGTTTCGAACTTTGTATTAGCAGTTATTTATGTATTAGCCTTTATGGCTACTGGGCAACCCCGCCCATACTGTCAACTGAGAGCTGTGTTATGTGGGCTAGCATTTCAACCAGTTTGAATGTAATTTAACTGAGGGGGTTGACGCTTTATAATTCTAATTTGGCTGATTAAGTGGTTAATTTATTTTTCGTTATGTGCTTTCAATTAAGCTAAGAGTTGCAATTTTTATTTT
The DNA here is from genome assembly GCF_949357685.1 of Gobio gobio. Lineage (NCBI taxonomy): Eukaryota > Metazoa > Chordata > Actinopteri > Cypriniformes > Gobionidae > Gobio > Gobio gobio. Next base: position 9,066,941 of record NC_137099.1, on the reverse strand, counting down.
TATTTTCCCTCATCGACTTTAGTTTCTCCTTAGATAAACTAATTTAGTTCAAGAGGTATTTATAGTTGTTTGATTGTCTTATTATTATAATTGTTTCCTTTGGCCAAGGTCTTATTGTATGTCAATTATACATATTTGGTTATTTTTGGTTCATCAAGTGTTTTTTTTTTTTCTTTTTCTTTCTTTCTTGTGGACTGCCGTTTTGGAACCATTACTGGTTCTGGCAGTTTGTCTATTTTGTGATCGAGATTATTTTGTTTTTTTCATATAAATATTATATTGATTTTTCTTTCTGTGAATGAATCCCCTTTGATCGTGTATTGTTTCTCTGTTTCAGTCGCTGAGAGCCGAAGGTGGTGGTGTCGTTGTCCGGGTGGTGGTGTCCCCTTTCTTTGTGCTGTGTTATCTACACCATTTTTTTTTCTTTGCTTTGTTCACTGTCGTGTTTCTCTTGTTTGTGTGATCACGCGGATTGTCTTTACGACTCCCTTCTCCTCCACTGGTAAGCCTCAGCAGCAATTATACTTTGTCCCTCTGCCCCCCCCCCCCTCCCTAAAGTATTTATTTTTATTATTACAATAAAGTTTGTTGCCCATTTTCAAAGTTGAACCGTCTCTGGCTGAATTGTATGCGTACCTGGGTGTCCTTAAGTGTATCAGTAGTCTTGCAATCAGGAAATAAATAAAATCATTCTCTGGGTGAAAGTCCCAGGGTGGCGTAGTCTGTGTTTTTTTGGGGTAGGTTCCACCTAGACTATAACCTCCTCAGTTTTGTCCGCTCTCGTGACGCCACAATCAGATCTGAAAAAGCGCTTTTTCACAGAGGAAATACTGAAAAACAGTGCTGATCCTCTCAATACTGTCTGTTTATTTTACTGAGAAATTGCTTCTGATGATTCAGTGAAAGCAGTCCAAACTCATTCAAGTGGATCCAGGCCGTTTTGCAAGCGCGTTCATAATTTAGAACACAATTTAAGTGTCAAAATGTGCGCAGTTGTGTTACACAGTTTAACTTCTTGAACCTAATGCTGTTAAACTGAATATACGATTTTTTCTTCTTCTTAAATATCCACATAAACAACAAATTGTTAGTCACTAACAGTAGACCCATGTTAATACCCCGGGCCTCGCACATCACATTCGCACAGGGCCTCACACCCCCCTTGCCACGGGCCTGGGTGTACACATGAGTTGACATCATTCACCACTAGGGGTGTGACGAGACACTTCTCTCACGAGAACGAGACGAGACGAGATTTTTACATAGTATTTTTAAGAAATCCTCAATGATGAAATACATGACTATAAAAATTGTTTGCAGGTGCATTTGAAATGTTTTAACTCATCATTGTGTAATGAATGTCATTTCAGTTCTACTTTCTGAGTATGAGTTATCATATGCAGTAAAAGACAACAAGCACTGTAAAGGTTTTGCCAAAAACTCAACTAACTGGCTTCTCTCCTGTGTGATTGTCTCTTCTGACCGTAGAACTGCACATGAGCTTCTTTTGACGTCCTAACTGAACTCCTTCCCACAAATTTATCATAGATATTAAGTGCAAACAATAACCATAATACCATAATCAAAGTACTCAATATTCAAAGTGCAAATAGAGACCACATGCATCTTCAAGCATGATACAGAGCTAAGAGATGGTTACAACAAGATAGCTTATATATTGGGAGATATTCGCTTGCCTCAGGGAGCCGCTTTCAAACAGCGGTAACGTATTGAAATCGCGTTTGAATGCGCGCTCGCATTTACTTTCACTTTGAATTTCGCGATCATGTATAGGCTACTCTGGGAATAGTATTCCCAGGGAATAGTACTGGTGGTGCTGAACATGCATTTTCAAATATAAGTCTGACGCTTCTGCTGCGCAACGAATCCTCCGCCACGGAGTCCATTAACACACACTCGTAACACACGCTCAATGCAAGCACTCGTCTTCTCGATGCAAGCACTCGTCTTCTCGACACATGATCAGTGCTGTGCACTATGTACGGCTCGTGGCACGAGATCTCGTCACACCCCTATTCACCACCATTGCTTTTTCAATGACATGCAACTCGCGTTAACAGGGGAATGAATATCCAATCTGTCCGCTTACATGGCAGAAGCAAATGCACATTTCCGATTTATCTCCGATTTATTAATGAATGAGGCTGAAACCGATCTGAGAATATCGGAATCCACGTGCTTTTTTCCTGCTTAGATGTTCATAGGTCATATCCAGTGTTGGGGAAAGTTACTTTGAAAAGTAATGCATTGCAATATTACGATACTCACTTAAAAAGTAACTAATTGTGTTACTTAGTTACTTTTTAAGAAAAGTAATGCATTACGTTACATGCGTTACTTTTTCTCACCTGGGCTAGGCTTGTTTTTTTTTTAATAACAAAAATGTTCTATTTTTGGGCAAATGTAAACACCCCAAAAATCAAATGCAAATTCACACGTATACAGTAGAGGGCGCAGCTAAAACAAACCTTTCAGCTGTGCTGCCATTCTGGATTGCAGGAGAATAGATTTTTATTTTACTTCACCAATAAAAACTAACAAATCTAAAGTAATTTTTCATTATGGTTTAACTGAATCATCGAGGGTCAGCAGCAAGTACATTGGTCACTAATGTGAGATTAAATGCATTGAAATATTTGTTTTATTTAACATTTAATGTTAGGTTTGCATAGTATTCTGATTTTGCATTTCACAGATTTTATTCATTTTGAGGAATACTGAATCTTTTTTGTGCAAATGAGATTAATAAATGTACTGTATGCTCACATTTAGTCTAGAACTACAATAACCCGCCTCTGCACGTACTACAGATTTCAGTCAACATGGGGACGAGAGAGCTGTCAGGCAATGAATGGGAAAACAAAATAACTTGTCGGATAAAAAAAGTCTGATATTTTGTTGTAAATTTAAAAGTAATGAGTTACTTTACTAGTTACTTGAAAAAAGTAATCTGATTACATAACTCAAGTTACTTGTAATGCGTTACCCCCAAACACTGGTCATATCCGATCTGTGCCACATGGGAGGAAAAAATCTGAATTGGGTCACTTGAACCATGTAATGCAGCAGTCAAATGCGTTTTGGACTACCTCTTGAAGTGGTCGAAAGTGGAAAAGCTCAAAACATTTTAGACCCTGTTTACACAGTGTCAGTCTTGTGATCCGATCGATCAAAACACATCTTAATACCAGGTGTAAAAATGACCAGAGTGCAAAGAAAATACTGCTATTTTCACTTTGTGTATAGCATCTATCTGCCAGTGAAAATACAGAATTGATATATCCGAAAATATTATGTTATTCACGTCACCCACACAAAACTCAAAATCCAATAATCACACACTTTATTTTATTTACTTTCCCTAATGAGCCAACTACACAAAATAAAATAATTTACACTTAGACATTTGTAATCATTTGACAGCCCTAAAAATGACTCATATTGTGATATAGGATTTTGGTCGCACCGCCCAGGAGATACACATATGTACTGTTGGTTTTATGGGTTTATTTTCTTTGCTAATGAATCAATTTGCTGGATCACCCACATATTCCCTCTCCCATATTCCGGAGGCCCACGGCTAGACAGACTGCACTCGACTGTTCTCTCGAGACTAGACGGGGTGAGTTCACTCAAGCGATGCGTTGCCATATGGCACTACAGTGTGCAAGCCGTCAGCTCTTTTAATTCTCCACAATCTTCAAGACGACATTCATCTTCACCGAAGAACTTCTTAAGAAGCTTTTTCCGTGATAACTTTGCTGGATTTGGGCAAAGAGATTGTTTCTTCTGTTGCTAAGTGGCATTCTTAATCGTCTCACGCTGAGATCGAATGCTCCTCTAGAACCAACAAGATCTGCGGAATCCAATTTGATTTAATTCATTATCCACTCCAGCGGACGCTAATCGAGAACAATTGATTCTGCACGGAGACTAAAAGGGAGGCATGTGTGATGCTTGTAAGCTTGCGAAGGCGGCGGCCTGGAGGTGTCCGAGTCAGATCGCTAAAAATGATTGGTTGTTTGTGTCATGCGGTGCAGGCAAGAGAATGCTGGAAACGACATGAAGGGATGCACTAAGTGAGCATACCGCACGGACGAGATTAGATCAGTGTTTTCACTCCCAGGGCGTCGTATACGGAAGCATCTCACTGCAGAAGCCAAAGGAACCCCTTGGCGTTTCTATGTTGAAGCAGCCAATAGCCTCACTGCTGTCAATGAGAAACCTTTGGAGTCGATCCAGTGATGCAAAAGAAAGAAGAGAAGGAGATACTGTATTGAGAATTTCAACTACAGGATCTTTTAAATCCGAGGGGCCATTTTTTATTTAAACGGAATGAAGGTCATATTGAAACTCTTGGAATATCTTTGATGCCTTTCATGTGTTGATTCTTCTGTTTACCCCTGGTATTAAGTAGATGAGGCAGACACATACTCGTTTACACCTTGTGTTTTAATCCGTCTCTTTTGTCCACTTCTGTCTTCAAAGGGAGGGTCTGTGGGCGGGTAATTAATGGGTTTTTCCAGATCTACTGGACAAAATAAGCTCACGCAATTTCCATATGAACACGAAAGGAGACGATGGAAAAACATGCAGAGAGCTGCAGCTTCCTTTTCTGCTCTGATAGACGCAAGACCACTCCGAACGCTGTGAGTGTGTGTTAGAAATCATTGTGCTTGGTGCGTTTTTCATCTTTAAACCGTAAGTTCTTCAGCCAACACAGTTTAAATCCCGTCTGGCTAGCACATTTCCCATATGCGTTTATGCGTTGGGTCAGAAGGCAGAGATATGTTTTGTGACTGTTTGAACACTTGAGCGTTTTCGCAACCAAAGCAATCCGTTGAATTTTCGTTTTCGAAAGTGGAAAGCTCAAAACGTTTTAGACCCTGTTTACACCTACGTTTAGCGTTGTCCACTTGTGATCCGATCGGCCAAAATCCATCTTAATACCAGGAGCAAACAGGGCCTTAGAAAATGAAAAGTTAAAATATGAATTATATTATAATAATGATAATATGAATTATATTATTTTACTGATCTGAATCTTTTTTTTTTAATTAAGACTGTTCCTCAGTTTTAATGTTATAATTACCATAACCATCAATTATGCCCGTATTATTATTATTATTTTTAAGTTAGTGTATGTCACATGTTTAGTCTGTGTTGGTTGTGTTTTGATTCTGTCATGTGTTCCTTTGTTGGGTGCTGCGTCCCAATTCGCCTACTTATACTACGAACTAAAAGTATGTACTCTTTTTGTGAAAGTAAAATCTTTAACGGACTCTGTTGCTTAGTTACATGCATCCCGTCACCGTTTAAACTGCCCAGTTCAAATCCTCCACATTCAATTTAGTTTCCTACCGTATCAGAGAGAAATGTAGTCACACGTTGATCTGCCATTCGTGGGTCTTTAATGCAGAGACTCTCCTCATGTGTTTGCAGTTTAAATATAATGATGCATTTAAAAGTTAATGGCCAAATGTATCATTACAAAAGTTCACAATGTTCCTGCAGGTGAAATATAATGTGGATAATATTGAATAAATATATTTTCGTCAGGTTAAATACTGATAATTGCTCACTCAAACCTCTTTTTCTAACCCTCTCTACTTAACCGTCGGACTCGCATAACCGTAATGCTTGTAGTTTTTTAACACTTTTTATCCGCATTTGTAGTTCTAATCGAATCCTCGTCCATCTCGCAATGGGTTGTGGGCAATATCAGCCGGAAATAGTAGACCATTCGCCTATCTTTGGAATACTCTTTTCAAAATACTACGATTTGGGACATACTAATTATTTTTTAGAATACTATTTAGTACGGATAGTATGCGGATTGGGACGCAGCGTTAGTTTCCAGCCACTTGTCTGTTTCCTAGGTTACCCTCATTGGTTAAGTTCTGTTCAGCTGTGTTTAGTTAATTATCTTGTTTCTGTCTCCTATTTAAGTTCCTCTTGTTCACTCTGTCTTTGTCCAGTCACTGTTATGTTAACTGGTTATTTTGGAGCATGGTCCTGCCTTTTGTTTATGTCTGAAAGTCATTATTAAAGTTTAAGTTTGCATTCTGAACTTCTGAATCTTCTTCAGCCTGTTCCTGTGCACACCCTGACCGTTACAGTGTACTTGTTTAGAGCAGGGGTTCTCAACCCTGGTTCTCGAGGCCCACTGTCCTATAGAGTTTTGCTCCAACCTTGATCAAACTCACCTGCCAGTAGCTTTCTAGTAATCCTGAAGAGCTTAATTAGCTGTTTCAGGTGTGTTTGATTAGGGTTGGAGCTAAACTCTGCAGGACTTTGGGCCTCGAGGACCAGGGTTGAGAACCCCTGGTTTACTTGAGAAGAAACCCGTTCAAAACATTGTCAGTAAGATTTTTTTGGTTAAAGAAATGAATACATTTATTCAGCAAGGATGCATTACATTGATCAAAAGTAACATGTATGATGTTACAAAACATTTCCATTTCAAATTAATGCTGTTATCTTAAACTTTTTATATTGAATAATCTAAAATAGTTTCCACAAAAAAGATTAAGCAGCACAACTGTTTTCAACATTAATAATAATAAGAAATGTTTCTCAAATCAGTATATTAGAATGATTTCTGAAGGATCATGTGACACTGAAGACTAAAATAATGATGCTGAAAATTCAGCTTTGCATCACAGGAATAAATAAAAAATTTAAAAAACATTTTAAATTGTAATATTTCTCAATATTACTTTTTTATTGAATTGTTTTAATCAAATGAATTGAGCCTCGAGCATAAGAGACATTCAAAAATATTTGAAAACTTTTACCGACCACAAACATTTGAATCGTAATGCATCTATGAGCAGAGAACTAAAATTAATATGCACTATATGCATGCAAAGTTTTGGGAGTGTCAACAGCATTATTTTTAGAAGTGAATTCCGTAGAACATGCTTGTCAAACATCTCAATGTATGGTGAACATGATTTTCCCAAGTACATGTTCCTTAATCAACATCTTTGTTGATCCTGGAACAACTTTCCAATCAACCAATTAGATTTGAGGGACAAGTTTAAAGTTTATGTCAAGTTTGGGCTTCCAAACAGGGTTAGGTGCTTCTACATCAGTGTTATACACCTATCATTTCCCTTCGAATTTGGGGAAACGTATGGGTAGAGTTAGGCTTAGGGGTAGGGATAGGACAACGTTTTCAAACAGGAATGTTGTTCCAGGATCAAACAAATGATGTTGCTCCAGGAACATGTCTTACTTGGCAAAAGAAGTTACCGTTAATGAATAAAATCACATCACAACACTCTCATCCTTGCAAATTAATTTCTGTGCGCATACACCCATGAATGACCCATGCAAATGTATTTTCACAGACGTCACCATGAGAAATAATGGCAAGAGGTTCTTATTAAAAAGGGCTTGTACTTGACTCGCACTTCAATTTCTGACATGTTATCAGTGAGAACATGCTGACCAAAGAGAAGGAATCATCGTACCTGGATAAAGGGTTTGTTCGCTCTTTAAATGTCTTTTTTTTCCGTTTCTGTCTCTCTCTCTCACACATGTCAGTGATTTTACCGTCCTTTGTACTGCAAAGAAAAGGAGAGTGGGACTGTGCTGTGTATTACAGAGCTCACAAGATAAATCTTGAGCTATACAGACAGGAAAACGAGACATCATTTTCTCTCACTGCATGGAGGGGGAAATAAGTTGCACGAAACTTGCTTACTCTTAGCAGTTTCTTTATTTTTTTGCTAAGATCAGTTGTTCTTGGACAGACTCTTGTTTGGCTTTCAAGAGCATCAGACTCTTTATCTCTCACAGTCACCAAAAAGCACTTTTCACAGCCGTCATTGTACCTGCCCGGGAAGATGCAGCCGCACATGTTTGACCCTCTGGAGAATAATAGTCCCTATGGAAACTTAATCCCGCATTCTGCCTGCTGAAGAGCTACACTGAACCTGAAAGAACATCCAAACTGTGGACAAACAAGTATATTCTATGACAAAGATTGTTTAAGTAACTCAGTATGTATTTTTAGTAATGTTTAAATTGTGTAATATTTGTGAATTTGATTATGTACTTATCCATTTCCTTGCGAGTGCCGTCAAGATTAATCTCTGGTGGCGTACACTTGTCGCGAAAGCCTGCCCACGCACTGTTCTGATTGGCTTTGGTTTTTGATTGATTTGTCGCATCTCATAGTCACGTCACGTCTGGTGTGGACAGACAAATTTCTTGAGGCTGGAATCTTATCGCATCGCGTCTAGTTAGGAAACGGTGTCAAGCTGACCTAACCTGTTCAGACCGGCAAGGCCAGATATACTAACAGTTTGCCCCAACGCAAACCCTCTTTTGGCATTAATTAAACTACTGTTAGGATTTGTTGAAGACATGCAGTGAAAATTAGCGCTGAGAAGACATGGACAGGGTTATTTTTGCGACAGACCTCATTGCATATGCATTTGTAGGAGTTTCTCTGTCAGACGCAAAATTTCTGGGAGGTTTTTAAATGAACCATGCAAAGTGATTTACTAAGGTTTGCACTCGTCAATTTACTGGTGTTTGCACCATTATTTAACGTCCAAAAATGCATTTTTTAAACCAGAAACTAATTTGCCCTGCTCTTGGTAGATTGTGTTGGTCATTATGGAAATGATCTGGCTGCGTCTGTGTTCTTTAATTTGAGTGTCGTCAGTAGATCACATGCAGAACTTAGACACCCAATAGATAGATGGACGGAAGGATGATAGATAGATAGATAGATAGATAGATAGATAGATAGATAGATAGATAGATAGATAGATAGATAGATAGATAGATAGATAGATAGATAGATAGATAGATAGATAGATAGATAGATAGATAGATAGATAGATAGATAGATAGACAGACAGACGGAAGGATGTTAGACAGACAGACAGACAATAGATAGATGGACAGATGGACGGAAGGACGATAGATAGATAGATAGATAGATAGATAGATAGATAGATAGATAGATAGATAGATAGATAGATAGATAGATAGATAGACAGACAGACAGACAGACAGACAGACAGACAGACAGACAGACAGACAGACAGACAGACAGACAGACAGACAGACAGACAGACAGACAGACAGACAGACAGATGGAAGGATGGGAGACAGACAGACAGACAGATAGATAGATAGATAGATAGATAGATAGATAGATAGATAGACAGACAGACGGACGGATGGACGGATGGACAGACAGACAATATATAGATGGACAGACGGACGGAAGGACGGTAGACAGACAGACAGATAGATAGATAGATAGACAGACAGACGGACGGATGGACGGATGGACAGACAGACAATATATAGATGGATGGACGGATGGATGGACGGAATGACGGTAGACAGAAAGACAGACAGACAATAGATAGATGGATGGACAGATGGACGGAAGGACGGTAGACAGATAGATAGATAGATAGATAGATAGATAGATAGATAGATAGATAGATAGATAGATAGATAGATAGATAGATAGATAGATAGATAGATAGATAGATAGATAGATAGATAGATAGATAGATAGATAGATTAATTGATTTCCCAAGCACTGTATATGCAGCTTTTATTTACAAAACCATTAGACTAAACAAAAGGAGTGATGAAGCCATACATAAAGTAGTGAATCTCACAATGTGGCCCTTTGATGTCACGTAGGCCAGACCAAAGACAGACAGACAGACAGACAGACAGACAGACAGACAGACAGACAGACAATAGATAGATGGACAGACGGACGGTAGACAGACAGACAGACAGACAGACAGATAGATAGATAGATAGATAGATAGATAGATAGATAGATAGATAGATAGATAGATAGATAGATAGATAGATAGATAGATAGATAGATAGATAGATAGATAGATAGATAGATAGATAGATAGATAGATTAATTGATTTCCCAAGCACTGTATATGCAGCTTTTATTTACAAAACCATTAGACTAAACAAAAGGAGTGATGAAGCCATACATAAAGTAGTGAATCTCACAATGTGGCCCTTTGATGTCACGTAGGCCAGACCAAAGCGCAGCAACAATTTGACATCTGCTATGAGAATTGAAGAGTCTGGCCAATCATCCATTGATCAGACGACTGGTGTCCTTTCTGTACCCGGGACACAAATTGTTCTTTCCCCACGGCATGGCAGTATCATCAACAACAGCTGCTACCCCAAAGAATGAATCATGGCGAACCAATAAACCTGGTGGACCCACATGAACCTACCCATAATTCCAGTCCAATACAAAACAGTTCAATCTTTAGAACAAACCGCGGATATGTGTTCAGCACACTGGCATCTTTATTGGATTTTCTAAATGCATGTCTTCTTTCTGTTCTTATACCCGGTTCGGTTGCACAATGCCTCTTAATTCTGCTACGTTGTGATCATTATGCAAACTTGCCGTTCGAGAACGTTTACTCAACATTCCAGTGATCAATATTGAAATGACGAGTAAAGACGACACCAGGTGGTCATTCGTTGCATGCAAATTGATTTCTTATTTATGAATAGGCATTATGGATTTGTTGTGTCACCCAATATTGTACATAATATAATGGAACATATTACAAACGTTAGTCTGTGATAAATATAAACGTCTTTCTCACACTCTGAGAACGGTTGCAAATGACCAAAAATATCGATTTATTCTTGAAAGAAGGACGCTTAATTAATTAATAAGAGTGGATCTCATCTGCAGAGTGCATAATTACCAGAGAAATATGCAGCCTAATTGGTTCATTAGCATTTTTACGTTATCCGTGATCCATTATGTGCCAGCAGTTCTTGTTAAGAGCGGGTTATAAATGTCTTAGCGTTGCCGTCTTTAGCGCTGACTGGAAGTTTCGTATAAACAGTGCCCACCGAGCCAATTTAGACAACACTGTGATCTCTCTGTCCACATTTGTTTTGCACTCTGCTCTCTCATTGCGGCCATAAAGTACATCACCATTATGGGACCTCGCTTTGGCCATCCATATCTTTGATAGAACAGCTGTTTCTGGGCTTCGGCGTAGCACATTACTTTTGCCACTGGAAAATCGAATAGAGACAAAGGAGAAATAGAAGTGTATAACCTGTCTGAACTGTCCAATTTGGAGTTAATGCACACACTTTTTGATGCGCACTGGCAGAACAACAAGTCATTTAGTTGTTTTGGTCCACTACACACACTGTTCCCTGCCTGCTAGTTGGCCCCACGGGTAGACCCTAGTCTGAAGGCAATATTCTTTCATGTGAACAAACTCTTTCACTAAATCTTTTAGCGAGTCATATTATATAAAAGTATAGGGTTTTTTGGGGGGACGCTGATCCAGAACATTTACTGTCACTATTCTGGAATTAGGCCTATAAGTCCTCCATCACATAGTTTTCCACGTATTTTGTAGCTCATAGAAACAAACTAATTTAAAGGGGTCATGACATGAGGAATCAAGTTTTCCTTGATCTTTTGGCATATAATGACAAGTTCACACTACAGGATTTTAAGCCCGATTCCGAAGTCAATGAGCTCACCACAGGTCAGGCTGTGATCGGGGGCAAATCGGCGGTTGATCAGCCAATTGCCAATCTTTATGTGTGAACTACTTAACAACACATCAAAGAGGCTTGCTGACGCCTCAACGATGCCTCACGGATGCCTCAAAAAGTCAAGTCAAGTCACCTTTATTTATATAGCGCTGTTTCAAAGCAGCTTCACAGTCTTATACAGGAAAATAATGCAACAGAATTTGATTCGGCTGTGTAGCCGCTCTGGAGAAAACGGTGATGTTATCCAGCTCATTTCAATGATCGTATAATGACAATGTGGGCAGATCAGTAATTTAGTTGAACATTTATTTGAATATTTCGTTGAAAATGTAGTGTCCCCAACTGAGCCTAAGCCAAAGGCGACAGTGGCAAGGAACCAAAACTCCATCTGGTGGCATAACGGAACAAAATAAACCTTGGGAGAAACCAGGCTCAGTCGGGGTGCCAGTTCTCCTCTGGCCATCATGCCATGTTGGTGAGGCGATTATTAGATAGGAATATTCGAAAGATTGGAGTCTTAATGCCAGAGACGGGTTTATTGAGGATGCCATGTCAGTGAGGCAGTTGTTAGATAGAAATATTCAAAAGATCGAAGTCATCACGCCGGAGACGGTATATTGGGATGTCGTGTTGATAAGGCAATTTATTAGATAAGAATATTCGAAAGATCGGAGTCATCACGCCGGAGACGGGTTTATTGAGGATGCCGTGTCAGTGAGGCAATTATTAGATAGGAATATATGAAAGATCGGAGTCATCACGACGGAGACAGTATATTGGGATGTCGTGTCGATAAGGCAATTTATTAGATAGGAATATTCGAAAGATCAGAGTCATCACGCCAGAGACGGGTTTATTGAGGATGGCGTGTCAGTGAGGCAATTATTAGATAGGAATATATGAAAGATCGGAGTCATCACGCCGGAGACAGTATATTGGGATGTCGTGTCAATAAGGCAATTTATTAGATAGGAATATTCGAAAGATCAGAGTCATCACGACGGAGACAGTATATTGGGATGTCGTGTCGATAAGGACATTTATTAGATAGGAATAGTCGAAAGATCGGAGTCATCACCCCGAATACAGGTTTATTGAGGATGCCGTGTCAGTGAGGAAATTATTAGATAGGAATATTCGAAAGATCGGAGTCATCACGCCGGAGACTGTATATTGGGATGTCGTGTCAATAAGGCAATTTATTAGATAGGAATATTCGAAAGATCGGAGTCATCACGCCGGAGACTGTATATTGGGATGTCGTGTCGATAAGGCAATTTATTAGATAGGAATATTCGAAAGATCAGAGTCATCACGCCAGAGACGGGTTTATTGAGGATGGCGTGTCAGTGAGGCAATTATTAGATAGGAATATATGAAAGATCGGAGTCATCACGCCGGAGACGGTATATTGGGATGTCGTGTCAATAAGGCAATTTATTAGATAGGAATATTTGAAAGATCAGAGTCATCACGACGGAGACAGTATATTGGGATGTCGTGTCGATAAGGACATTTATTAGATAGGAATAGTCGAAAGATCGGAGTCATCACGCCGAATACAGGTTTATTGAGGATGCCGTGTCAGTGAGGAAATTATTAGATAGGAATATTCGAAAGATCGGAGTCATCACGCCGGAGACTGTATATTGGGATGTCGTGTCGATAAGGCAATTTATTAGATAGGAATATTCGAAAGATCAGAGTCATCACGCCGGGGGCGGGTTTATTTAGGATGGTGTGTCAGTGAGGCAATTATTAGATAGGAATATATGAAAGATCGGAGTCATCACGCCGGAGACGGTATATTGGGATGTCGTGTCAATAAGGCAATTTATTAGATAGGAATATTCGAAAGATCAGAGTCATCACGACGGAGACAGTATATTGGGATGTCGTGTCGATAAGGACATTTATTAGATAGGAATAGTCGAAAGATCGGAGTCATCACCCCGAATACAGGTTTATTGAGGATGCCGTGTCAGTGAGGAAATTATTAGATAGGAATATTCGAAAGATCGGAGTCATCACGCCGGAGACTGTATATTGGGATGTCGTGTCGATAAGGCAATTTATTAGATAGGAATATTCGAAAGATCAGAGTCATCACGCCAGAGACGGGTTTATTGAGGATGGCGTGTCAGTGAGGCAATTATTAGATAGGAATATATGAAAGATCGGAATCATCACGCCGGAGACGGTATATTGGGATGTCGTGTCAATAAGGCAATTTATTAGATAGGAATATTCGAAAGATCAGAGTCATCACGACGGAGACAGTATATTGGGATGTCGTGTCGATAAGGACATTTATTAGATAGGAATATTCGAAAGATCGGAGTCATCACCCCGAATACAGGTTTATTGAGGATGCCGTGTCATTGAGGAAATTATTAGATAGGAATATTCGAAAGATCGGAGTCATCACGCCGGAGACTGTATATTGGGATGTCGTGTCGATAAGGCAATTTATTAGATAGGAATATTCGAAAGATCAGAGTCATCACGTCGGAGACGGGTTTATTGAGGATGCCGTGTCAGTGAGGCAATTAGATAGGAATATTCTAAAGATCGGAGTCATCACGCCGGGGGCGGGTTTATTGAGGATGCCGTGTCAATGAGGCAATTTCAGGGGGAGTCTAATTGGCATGGTCTCTGCAGACACTTCAGGGATGCTTTGGTCTTGTCTGGGCGCAGGTCCACCATCTGATCTGGATACGGCCCGGATCCAGATGACTACAGTAAACCTTGGGATAAACAGAGAGACTAACATTAGCGTAGATGGCATTCTTTTTATGATGTAACGAGTACATCAGGTGTTATGGGAAGTGTTCCTGGTTCCGGCTGATCTAGTTAATGCAGCCTAACAATCATTTCCCTCATGGGTGCCACACGGGTGCCTCATGGACACCAGACAAATATCTAGCATGGTAAATATCTGGAGCTTGCAGATCAAATTTTTTCCTGGCGTCCACTTTCAAATAAACAACTCCTGTTTTGTGCGGTTTCGAGTCCTTTTTTTCCTGAACTTTTGCTCAAAGATCAGGCTGAGCCAACTGTTCTGGAACCAGCAAGGACCCCGCAAACTGTGAGTAACGTATTTAATTTGTAAACCGTAATGACAGTTAAATTCATAATGAATAATCCTAGTATTTTTACTTCAAAGAATGCTCTCTTCATAATGGCTGAATCTGTCACTCACACAGAGCGAGTTTATCTGGACACTTGCCAAAACACCCATTATAGTGATGCTCTTACACTACACAATGAATCTCTTACTGTATGTACATCGTGTCTGCATTGTTAGTTATGGTGAAAGCATTCGTGAGAGTCACGCGATCAACAGACTGTCTGTCATCTGCTCAATGCTCATCACTGCAACCTCCCATATGATGTGAATAGATCTAAATAAAATGTAATAATCAACACTTTTCATAATTCATGAATTATGATAGTAGAAATGTAAAAGTATTCGAGAGGGTTCCACATGTAATACTCATTTCATATGTAAAGATGTTAGCCAATCACAGCAGTGGCCGTTTACACTGAAGTTCCACAGCAGACACGCCCCTTCAAACAGAGAGTTTAAATGGGAGGACTAAATTCAGGATAGAAAATAGCCATTTTTTTTCTAAATTATGATCATTTTTGATGTAAAAATCATATTAACATTATAAGTGCACCCCAGAAAACATAGTAAAAAAAAAAATCCAGTTCATGACCCCTTAAAAGTATAAGCACTGACACATACAGTCAGCAAGGCCAACTGTACCATGGCATTAGCAAACCTAGCATACGCTGAGTTCAGTCGATCAGTAAAAGTCAATTTAACAGGCTAAAAAATTATATTTTGTAAAATTTAGGACAGTCTCCCCCAACCACCCACACGCAAAAAGTTGATGGTTCTGCACGAATCGCCTAGGCTTAATGACAACATCAAAACTAAGAAATAAGAGAAAGAGTAAACTTTATAGTTACCTACGCAATGTGTAGAAGAGATCAATAAAATACGTTGTCAAATTATATTTAAGGATTATTGCCGCTTCCATAGATATCAGTGCATATATTACAAACTATAACTGTTCTTTGCTAGTACTTATCTGTATGTAAAATGTCAGAAACATAAAGTTAACATTATATGGTTGAAAATACTGAACATTTGTGATATATAGCCATCTCTGGCTGCCTTCGGAGGACACATTCCAAGGTAGGAAGGCATCAAGGCACATCCAAATCCAAAGTTAGCTTCACTTCCATTCTCCTTAGATACCTTCATCTGATCGACTTTTGAAGGCAGCATAGATGTACAGCATAGCACCGAATTTAATGAGGTTGCAAACAAGTAAAACATTCGGTAAAACTTTACTTAAATCCTTTATATATAATGGATCAGATAATTTTTTTATTGCATTAATTATGCCTTGAAATGCACATTGTAACACATTGTATGATCTCATGAATAATTGTAACCACCGTTATAATACTTATTTATTCACTGGTACACCTTTAGATATATGATGCAAGACAAACAACCAAATTCAAGGAATCTGCAAATATTATAATGCATTTTAACTTTGGTTACAATTATTTATGAAAATATATAATGCATTACAACGTACATTATGAATACCTTTATAATGCATCATACATAAAGACTTTGAGTAAAGTATTACCACAAATTCTTCCAGTGGAACAAGACAAAACACCATTCGTATTAAATATAATTTCAAACATTTATATCAAATGAATATATGAAACATTGCTGCTCAGATGTTTTTATTCCAT
This sequence comes from Gobio gobio, assembly GCF_949357685.1. Classification (NCBI taxonomy): domain Eukaryota; kingdom Metazoa; phylum Chordata; class Actinopteri; order Cypriniformes; family Gobionidae; genus Gobio; species Gobio gobio. The sequence goes on along the minus strand of NC_137099.1, from coordinate 9,050,573 downwards.
AACAAGATATACTAATAACCAATATATATTTTCCTTTTTCTTCTCCACAGTGCCACATCGAACAAATTACCCAGGGTATCTTTAATACCAAAGGAATTCGCTGCATGAATCTTGAACAATGAAGTTTGTACCTCAATTATTCAAATGAATGTCTTAAATTGAAAGATAATCAGACGCTCATTAAAGTAATTTTGTCATTACCTCTGTATTGCAATTAGAGTCTTGCAGAGGGGAGCTTCTAAGACCTGCTCTGAATCTGGATGACTCAAAGATAACACTGAGGAGTAATTACTGCTCTTTCATATGCCTTACATGATGCAATCGGATGGAATTGATTGATAGGATGTTGATATATGTCCATTTCTCACCATCACTGGCCATCAAATTGAATGCTTCTGGCCTTAGTCCAGTCTCACGTCTTTAAGATAATGGCTGGCTTTTTGAATTGTCTCGAGTTTCGGCAGGTCTCTAAGGCCTCGACTGGCAGTTATCCTACAGCAATTTTACTTCTGTGTAGAGGGGTGTTTTACCCTACACATTTGTCACCATATTCAAATCTTTTGGTAACACTAAGCTAATGATTAATTAAATTAATTAATCTCCCATTCCCTTTAAAAGCCAGTTGTGTTTGCACAATAAATTTCAAATATTGCCGCCCGTTACGTCAGTTTTCATTGTGAAATTGCATTGGCTCTCGTATGTCTCGTGACCAATTGCGTCATTACGTCAGCTTTGATTGTAAAATGTCATTGGCTCTCATGTGTCTTGTGACCGATTGCGTCATGCTAAAGAGTCGTGTGTATTATTTGAATGAGATATGAATGAGTGCGTTCACGGAGCGGCGGTATCATCATCTCAACGATTAAAACATTAAGATCAACTCTGTTCTTTACATAAAGACATCGTGTGACTTCAGAAGACTTGGAATGCAACTTGAGTTAATACTGTTATACTGTTCTTGGTCAGTTTTTGCAATAAATACATGTGACTGTACTTTTATTTGCCTGTTACATGTTTTATATTGTTTAGAAGTGGGTAGGTTTAGGATAGGAGTGGGGTTAGCTGCTCCAATATATTAAAGTAACCTTTAAATATTAATAAAATCATGTCTGCTTTTACAAATGAAAAGAATAAAATGCGTCTTGATCTGATGCACTGGGTAAACAACTGAAATCAATGGAGTACCCTGGGGTGCCTTTAGCATCTTCGTTGTGACGCGGAAGGCACTTGACCATGCTTCGGATTTTGACGCCTTGGGAGTGAGAATGGGTTGTACACGTTCATCAGCTACCTAAATCTGCTATATCAGTTTTCACTATATCACTATTTATTGTTTGGGACAAAAGCAAAAGAAAATCAAAAAGGGCCTTTAACCTCCCTGTTAGCCTGGTGGTGCCCTGTCAGGTGATAGATCAAATGATGCACTTTCATCGACTATCGGCACATCGCTGTGTATTTGCATAAAGTTGAACTGAGCTCAACTCTGTCGCATCGGCGACAGACTCCGTCTCTCATATTGACTCAAATCAACTCCCGCTGCAAACTGTTGTCAGTGTGAACGATGCTTAAGGCAGCGACCTGACTGTAAAAACCCTTGTCAGTGACTGATTCATGGGCTGCAACTATGTTAACAGTCATTCACACGGACAACACAAATAGTGTTCCTATAACACTCACTTTTAGCATCTTTCTAAACTAATAACTAGCCCAAGCACAAATATTTAAAACCGTACTGAATAAATTATATTTATAATCCCAATTTCCCTTGACTGCATCTTAAAGGGGACCTAGTATGCCCTTTTTTAAAGTCTTGAATTTATTTTTAGGCTATACTAGAATAAGTTTCACATTTTACACTGTTGCAGTACCTCTATTCGCAGTCTATCAGTAACGCTCTGTTCAGTTTCTGTTCAGTGTTGCCAGAATGTGTCAACGATTTCCAGCCCAAAAGCTCACCAAAACCAACCACTCTAATGGTGAATGACAATGACAATGTTATACAATTTTCTTGTCATACCAATCAAGGTTAAAATAGCAACATTAAAACAAAATAATGATGACAAAAAAACAAAAACAAAAATCCCAGGAAAACAGATCAAAACACGGCAAATACTTTAAAGAGAATTAGCAAATATGACTAAAATGTCAAGGTGTGGAAACTGTCAAAAAGGCAATCAAGAAAGTAACCAAATACATTTACCCTCGAAAAAACACATGCATTAAATTTCAACAGTAAGAATAAGCGAATCTACACAGTGAGGTGGATGGATTATCTCGGCAAAGGAGAAGTGATCACTAACACAGATTTAGAGAAATCTGTGAACAATATTTGAGAGAAATAGGCCTTTTGTGTACATAGAAAAAGTCTTCGATCTTTGAGTTCAGCTCATGAAAAACAACAGCAACAATGAGCTTACCTTTACTTCAGACAGTTTGGCCACTTTGGCATAGCGATCACTTGAATACAGCTACAAGCTGGCGCTAAAGACTTGTCAGTCATGAATGAGTGTATCATGCTGATCGCTGATTGGCTAAAAGGTGACGTCAACACCAATGCCAACGGACTCTGCGTCGGCTGCTGCACTCTAAAAAATTCATCCATCAATCCATCATCTTTCGCTTATCCGGGGCCGGGTCGCAGGGGCAACAGTCTAAGCAGAGACGCCCAGACTTCCCTCTCCCTAGCCACTTCCTCCAGCTCTTCCGGGGGAACCCCGAGGCGTTCCCAGGCCAGCCGGGAGACATAGTCCCTCCAGCGTGTCCTAGGTCTTCCCCGGGGCCTCCTTCCGGTGGGACGTGCCTGGAACACCTCCCTGGGAAGGCGTCCAGGAGGCATCCGAAATAGATGCCCGAGCCACCTCAGCTGGCTCCTCTCGATGTGGAGGAGCAACGGCTCTACTCTGAGCTCCTCCCGAGTGACCGAGCTTCTCACCCTATCTCTAAGGGAGCGCCCAGCCAACCTACGGAGAAAGCTCATTTCGGCCACCTGTGTCTGGGATCTTGTCCTTTCAGTCATGACCCACAGCTCATGACCATAGGTGAGAGTAGGAACGTAGATTGACCGGTAAATCGAGAGCTTTGGCTTACAGCTCAGCTCCTTCTTTACCACGACAGACCGGTACATCGACTGCATTACTGCAGAAGCTGCACCTATCCGTCTGTCAATCTCCCGTTCCATCCTTCCCTCACTCTTGAACAAGACCCCAAGATACCTGAACTCCTCCACTTGAGGCAGGAACTCTCCACCAACCTGAAGTGGGCAATCCACCCTTTTCCGACTGAGAACCATGGCCTCAGACTTGGAGGTGCTGATTCTCATCCCAGCCGCTTCACACTCGGCTGCAAACCGCTCCAGTGCACGCTGAAGGTCCTGGTCTGAGGAGGCCAACATGACAACATCATCCGCTAAAAGCAGCGACGAAATCGTGTGGTCCCCAAACCGGACACTCTCCGGCCCTTGGCTGCGCCTAGAAATTCTGTCTATAAAAATTATGAACAGAACCGGTGACAAAGGGCAGCCCTGCCGGAGTCCAACATGCCCCGGGAACAGGTCTGACTTATTGCCGGCAATGCGAACCAAGCTCTTGCTCTGGTCGTACAGGGACCGAACAGCCCTAAGCAGGGGGCCGCTGACCCCATACTCCCAGAGCACCCTCCACAGGATGCCACGAGGAACACAGTCGAATGCCTTCTCCAAATCCAGAAAACACATGTGGACTGGTTGGGCAAACTCCCATGAACCCTCCAGCACCCTGAAAAGGGTATAGAGCTGGTACAGTGTTCCACGACCGGGACGAAAACCACACTGTTCCTCCTGAATCCGAGGTTCCACTATCGGCCGAATTCTCCTCTCCAGTACCCTGGTATAGACTTTCCCGGGGAGGCTAAGAAAAATGCTTGGTTAAAAACTACCCAAGTTGAGTTGAAAATGGGCTAACCCAGTGAATGGGTCATGTTATCCCAGCAGTTGGGTTAAATGTTTGCCTAAAACAACCCAATCGCTGGGTTGAAACAACCCAATTTTTAAAGTGTGTTTAGTAACGTCATGATGACTGATTTTATGCAGTTCATGCACACTTCTCGTTTTGTTTATTAACCAATTAGACTATAAAATGTTGCAGTTTGAAACCCACCAAACTGACCCCAAACCAGCCCAAAATTTGTACACCTGCCAAAACCCATTTTTTACCAGCACAACTGGCCGGGAACCCAATCGGGCAACATTGTTCCTGTCTCTATAGAGCCCCTCCTTCCAAAAATAGAATGTGCTCTGATTGGTCTGCTGGATCAGTGCGCTGCAATTGGACAAAAGCTTTGAGCATGTTTGGAAAATGCATGTTTCAACACACTAATAACGCAACTAATCCTACCACCCCCCCACCCCCGCCCCCCAATTGGGACTGCCTGACACATGTAGCTATCAAAGGTCGTTTAGATTTCAAGCAGTGTTTGCATCAAGCAGTGCACATATGATGGATAAAACGTCAGACGCTGAGTGATGCTGTTTGACATACTTATCAACACATAACCCAGACATAACCACACACCGTTCATTTCCAATCGCTGTCTGAGCACAAGTTCAGTCTTCTATATTTTATGTGATGGGATGGCGGCAAGGCAAAACACATCTCCGTCGCCATATCGAGGCTGTGTCCTCACTTAAAACACATCTTTAATGCACAAATCCTCCCATTTGCAAGAATTCCCATGTGAGCCAATTTGTAGTTTCACTCTCAACATACAGTACATCAATAAGAGGTTTGGGAATATGCTTTGAATTACTTCAGATTCGTGCAACTCAAATAAAACCTCAGATTAAATGATGTAGGGCTGGATGATATATGTAATATAGGGCCTATATATATGCTTTTACTTGTCTAATAGGAGCGATAAAGATATTGTTATAATTTAAACTTAAGTGGCAACAACTGTGTTAAATAAGTTTGATTTACTTCCATGAATAAAATGGTAAAATTTTACATTTTAGAATCAGTTAAAATTTGGGGGTAAAATGTGTTTAATTGTCATGAAAATAAACATTAAAAAAGCCATCTTAATGGTCCTATCATTTGCGGTTCTTGACCACGGTAACTTGGGAGGCCAGACAGGGGCCCCTTGTGCTTTTAAGGGGCACACATTAACATTTATCTCAACAAGTAATTAAATAGGTACTTCACTTAAAAATCAAAATTCTATCATCATTTACTCACCCCCATGTCGTTCCAAATATGACTTTCTTATGTTGAACGCAATATTAACTTTGTTTTTTTAAACTGTTATATAAGATCAGTATTGCATTTGCTCTCATGCTATTCTGGGTAGAAAAACAGAACTTGTGTGATATTGCACTCGTTACTCATGTTATAGCCTATTGCTTATACTGTAGTCTATATCATGATGTAAATGTGAGGGCCTTTTCACACTGGCAGTTTAGTTCGAATAATTGGTAATGTGAAAGTTGTCATGCGGATCCGGGTGAGCTGAGCTCAGGGGAACTGAATTCGAGACTGCCTCAAGAAGGTGGTCTGAGTTTGGTTGCGCAAATTGCTCTCGAGCTGTGCCGCGATTCATGTGAATGTGAAAGCAACAAGGACTCGGGTGCGCAAGAAAAGTAACCTGCATGCATTTTATCAGATGACGATGTATTTAGTAATAAAACACATGTAAGGGATGATAGTGTTGATGATTTACCTTGGATACGAGCGAGAGGGAGCCTGCGGTGTAGAACACGCTCTGACGCGGACCACAACAAACGTGCCCAGTGTAAAAACGCTCTGAGACTAAAACTCAAACAGGGGCATTCTAACTAAGAAGCACTGAAATGGTTTGGTTAACGACATTCTAACTAATACAGGTTTTTGGAACAACACGAGGGTGAGTTACATTAGGTGTTTTTCTTTTCTTTTTGGGGGAACTAACCCGTTAACTTATTTTCTGTATTATTGAAAGTCTTTTTTATTTGGCCATATACTGTATCACTCTGCCGTCTCGACACATGAAGTTAAATAATTTCAAGTTAATTTATTTATTTGAAAAGTAATGTATCTGTAATATGATCATGCATGCTCAATTTATAAAAGTAAAACTAAACCATTTATTTTACATGTTTTGTAGCCTACCTGCTCTCTGTTAGCGGACTCTTCGCTAGTTAGCATTGTTAGCATTGGCATAAAAACAAACATCTAATACTCTATAAGCAACACTGGCAATTGGATAAAATAATATTATTTCTCGCTATATGTGAACTGAAATTATATTATTTTCTGTATCTTTTCTCGGGTATGCCTATCTCTCTCATACCCATACGGAAAAGTAATATATGTACATATATGAAATATACATATATTAAATATATCCACATAGAAAGTGAAAACATATATGTACATATATATCTGCCCATATATAAAACCTATTAGAAAATGGAACAATTTCATATATTGACATATAAAACTAGCCCATATATTTTATGTATGTATAATACAGTATTTTATATATATGTCATATATATAATTATCAATATACATGACATATATTTCTTTGTATATATGTTCAATATACAAACTACACATATATGCATAGCATATTGCTTGCATACATGTTACATATATGTCCATAATATATGTTTTTATATAGTCTTATTATATATTTTACATTTAAAATGAAATATATAAAATATATTTTTGATAAATGTATATGGAATATATAAATTACATTATATATATATATATATATATATATATATATATATATATATATATATATATATATATATATATATATAAACAGTGTGCACATATATTTTAAATGTTATGTTCTTATATTATGTATATCAATTGCTAAAATTGCTAAAAATTTTGAATTAATGGTGTAAACTAAACAAATGTAAAAAAACATGCTTTCATTAATTTCGTACATATTTTTTAAATATAGGTTATGGATGTGTACTTACACACTTGCAATGCAATACAAATGACATGCCTAAGCCTTAAATGTTAAACGGTGCAGTTAGCAAAAAATAAGTAATACAGTAAAACATTTAAAACATTTAAACTTTATTAAAACAGTTTTAATATAAAAAGAAAAATTAAGCTGCGCAAAATTAGAAAACTACTGAACACACAACTTTATTATATATAAATACAATATTACAACAAAACAAGTAACAAATAAAACAGCACAGAACATGACAATCCACCAACAGGTATATGATACAGCCTGTAATTTTTTTTAAGTTAAGAGTCTTTTTGGATGTCCTCAGCTCAGTGATCTTTTGATTTATAGCTACCTCTAGTTGGCCCCTGGTGGTTCCAGGAAATTTCTGGATCACCGATCAAGGTTGTTCAGCTTACTGAAATTCACTGAAATTCCTCCAGATTCCTTGAATCTTTTAATTATGTTATGCACTGTTGAATGTGAAATATCCAAATCTCTTCCTATCTTTCTTTGAGGAACATTGTTTTTAAACATTTCAATAATTTTCTCACGTATTTGTTGGCAAACTGGCGATCCTCGGCCCATCTTTGCTCCTAAAGGATTAGACCTTTCTTGGATGCTGCTTTTGTACCAAATCATAATTACAATCACCTGTTGACATCACCTGTTTCAAATCACATCATTATTTAACCATTTTACCTCATTACTAGCCCTAAATTGCTCCTGTCTCAACTTTTTTTTTAAATGTGTTGCAGGTCTGAATGACATGAAGTTGACCAGACAAAACATGAAATATTTTGTGTTCATATTGTCTGCAATGAAATACAAGTCAAAGTAAATTTAGAAATCACTTCTTCTTTTTTTTTTGCGTTTTCCATACTGTCCCAACTTTTTCTGATTTGGGGTTGTATATATGGATATAATAAAACTTTTTTAATGAAATGTGGATTGTGTAGACTTGTTTAAAGTTCAAGCTGTTCAAATAAGGAAAAGAAGGAATGAATTAGTAAGGAAACCATAGGCATATAACATGTATGTATGTTGTTTAAATAAATGGGCATATATAAATTAAACATATCGGTGACATATATGGTCATAACATACAATATTATATAAACAATAGTCATATATATCGTATTAATATATGTCAATATACTAATTTAATATGGAAAATGTATATATGTTATAAACTTATATCAACATATATCTAGAGATATGTGTATATGTGATAGCAATATATTGTCTTATATTTAGCATATATGACGGCGTTCTTTCATTGCGTTGGTCATAATTTATCTTTGATCATCAGGGCCGGCCCAAGCTCTTATGGGGCCCTAAGCAGAATTTTATTCGGGGGCCCCTCGGTTCCACCAATACAATTGACTATTGTCAATTCTTGATAATGCGCACACCCAGTATCAATGTTAGTAGTTGTAGCTGTGTTGCTTACATCATGTCTGGCTGTCATGTTTTTAATTCAGTAACAAACCCACAAGAGTGTTCAGGTGTTAATATTCAAAGCCCTACAGTACAAAATTTTTTTTTTTTTTTTTTTTTAAGTAGTCTCTATGCTCACTTTCCCCCAAGACTCTTTGATGAATATGAGGTTAAAAAGAACAGCATTTCTCTGAAATGGAAAGCTTTCAAAAAATCCTAACATTGTACACAACTGTTTTCAACACTGATAATCATAAATGTTTGTTAAGCATCAAATCATCATATGAGAATGATTTCTGAAGGATCATGTGACACTGAAGACTGGAGTAATGATGATAAATTCAGCTTTGATCACAGGAATAAATTAAATTTGACTATATATTCACATAGAGAACAGCTGTTTTATATTATAATAATATTTCACAATATTACTGTATTTACTGTATTTTTTTATTAAATAATGGCATCCTTGGTGAGCAGCAGAGACTTTTTTTTAAAAAACAAGAAATGTTGATTTCTTTCAAACATTAAACAGAGCTTTTATTTTATAAATGGCGGAAATAAAATGTTCTTTTTTGCATTCCATTCGACTGTAGAAAGAACCTTTTTATTTTCTAAATAAAAACGTCCAAAATATAGGCTACACAACTTATAATTCCAAGGGGACGATATAGCACCGGCAGAAAAACATTTAGGCTACTGATAAACTGGCGCCGATTTTTCTCGCACTTTGGACTTTGAACCCTGGCTAACAAGCGAATAGTGTCCGGCCGATGGCGAGCTTTTGCAGCGCTGTCAGAATCAATCCGTGCATATATTAGAAAACATAACATTTTGCAGTTTATTTAGTAATTGTTTAAGGCCATTTCGTGATTTCAATCATCATAAAATAACATACAGCAAAAAAAGTCATTTAATTTGCTCTTGGGGGCCCCCTGGTGGCCAAGGGGGCCCTAAGCAGCCGCTTAGTTCGCTTATGCCTTGGGCCGGCTCTGTTGATCATATTCCGAATTAGGAAGATGCAGCCAAAGATTACATATGTGGACGTGTTCAGAGAAATTAGCCATTGAAAAAATATATTTTAACTACCAGTATGTTTAAATGAACGAAATGCCTGAATGGAATTCAAAGTCGTCGAGTCAGTAAAATCTTGAGTATCACTGCTGCATATGGGTGAAGTTACACACAACACAACGTCTATAAAGAGAGCTTATTGTATCTATAATCAAGTGCGTAGCAACCACTATAGCCCGTGTTTTACAACTATTTGAGTGAATGCAGACTGAGTGACGAATCATTCATAAACAGACTACTTGCGCGCCACAGCGCGCAGCCTCCTCATTGCTTATCTGCATTGGTTATTGGTTATTATGACACAATAAACTATTTTCATCACATACCGCCACAGCAAAAACTGCACATTGCAACCAGTTTCAGAAAATTGTTTGGTGCGATATGATTCCAAATTTAGGGGGGCCAGAGGGGGGGCCAAGCTTGTTGACACGGGGGCACCGGCCCCCCTTGGCCTCCCCCTAGAACCGCTACTGGGTCCTATATATTCACTAGTTTTCTTTTATTAAACTATAATTTCTCATTTTGTTCTTTTGAGTCAAAAACGACCTGAACATGTTTTGTAAAATACAACCATTTAAAAAGTTTGAATCTACTGGCAACGATGAGTGTTTTTACATACACAAAAGTACAACTGATCATTTGATCATTTATATGATAATTTTACTAACCTATAAAATACAAGAACGTGGGTTTTGATATAAAAATGTAAACAGGCATGCACACGACACATGCACACATTTAATAAGCCAATAGAACGCTATTAATGCATGCATTGAGAATTCGAGTAATGGGCAACAAACTAGACATGCTGATTGGATTTTGCTTCAGTACTTGACCTTTACATGATAAAATAACAGCATTAAGCCACTTAATTGTCCATATACATTGTTGTGTTATTAAGCATAATCATGATAATTACATGATTGGACATGTAAGCACACTCAATGGCTGTTTTACCTCATAAAAACAACCTTTAAAGTAATTTCAGAGCAATTCCATCCATCCATCCATCCATCCATCCATCCATCCATCCATCCACTCACTTAGTTCACTCTTGTTCTACCCATATGGTTTACAATGTAACATTCACTGACATGTATAGCCCACTGTTTAAAATATATATGAAACTACATTCATTTTCATCTCATGAATACAGAATGTGTTTTAAGTGACTCAATATATGTAGACATGCATGTCCACACTGACTCACAAACACGCACACGTAAACAACCACTTCCAGTTTGGTTTCATTTGAGGTGAACGAACCATGAATGCTTAAGCAAGACTTACGATCTTAATTAAAATCCTCCCGTAAAGCTCATTAATGCCGTGTACATAGTCCTTATATAATGGCTAGCTGTAGCCTTAATCATTTTAAGAGCAGTATCAGTCTGCCATTTGGCCTTTTGTACAATATGCTATACCTCACAATGCACTTACACAGTTGAGAAGTCAAGCGTGAATATAATGACATCAAGTGTCTTTCGGCCGCAGTATTGTGAGAGTGTCTGCGCACAAGGATGTTCATTAATTCTTTCTTCATATTGCCCCCAAATCCCCACCTCCACCCTATTAAAATAAATCTTTGTGTGTTATCTCAGAACAAAGCACATCTCAGATCATTAATCACTAGTGGTGAGGCCACAACAACTGCTAATCTAAAACCTGTTCGTTGCTCCGACTTCCCTCGGCTGCCATACACCTGGGAGCTTCACGCAGCAATCCTACATCCCTAGATAGAAGGAAAGAGAGTGGGAGTTTTACACAGAGAACAAGATAAATGGGAGGATATAAAGGACAAATAAAGTGGAAGAATTTGGCTAAAATTGAACACATAAAAGCATTGATTTTCAATAAGCTATCGCAATTTGAGGCGACGTGACCAGCAGCGACCGCCGGCGGGTGTGATGTGCACGAGATGCGACAAAGTTAAGAAACTTTTTTTATGCAAATTAGAAGCAATGCAATGCCGCAGCTACCAATGGGAGTGAGGGAAATCAGCGCTCATGTGATTCGTCCCCTTTGAGAAACAGGAGCAAGACTATGAGCAATTTTTCTGTTTGCTATGATTTGTCTCTGCCCACATGCAGGGATATAATAAAAAAGGTGATACATGGAAAATTGTGAATATCATTCATCTTGGTCATGATATGATGTATTATGCACTGCTGCATTTTATATACCAACACTTTTCTCCTCCAGAATGTTCACTTTTAGCAGCAAGAAAACGGATTCCTTGTCAAAATGGAATGACACGTTATTTTACAGGCAATACGTTGGCACCTTTGGTGACCTCCTGCCATAAAACTAGTGTGAATGAGGATTAAAAGTTACTGAGGTCAGATGCTCACAGCTGTCATGTTTCTTAGACCAGTATGTTTATATTTAAAAACATAGCCATAGATGTCATGGTCAGAATTATTGGCACCCTTGGTAAATATGAACAAAGAAGAATCTGCAATGTTAATCCTTTTGATCTTTTATAAAAAAATTCACAAAAGTCTAACCTTTCATTGATGTAAAAGAATTGAAAATGAGAAATCTCTTTATGAATGTCACGTATCGGTATGGAACAAAGGGGTGAGGACTCAAATGCAGGAGAAAAAGATTTATTAAATAAACAAAAAACAAAAACAAACACCCGCGAGGGGGGAAAATCAAACATAACAAGAAAACAAAACACCAGGGTCAGGAAAGAGGAGCAGGGAAAAAGGAAACATTAACCAATGTGACAACGAACCAGCACAGAACTGAAGACACAATGAGAATATAAATGGTGACAAATCAAGTGGAAATGAGGGAGAACAGTTGGGGCAAATAAACCAATAATGAGATAACAAGAAGGGCGGGGTGACAAGGGACCAGAGACATGACATCACATCAAAACATGACAAAACCACCACATGTGCCGCACAGGACAAGACAGACATGTGACATTACCCCCTCCTTAAGGAGCGGCTACCAGATGCTCCACCATGAACCCAGGGAGGGGCAGGAGTGACAGACCAGGGTGGGACGGGAGAGACAGACCAGGGTGGGACAGGAGGGACAGACCAGGGCGGCGCACACAGTTCGGGAGGCCAGGGCGGCCCACACAGTTCGGGAGCCCTCTCAGGACTCGGTGCACGGGACGGAGCCCTCTCTGGACTCGGTGCACGGGACGGAGCCCTCTCTGGACTTGTTGCACGGGGCGGAGCCCTCTCTGGACTCGGTGCACGGGACGGAGCCCTCTCTGGACTTGGTGCACAGGGCGGAGCCCTCTCTGGACTCGGTGCACGGGACGGAGCCCTCTCTGGACTCGGTGCACGGGACGGAGCCCTCTCTGGACTTGGTGCACAGGGCGGAGCCCTCTCTGGACTCGGTGCACGGGACGGAGCCCTCTCTGGACTCGGTGCACGGGACGGAGCCCTATCTGGACGCTGGTCAGGGGCTAGCCACGGCAGGGCAATGCATCTTGGCAGCTCTGGCAGATCCTCCAGGACGACCGCGGGCTGCTCTGGGACGACCCGTGAAGTGCTGGAGGAAGCCCTGTGCTCATCCCAAGCACGTAAGACTGCCACCACATAAAACCCCACCACAGCCCTCCAGGCCGTGTCGGAACAGGGACCACAGCAACAGGGACCACCGCAACAGGGTCCACCGCAACAGGGTCCACCGGAAACAGGGACCACTGGAACTGGAACGGAGGGAGCCTTCCTTCTCAGCCTCCGTTTTGAGACCACCAGACTCAGGACCACCGGAGCAGGGACCACCGGAACTGGGACGGAGGGAGCCTTCCTTCTCCTCCTCCGTTTCGAGACCACCGGACTTGGGACCGCCGAGGTTGGGTCCTTCTTCCGCTGAGTCCTCATTTTGGTGGTTCGTTCTGTCACGTATCGGTATGGAACAAAGAGGTGAGGACTCAAATGCAGGAGAAAAATATTTATTAAATAAACAAAAAACAAAAACAAACCCTGCGAGGGGGGGAAATCAAACATAACAAGAAAACAAAACACCAGGGTCAGGAACGAGGAGTAGGGAAACAGGAGACATTAACATACGTGACAGTGACAACGAACCAGCACAGGACTGAAGACGCAATAAAAATATAAAGGGTGCCTAATCAAGTGGGACAGGTGGGGCAAATAAACCAATAATGAGATAACAAGAAGGGCAAGGTTACAAGGTACCAGAGACATGACATCACATCAAAACATGACAAAACCACCACATGTGCCGCACAGGACAAGACAGACATGTGACAATGAAATGAATGTTTTTATTCAATACACGTTGGCCACAATTCATGGCACCCTTTATTCAATACTTTTTGCAACCTCCTTTTGCTTAGATAACAGCTAGGTTTAGTTATCTAATGCAATGACATTCAGACGTTTTAAGTGTGTGGAGTGTCTAAACACTTTTTGAAGCCACTTTTTATGGTATGAAACTCCTCACTAATGATGCACAATAGAACTTTTTTCAGTTGCTATTTTAGCTTTTCTTTGTGCAAATGTTGTTTTGAAAGCAGGACTGCAAAATTATAGCACTGGTGCATCATGGGTCATGTATTCAGATGTCAGCACATCTACATTGGACTCTGTGTTCCTCACTGTGTCATTTCTTTGTGCTATGCCTTGCTGCATATGCCAGATTTGTCACTTAAAACAGTTTTCATTTTCATTCCTGGTAACAAGAACTTTACTCAGATAGATTTGCATAATCCTATTACCTTTTGTTTTCCATGAAATATGACTTAGTAAAGGGCACAAAAGGCAAGCAGAAAAGCTTCAGCAACCAATGAGGAATATAAATGTTCTATATAAAATGTGCATTTGTATCTACTTGGACTTAGAAATATGGTAGATCAATTATTAACTTGTAAATGATTGTGGTCCAGGAACATCAATAGTCCAGAATTAGCGCTGGTAGTGCTTATTTGACGGTGGACAGCTTACGCTCAGCGGCCAGGTTTCTTTGATAAAGTCAGCAGAGGGAACACAAGAGACTGGCAGAAGAGAGCCCTCAAAACATTTTGTGAAAGGAATAAAATCTGTGGCACATCAGCATGTAGTTCACTGTAAACTACAGAGAGAGAGAGAGAGAGAGAGAGAGATGAATGTGCAAAGCTGAAAATGGTCACTTCAAATGAATTAACATTCATAGCTAGTACTCAAGGTGGGACACAGTCTACAGTCATAAATAACTGCAGTTCCACCTCTAGGAGTTGAGCTGCTTGACTATTGACATCAGTCAGGAAGGTGGATTCATTTTAGGGGTCTATGATTAATGACATCGTTCAATCTTTGTTTAATTGAACATTAAAATGCTTGGACCCTTTTCCAAACCAGCTTGCATTTCCACTGACACAAACGACAACAACTCAAGTCATTTAATTACTCATCATCATTTTAAGTGATTATAAGAGGCATTTGATGAAACAGTGAGAAGGTACTCCAATATATAGCAAATACAATTCAAAAGAATCAATTCGCAAATGTAAGTGTTGGATGTCTAAAACTGGGAGTGAGATTCTGTGAGTGTCTGATCTCAATAAGACATCTCTCTGATTGTTTGCCAATTGTCTGAATAGCTCATGTTATTATAGGGCACCACTCAGAAAGCCACTGATTGAGCTATAGATCTTAAAAACTGCCATAGATTGGATTTATTGAGGATGGACATGGGACCAAATCATATTACTGGAGTACACACAGCAATTGAAAATAATTTTTTTGTAATCGCCTATTGGCCTCAACCAGACATCGTTAGTATTGACATGGAGAACAATTTTGAAATATCCATATTTAGCATTAGCCAGCACACAAGCTGGGTTTAAAATAGAAGTTTCAGAGCTCTACAAACCATTGCCATCAAAATATTGTCACGCTGAGGTTGCAGCAGGGACGCAAAAGGCAGGATCTAATTGCAGTAGTTTTCTTTATTAAACACTAAGGGTGTTTACACGACACAGTTTTCAACTAAAAATGGAAAATCTTTTATGCGCTTTGGCTGTTCAAAAAATGCAAAGTTTTGAAACAGGTTTCAAAGTCATTAACTAAAGTAGTAACCACTCAGGATACACAAACAAAGAGATCGGACAAAGCACACTTTTTCTATATGCCCTGTCCAAATACCCACACTTGTGGTCTTTGCACTTGATCACTTGTCTACTTATATGACGTATTTCCTGTATTTGGCCCAAGTTTGTATAGATTTTTTGATTAGCCGATGGGACACCCTATTTTAACAATCTGAGCGCATAGTCTGAAGCGCATGGCGCAGGTGCACTTAGGATGTGTGCGAATCTACTATTGTTAGTTTAACGACCAAAAGGGTTATACCTAGTCTCTTAATGAGTCATGGGTGTGTTTTGGGCGTAACGTGCAATAAACCCATCAGAGTCTCATCTCCCATTCCCTTTAAAAGCCATTTGCGCTCATGCCATGTCGCAATTCAAGTGGCGGAATTTGTGAGCGGAAAGACTGAACGCTTCTCCAGAGAGGAATCCTTTTATTTTGAATATTTAAAATATGTTTGTGTGCTGCTGCACGTCCCTGTGTGTGTAACATCAGAGTGCACGTGCGTAATGCACCCGCCTAAAGGCACATATTACTAACGCAGCCTATAAATAACACAAAAAAATACTGCGGCATTGACTTTAGATCAGGTTTTTGTTGGTCAATGGGCAGTCATGTTCAGTTCCTCAAAATAGCAATGCGCCCGAACAAACCTCGTTTTCAGACCAGCACGCCCATGGGTGAACAGATGGGCGCAAGGGGATTTGGTATTTAAACAACGTGGAGCTGGATGTGAAAATGATAACTATGAATAAATACGAAGTGGTTTGAGATGTGTGGTTTTAGTGTGCATTAAGGGTATTGCACTTTGGAAGTCGTGCACGCACTCTCAAGTGGCCAAGACCGCAAGTGTAGGTATTTGGACAGGGCAATAATAAAAAGGTTTACCAAACGAAGGAAACAAGAAACAGGTGGAGCAAATTAATCAAACAATGAATAACCATAGAAACTAATGCAAACATGAAAACCAAGAAAACAGAAAGGGAAAAATCAGGACAAAATTGCTGCGTCCCAATTCGCCTATAATACTACGTCTTAAAAGTATGTACTCTTTTTGCAAAGAAATAGTACATACTTTTGAGTGTGTGCAAGCTTTGGGACATACTACTTTGTCATCTTTAACAGACTCTGTTGCTTAGTTACATCCCGTCACTGTTTAAACTGTCCTGTCAGTCATCGTCACAGTTAAAATCCTCCACATTCAATTGAATTTCCTACCGTATCAGAGAGAAATGTAGTCGCACGTTGATCTGCCATTCGTGGGTCTTTAATGCAGAGACTCTCATGTGTTTGCAGTTTAAATATAATGATGCCTTTAAAAGTTAATGGCCAAACGTACCATTACAAACGTTGACAATGCTGCTGCAGGTGAAATATAATGTGGATAACATTGAATAAATATATTTTCTTCAGGTTAAATATTGATAATTGATCACTCAAACCCCTTTATCTAAACCTCTCTACTTAACCGTCAGACTTGCACATCCTTCATGTTTGTAGTTTTTTAACACTTTTTATTCACGTTTGTAGTTCTAATCGAATCCTCCTTCAACTCGCAATGGGTTGTGGGCATTATCAGCCGGTAGAGTGTGCGTCGAATTCTGACCGGATACTATTTGGGATACTCTTCTCAACATACTACGATTTGGGACATACTAATTTAATTAACTATCTATGCGAATTGGGATGCAGCAAATGATAACACAAATCTAAACTTACTAAACTAAAGTAAAATAAAATGTGAAAAAAAATATGAATAAAAAGTATAGTACAGAAATACTACTAAAATGATACTGATGGAAGTGAGACATTTATTGTCTCATTCTTCTTAAATTCTTAGTAATCTCATGTGTCTGATCTAGAGCTTCAAAAGAATCGCAAAGTCTCAAACTCTGACTCTAAAGACTGCAATAAAAATGAGATCTCAGCATGATCTCGAGCATTTAAACGAATTATAGTTGTTTGATAGCCTATCAGATGTCTACTAATACTCGCCTCTGATCACTGAGCTGTTTAATCCCAGTTTATTTCATTATTTCCTTGTAATCCTATTGCTGCGCTTTCAGGTTTAAATAAACTTAGTCTTTTAAAATGCATTAACAGCCTGCCTCTTTAAAGGTACTGATGACTTTCACAAATTATACATTTTGAATGAATTTTGAATTCTATTTTGATGAGTGAATCCATGCTATGATGAATATCACATAGGCATTTTACGTGCTAATCTTCTGCAGTTTTCTTCATGTTGTCAGAAACGGCTTCTTTTAAAGGTGTAAAACTTGCTTGTAATGCACACTAGCATGAATGGCTCTTTTGTTGCATGTAGCCTTGGGTATTTTTTGTTCTGACAATCTGAAGCTTTAAAATCCATCCCTTGAAATATTCAGATCCTCCTCTGTTGTACAGTAGATGCAAGAGTGATCTTTCTTGTTTTGAGTGATGTTTTTGATGGAGGCTTTATATGCAACCTTTTTGCCGCACTTGCATAACAAATCTCAGTACTCAAGGGGGCATTAGATTTACCTTAAAATGCTTGTATCATTAATTAGGGTATTGATCAGCTAGCTAGCTATAAAAATATCAACTTTAACTACTTTAACTTCGACTGTAATGGGTCTAAAGAATGTGCTGTAAAAATGAAGGTCAATAAATGAGGTCAGGACTCTGTGCAGGCCAGTCAAGTTCCTCCACACATGCACAGTCATGTTGGAACAGGAAGTGGCCATCCTCTAACTGTTCCCACAAAGTTGGGAGCAGGAAATAGTCCAAAATGTCTTGGTATGCTGAAGCATTAAGAGTTCCTTTCACTGGAACTAAGGGGCCAAGCCCAACCCCTGAAAAACAACCAAACACCATAATCCCCCTCCACCAAACCTTACACTTTTCATAATGCAGTCCGGCAAGTTCTGTTTTCCTGGCAACCGCCAAACCCAGACTCGTCCATCAGATTGCCAGACAGAGAATCGTGATTGGTCACTCCAGAGAACACGTCTCCACTGCTCTAGTCCAGTGGCGGCGAGCATTACACCACTGCATCCGACGCTTTGCATTGCACTTGGTGATGTAAGGCTTGGATGCAGCTGCTCGGCCATGGAAACCCATTCCATGGAGCTCTACACATTGTACTTGAGCTAATCTGAAGGCCACACGAAGTTTGGAGGTCTGTAGCTATTGACTCTGCAGAAAGTTGGCGACTTCTGAGTAGACATGTGCTGGTATACGGTAATACGATATATACCACAATAATGACAATATTGTTATCGTGGGCACTTCAAAATACCGTGATTAATTATTTCTTACGAATTATTCAGATTTTTAGAATGCATTTTAAGAATACTTTACCCATCAACCATTTAAAATGAACAATAAGTCAAAGAGGAACGAGCACTGATGTAAACAAACCCAAAGTGCATGAGCCGAGCACATGGCGGAATGAGTGAAGGAGACACACATTCACACACTCTGACAGCAGAGGGCGCTGACGGAACAGCAGAAATGCAGCCGTTTCCCCGGTAACCCGCGTCAACAAAACGATACGGTGCTCATCACATAACCAAATACTTAAAGGGTTAGTTCACCCAAAAAATGAAAATTCTGTCATTAATTACTCACCCTCATGTCGTTCGACACCCGTAAGACCTCCGTTCATATTCGGAACACAAATGAAGATATTTTTGTTGCAAGCTGATGGCTGAGAAAGGCTTCAGATAGGCCTCCATTGGCATTCAGTACATTTACACTCCCAAGACCCATAAAAGGCACTTAAAACGTCGTTACAAAGTCCATCTCACCACAGTGACTCTACAATAATTTTACGATGCGACGACAATAGTTTTTGTGCGCAAAAAAAATTCAAAATAACACCTTTATCCAACTTGTTCTTGTTTTCCGTGTGTGCCTCCACGACGCATGCGCGAGAACAGGACGTCTCTATGTGGTATGTACTGTAACTGTACATTTGCTTAGCGGCTTGTGTAAATTACTAATTTCTACTTTCATTATGTCGTCGTAATTTTTTTTCTTTGCCCGTCTTAATACATTGCATGCTTCATTGATAAATTAACTATACGTTCATGTTGTTTACTTGATGTGCACCAACAACACACAGACATTTGAAGCAGTTCTACTCACCGCCTGCACTTCCAACACATGACATGAACCTTTATCGTTGGGACCGCTCAATCTTTCAGCATTAGATGATCTGCAAATCCGGAGTTGAACTGGGCCTTGTTTATAAAACAGTCATTGCATAAAGGCAGGGAACAAACAAAAACACCTGCGCAACTCCGTTGCTGTTCCAGAAAAAAACTCCATCCACTGTCCCCTTAATGCTGGCTTCTTTAGGAAGCTGAACAGGGTTGTCTTGCCCTGACAACCAAAAACACACTTCTTTAGTGACATTGTTGATTTTGTGAAGTCCTGTGACTGCAGCGCGCAGCCGATGACTTCCCTAAAGCCGAGCAAAGCGTTTTGATGGGCGTAGATTTGCGCTCTCACTCTGGTCGACGTGTGTGCGCGCCCTTCCGGAAAAAGTGCCCGTACAAACAAATTCCGCCCTGGTTGATTTCACATAGGCCCATACTCGAAAAAAAACTTTCCGAAAAAAAGGAGTATTTTTGGCACAGAAATATATTTTTTTGACACTTTGGCCATATTGATTACATGTAGCATGGGAATCCAAGTCTTTAACAGTGTAAAAAACTCTGAATGCATGAAATAGCATTATATAACAATAATAATTATATTAGTGTCCACACCAATGCACATATTGTTTTGTCATCTGCTGCTTTAAATGCTCCAGCTCTTTAAAGCAGTATGGATTCTGATTGGCTGTCAATGTTTTTATCATTCATCAGCTGAAAAAAAAATCGTTCTAAAAGTGATTCCAACGATATTGTTTCTCTGTGTCTTTATCATTATAGATGTGTTGTGGACTGCTAGAACTGTATATTTATCGTTATTTTAGAACTGTATATTTATCATTATCATTATAGTTATGGTCCTTGGTGTGATTGGACCTTTGTTGGGTGGTTCTTGGCCAGAATAAGCTGCACAATGCACAGAAGTTGGTGTTTGTCAAAAGTCTACCTACGTGAGACGAACATCAATATCCGAGCTGAAAGAGCAGTACAAGCGAAAGCAATGAAGATATCCATCTTAAATGACAAGAGACCAACACAATGCAAGACAGGCAAACGCAAACAAGAGGAACGCAGAGACATGGAAGGGCTTGAAAGAGTGCGAATGAAAGACAGAGACAGTGGGAGGGAAGGCAAGCTGGAATGAAAGTGAAAAGAAAAAGCATCTGTCTCTCTGTGGGTGGTGCGTAACAGATGCAAAGCTACATGTATGGATGACTGTCTGGTCATATATAAACAGAAAGCAGTTAGGGTGCTGTTTCTAAGCTTGTGGCAACAAGAAGCCACCGTAGGGGTGCCGACAGCCCAGCCAACAAATCACAATTCGTTTCATCAGCATCCCGTGTCCTTTACGAGCGCTGCCTCCCACGCAAGTCAACAGAAAACGCACAGAACGCAGCTTTAAGAGGGCCACTGTGGCCTTCATTGCAGCCGGTGTCTCTTTGAACGACGCGGCCCCCGTGAGCGTCCGCACTGCCTCTTTCTGACAGGACACGCAGGGAAGCTCCACTGAATGCCAAAACGTGCTATCATGTAGGAACGAGAGAGGTGAGGAAGACACAGCAGAGCACTGGCAAGGTCTTAATTGCATGAGCGAGACTGGCAGAGACAGAGGTGTTTGTGTGCTACTCATGTGTGAAAGGACTGTCTGATTTTCTCTCTGTGTTAAGCAAGAGTTCTCAAAATGAACCACACCACTGGTCAAATGTTTGGAATAATTACGATATTTATGCTCACCAAGCATACATTTTTTGTTTGACCAAAAAATACAGTAAAAGCTGTAATATAGTAAAATACTATTAGAACTCTTTCCCATTTTTCATATGTTTTCACATTCTTATGCTGATTTGGTGCTCAGTTATAATCAATTATTATTGATGCTCAGTCAGTTATTAACTCTTTACCTGCCAATGGTTTTTTAAAAAGTTGCCAGGCAGCACCAATTTTTTGGATCATTTTCACTAACCTTTCATGAATAATTTTTTGTATGAATATCTGAACATACAATATATAGAAATATAGTTTATAAAGAATAAGATTAAGAATAATAAGAAAAGCGACATTGAGCAAAAAGCTGAGAAAATCATGTTTATATAAGACTACTGTATGTCCAGATTGGATTCAGAACGAGGATCACGGCTTCACGGTCCTGTAGCTCATACTGGGTTCGACATTTTATTCACTGTAAACCCTAACAGTCAAAATAATTAATTGGTTTGAGTAGAGCAAACTCAAATTAAACAAACGAGTTCTAACAAATTAACTTTTATGCGTATTTAGAACTTTCTTTTTCTTTTGAGTTCTCAAAACGGACACAGTTTCCTTTTATGGGATTTCTATTTCCCAGCATGCTTTGCCATGAAACTCCAAAGGGACAGTAAATGCCCAAATTAAAGGGTTAGTTCACCCAAAAATGAAAATTCATTGAATAAAGTCACTAGTTTGATTTTTTGTTTGTGCCCAAAAACTATTCTCGTCGCTTCATAAAATTATTGTAGAACCACTGTAGTAAGATGGACGTTGTAACAACGTCTTTAGTACCTTTTATGGGTCTTGTGAGTGCAAAATTCATTGCTGTCGATGGAGGCCTTTCTGAGCCATCGGATTTCAACAAAAATATCTTAATTTGTGTTCTGAAGATGAACGTCTTACGGGAGTCGAACGACATGAGGGTAAGTAATTAATCACAGAATTTTCATTTTTGGATGAACTAACCCTTTAAATGCTATGTTTGTTTTGTTTTTGTGCAAGATTAGGGTTAAGTGTGAGATTTAGTAGTGTTTAATGTTTTGTTATGCTAATTTAGAAGAGTTTCTGTTATGTTATGTTTTTTTTTTTTTTTTCATTATGGCAGGGCCGTAACCACCATATAGACATTGAGGGGGACAAGTCCACCTCAATAATTAGAAATGGCCAAATTGCCCCCCAACCCAATATTTGAATCTGTATGTTAGGATGACAAAAAGGTTTAAAAGTTAAATTTTTAGTCTGCCTCAGCGGTCTAAAAGCGCTCGTCAATGTCAAAATTATTGAGATGCCGATGAACATCCTTGATTTTAATGAAGAAAAAGAAAAACCTATATGAGGGCGGATAAGAACCGGGAACCCTTGACACGGTTTTCAAAAGTTCTACCACTAGACCACTAGGGTATCCAAATGTGCACAGCGGATCTGTGTATTTATTCACTAACGTGAAGAACTCGAGATTATCAATATATTTAACGCAAATTAATGCAAAAATTATTTGTAAATAGTCCCAAAATTATTATTTCCCAACTAGAATTAGACCTAGAATTTCGTTCACTGTTCTGTTTCTTTATGCTTTATAAAAAAAAAAAAATTGGTCCCCCCCAATGTTCAAGACATGGTTACTGCCTTGCATCATGGAGCATGAGCTTAGTTTGAGAACAGGTTTATATTAAAAGTATTATTTAGAGTATTATTATACAGTGGTGGACAAAATTATTAGAAAAAAAAAATGTTTTGCCTCCAAAACGTGATTTCATTATGTCCATGAAACATGCAGATGGTTGCTTTGACCATCAAATATCAGATGAAGTGAGTCATACTGTTTTTATCCATTTTTAACTTCAATATTTGGTATGTCCACCTTTTGTAGCACTTACAGCAGCACATCTCTCTGGCCTAGTGTAGATATATTTCCTCGGAGAACACTAATGTTATCCCATGCCTTCTGCAACTGAACGTACAACAGATCTGTCCAGTTTATTTTCCAACTCGCCCCAAATGTGCTCGATGGGGTTGAGGTCCTGACTTTGAGGGGGCCAGTCCATCATTTTCAATGTTCCAGCAGATTCCTTCCGTCGCAGGTAGTTCCGGCAATAATTAGAAGAATGTTTCGGGTCATTGTCCTCTTGGAAAATAAATCCAGGCCCAATAAGACGACTCCCAGATGCCAAGTGTTCTAATCATTATGGCCACCTCTGTACTTAAGACTTGCAGCTGGAATTCTGAAGAATTCCACTTTATTCTTTACAGTTTTTTCCAACATTTAAAACTGACTGCTTGGAAACTTTGATCAATGAGCCATTCTAGTAGCTTACACAAATGAGACGCTACCAGACAAATAATTCTGTCAGCGCTTTAGAGAGAAATGTTTAACAAAATTCGACTTGTCACAAATGTTCCATGATGATGAACACATAATGTTAATATACTTTTGTTCCTTGTTACCGAATTTAAATAATTTGGTCTCATTTTGAGAAATTATGTTTGCTAAGCACATAGGAGGTCACCATTGAAGTGTGAAATGTTGATTGAGCTGAGAGAATTTGTCTCACTGTTGCTGAATTACAAATGAATGTTGAATAATGTTGAATAAATGTATTTGTTGGATTAAAACACACACACACACACACACACACACACACACACACACACACACACACACACACACACACACACACACACACACACACACACACACACACACACGTTTGTTTTTGTGAAATGTGAGGACATTCCATAGGCGTAATGGTTTTTATACCGTACAAACCGTATTTTCTATCCCCTTACACTGCCCCTGCCCCTAAACCTAACCCTCACAGGAGACTGTGCAGTTCACTGTCAAAAAAACCTTGTTCTGTATGATTTATAAGCATTTTGAAAAGTGAGGACATGGGGAACGTCCTCATATTTCACCCTCTTTTTGTAATACCTATGTCATACCCATGTCATTATACACATTTGTGTCCTGATATTTCACAAAAACATGCCCACACACACACACACTGTAATCTGCTTTGCAAATTCCTGGAGGTTCTATGATTCTGCACACTGCAAAAACTGCTTGAAGCTGACTGCATAAACAACTTTATTTTATTATTCAAAATGATTTTCTTTTTCTTTAAGGGAGGCCCTTTTCAGTTTCACTTGCATCTGCGAAAGATAAACTAGAAAACAATGTGTTTGTGACTAATTATATACAGTAGTGGCATCTTTGAAGATGAAACAAAATATGCTGAACAAGAGATTCTTTAAGAATAAGTGTGGTGAGATACTTCAAGAATGTGAAGATATTCACATAAACGCCAAGTTATATACTGTATAACTTCAACGTCATTTTAATTGAATTGATGAGTTGCATTAGAACTATTATGAAAATGATACTTATAAAATGTTTGAATGGATATAAACACTAATGTTAAAGTATTTGGGGTCAGTATGTTTAAAAAAAAAAAAATTAGTAATTAAATTCAACAAGGACACATTAAATTGATCAAAAGTGACAGTAAAGACATTTATAGTGTTACAAACTATTTATATAATAAAAAATAAATGCTGTTCTTTTGAACTTTAAATTCAAAGAAAAATTTGAAGAAGCACAATTGTTTTCAACATCGATAAGAAGAAATGTTTTTTGAGCAACAAATCAGCAATATTAGAATGATTTCTGAAAGATCATGAGGAATAATGCTGAAAATTCAGCTTTGCATCACAGAAGTAATTTCCCTTTTAAAATACATTCAAATAGACAACAGCTATTTTAAACTGTAATACTATTCAGTTTTACTGTATTTTCCGTGAGTATAAGAGGCTTCTTTAAAAAGTAATGTATATGATATAGGCCTAGTATATATTTTTAGAGGCTCAAAACATTACACACATGCACAAAAAATAAATGAATACAAAGCAAATACAATTACGTTTGACTCATCAGATCAGTTAATTTGCAAAAAAAAGAAGAAGTATATTTAGCACTACTAAACGCTAAGCTGTGCACTTCCACGAGTTTCCAAAATTGATGATGTGACATTCAAAATCTCAGAGACACAATCGTTTAAATTAGAAAAGCTGAAAAAACCCCATACAACCCTGATTTGAGTGTAGTTGGACCTCCTACAATTTGACCACTTTATATGCTTGTCACCCCATTTTCCTGGAAAAAAAAAAGAAAAGTGACACCACACCAAGGTTATAAAACCCTGTGTTTCACAAGCCGCTAGTTTCCTTCCCCTCATCTGCACTAAGGTCAGAGTTTGATGTTCTCTACGCACAATAGTTTACCACATGCACAATTGCATCTATCACAGTAGTCTCTTTGCTCTGTGTATCATTAGTTGTTTCCCGTCTCTCCACCTCCCGACAGCAGTATCCTTTGTGTGAGGAGGTTACGATTGACTGAGCAAGTTAATAAGAACATTCAGACTTGGCTCTGTGAAGCGCTTCTCCAGTCAGCAGAGGTTTCACACCTGTCTGTAACGCAGAGCCCCATAAGGGTCTCAGTATGTATTGGAGGAGAAGCTAGCAAGGTTTTAGACAGCTTTGGAGAAAAGCCCTAAGAGTAACTTTATGCAGTGAACGGAAAGACCTGACCAGACAGATGGCTTGGGGATTTATGTTTCAGCCTGAGCTACAATTACTCTCTTTCACTGCTCGATATTATACACACAGGAGCAAAAGGAAGTGATAAAAGTGTAAATCTCACAATATTAGGGATGCACCGATGTATGGGCCAATAAAAGCAATTCTTTTCACTATCGGCCATCTGCTGATTGTTAAAAACAGCCGATGATCAGGGCCGATTATATCCTGTCTATCAAACAGAGGTGGAAAACGTGACAGACTGCATCTCATACTGTGTGTGAAGAAAATGTCTCATGTAAAAAAAAGTGTGTAAGCTGTCAATAAAACAGCTTGAGAACAATATGTCACTTAACATTGCAGTTACCTCAGAAAAGTTATCCAAAGTTCACAGTTCATTAGTTAGCTATAAAAAAAAAACAATAGAGAGGAGCTTATGTAGTGTTAATTATTTAATTTGTCATGAAGACAATTGTTTACCTTATGTGCAACTGAGTTGTATGCAAACATTCCATGTTTTATTTGAGAGTAATTATTAGCCTATATATAAAAGTAAATATCAGTTGAATGTATAGTTTGAGCTCTGTTGTTCATTTTAGTAATGCACCAAATTTGAGGGTTCCCAGTATAGTTTACAGTGCTAATTTGGAGAGATTTTTCTCCTTTTGAAAATCAAAGTATTGGTATCAGCAGATATCATTCTGAATATTCGGCAATTGGCCGAAAAATGTTGTCTATATATAGCATATCTTTTCATTTATGTAAAATTTTTTTTGGCATAGCCTATATTACAAGTCAAGCTGCAATACCAGCCACCTTAAAGGTCCCATGGCATGGATTGTTTTTATTATTTTATAATGTTTCCTGAGGTGTACTTATCAGTCCCTCCAGAAAAACGCGATTATGCGATCGCGTGATTTAACGCATAATCAGCCAAAGTCCGCATATTCAAATACGCCGCACTTTCGCCGCATAAATTGCCTATTTCCGCGTGCAAAATATGCGGGGCTAGCATGATTTCATAATCCCCGCATTTTCGTTGCAAAAAAGTCATATATATTAGCAGAAAGTTGAAAAATGTCAGTCTACTTCACACAAGAGCCGCCATTTCCCCCTGTTGCCATGAGAACGTTTTGAAGTGACATAATTACCCGACGCGAACGTCATCGAAAAGCTGCAAACCCCGTGGAGAAACCATAGATAGCGGAGAAACCATGATGAAGCACGCAAATTCCCATTTGCCAACAAAAATAACTGCAAAAGACAGCGCAAAGCAGTTTCCCAGTGTTTTACATGAAAGTGGAGGCAAATTATTTTGCACTCCGTGCAACTGCGTGTTGGACCACAGACGGAAGTCGACGCTGCACAACCACTTTACCAGGCACGTGCAGAGGGGGGGGGGCTTTGGGTGCTCGAGCCCCTGCCCTTTTTCAAAATGAATCAAAAGTGCCCCTCTCAGACAAATATCAATGATAATATTGTGGTCAATAAAACGAAATAAATGTAATTATTATAACATGACAATGTATACAATGGTAACGAACGGCTCAAAAGTCGGACAATTTCTGTTGAGGCGTTGCCGTAACGCGTTGCTATGGGTCGCGTGCGTTTTGATTGACAGCTGATTTTCCTCTGTTCGGAAGCGGCTCTCGAGCCAAATATGGTCCTTTCAGAGAGTGTGTGGCCTTACGGGAAAAAAGTAAACCAATATTTTTTTTTCATCCATAATCAAAGCTAATGTGTTGATTTAATTACAAATCTATATATTATATATTTTAAAGTATTACAAAATTCACCAATGCCCATTTGTCATGTATATACACCAACCAATCGTGATCTGGCAAAGCAAGTTCAAATTCCATTGGGCGATGTGAAACGGTAATTTTCTGTTCTTATTCATAAATCGGTTGAAAATGACATGGACAGACGAACTAACGTTTGTGGAACGATTTCCTGCGGTTTGGCTCATTTTATAAATTGCATCACTGACAAAATGGATTTTAACAAACAAATCCCTGCACAAAACCAGCAGCAGCAAAAGTCGCATTAATGGTAAGTGTTAAATTCACTTGTATTTATGTATATTGATACACCGTTTACTATTTCATGAAACTATCAAAGTTAACAAACCCCAAGTGCCACCAGCATACAGGCCTATTAGGCTATGTGAAGTGTAGGCCGGCGAAATGGTTACGTGAAAGGACTTCATTATAGTACCATTTTTGAATATTATGCAGCATTATGAAAGTCTCTTATGTTCATCAAGCCTGCATTTATTTGATAAAAAACAGCAATATTGTGAAATATTATTAAAATAATGGTTTTCTATTAAAATAATTTAAAATATAATTTATTCCTGTGATCACAGCTGTATTTTCAGCATCATTACTCCACTCTTCAGTGTCACATGATCATTCAGAAATCATTCTAATATGAGGATTTAATGTCAATGATGGAAACTGATACTCTTTTCAAGATTCTTTTATTAATAAAAAGTTAAAAAGAACATAATGTAATAAAATTTCACAATATTAGGCTACTGTTTTTTTTTGTATTTTTGATTAAATAAATGCAGGCTTGATGAGCATAAGATATATATATATATATATATATATATATATATATATATATATATATATATATATATATATATATATATATATATATATATATATATATATATATATATATATATATATATATATATATATATATATTGCCCCTTTTTTACATTTGAGCCCCTGCCCCTGAAGAACTCTCTGCACGGCCCTGCACTTTACCACCGCCAAACATTTGACGATGGTTGAAGCAACAGCGGAGGTAGCCAAGAAGAAGCAGCTCACCTACACCGAGGCATCAACTTCTAAAACAGTTGCCAGGGCTGAAAGAATCAAGGTCAGTAGCCTACAAGATTAAAGCACGTACAATTAAGAAAATGTTGATAGTTAAATTGAAAACAAAATGAAACAGAGAGAGGTGTGTGTGAGTGTTAATGAGATTTCCAAGTATGTTGTGTGTGGATGTAAGTTAACATTAGGTTTAGATAGCCTAACAGTAGTGTAATTTCCCATGCAAGATGATTGATTTTGCCATGAAAGAATTATGTTTTATTTGTAGAAACACTACTGTTATGTGAAGGCTGACTGTAATTGATTCTGTTTTATACTGCAATTTTTTGTAGGTTACACTGTGTGTGTGTGTGTGTGTGTGTGTGTGTGTGTGTGTGTGTGTGTGTGTGTGTGTGTGTGTGTGTGTGTGTGTGTGTGTGTGTGTGTGTGTGTGTGTGTGTGTGTGTGTGTGTGTGTGTACGGTACACAATACAGCCCAATGATACAAAAGTATTTTTCTGTTTGTAGATTTGTGAAACCTGGGTTGCCACCTGCACTGCCATCAACATCCCACTGTCTAAGAGTGACCAACCTGCACTGAGGAAATTTCTGAATGAGAATGTCATCAATGGCGGCGCCATTCCAGGGTTTCACCAGCTGTTCATCTTCGGAACACAAATTAAGATATTTTAGTGTAAATCTGATGGCTCAGAAAGGCCTCCATTGGCACAATGCACTTACACTCTCAAGACCCATAAAAGGTACTAAAGACGTTGTTACAAAGTCCATCTCACTACAGTGGTTCTACAATAACTTTATAAAGCGACGAGAATAGTTGTGCACAAAAAAAACCTAAATAACGATAATTATATAGTGATGACGATTTCAAAACACAGCATCATGAAGCTTCGAAGCGTTATGAATCAGTGAGTTGAATCAGCGGTTCGGATCGCCAAAGTCACGTATTTCAGCGGTTTGACACGCGATCCAAATCATGAATCGACTCGCTGATTCATAACGCTTGAAGCTTCATGATGCAGTGTTTTGAAATCAGTCATCACTATGTAAGTCGTTATTTAGGTTTTTTTTGCACACAAAAACTATTCTCGTCACTTTATAAAGTTATTGTAGAACCACTGTAGTGAGATGGACTTTGTAACGACGTCTTTAGTACCTTTTATGGGTCTTGAGAGTGTGCAGTGCATTGTGCCAATGGAGGCCTTTCTGAGCATCGGATTTCAACTAAAATATCTTCATTTGTGTCTGAAGATGAGCGGAGGTCTTACAGGTGTCCAACAACATGAGGGGACGTCATTAATGACAGAATTTAAATTTTTGTATGAACTAACCCTTTAAGAGATTGCACTTTGTGCATTGGAAGCACTCAAATGTCTTTTTTCTATAGCTACCTCTGTTAAACAGGAAATTATTTATACATTTTTTTTGTAGCATATTCCTTTTGTAAAGCTACAGAACTGTTTGACTCAATGTTTTGTAAATTTGAGCCATGTGTTTATTAATGTCTTCAATAAAACAAGACAACTTAAATATCCCAGCACTTTCTGTGATGTAGTGCTTTTTTTCCTCTTTCTCATCAAACCGCAGTTTTTGCAAGTTCCCGCAATTTAATCGCATAGAATTGCATAAATATCCCGCATTTTCCATCGGATTTTTTAAGAAAACGTGCCGCATAATCAAGGATTTGCCGCATTTTTCTGGAAGGACTGACTTATATTGCTAGTATGGTTTTTACATCAAATAATGTCATAATTTAGAAATAAAAAAGCATTTTTTTCTATACTGATATTAGCCCTCTGGCTTGAATGCTCTGTTTCAAGGGGCGTGTCTGCTGTGAGACTTCAGTGAAAATGCCCACTGTTGTGATTGGCTGACATCTTTGCATTTGAAATGAGTATTAGATTATGTGGCAGAGGGGGCGTGGTTAGGGAGGTCTGCAAGCACTGCCAGAGAGAGAGAGAGAGATGGACTGGATGTGGACCAGAGAGACCTTAGAGCTGGAGAAAGATAGCTGAGAAAGTTTTATTGTACTGAGTTGTTGAGAGTGCTGTTAGCACAAGTTTATTTTGTTTGTATCTGAGAGTTCTGAATAAACACGAGTCCCAGTCATGCCTACCCTGTGAAGTTAATCGTTTTAGTCACTGGCTTGATTCACTGATGCATTACACTTAGGGCATCAAGACGGCCAGCGGCGGGACTGACAGTATTAACTGATTTAGAAAGAAATTCTGCGTGAACTTGAATGATTAGCTACACATCAGAAATCACTGATCACAGATCAGGCATTAGTGAACACTGTTACTCACTGTTTGTGGCGGTGCTGTCGAATCCATATGGTAAAATCACCCAGAACTCGATTTACACCTATCAAAGTTTCTAGCCACTAGGGGACCATATACAGGCTAAGGGAGCTCATATTAAATGTTAAAAAACCTCATAAAATTAAAACGTCATGCCATGGGACCTTTAACCTTACAGCATACAGATAAATACAAATCCATTCAGAATTATTAACCACAGTAAAATACAAATCAGATATATAATATTCTAAATGTGCTGAATATGGCGATCTGAAGGCGGCTCGAGATCATCAGTGATCAGTTCCTCTGTCAGATTGAGTGTTTGTGTCTGTGCTTGGAGTATCTGATGCCCATGTACATAAACACCACCGACCCTCGCAAACTCCTAAATAAAACACTCACCAGACATGCTAGCATACTGAAATATGCTCGTGGAAAAAAGCTATCAGAGTGCACATGTGTAACTGGTCCTACTCAAGCCTCTCCGAGCGGGATTTGAACCGCACACACACACACACAGCATGACCGCATCCAGTTACTTTATTAGTGGCGCGCATGGGCATGCGCTTGGAGCGATAAAATAATCGCCCATATCGGACTAGATTTGAGCTCGCTGAATGGCTACAGTTTATGTCAAACACTCATATCTTAAATAAACGATTGGCTAAGTTGCTACACAGACCCACCCTCCTGGGGCATTTTTTCCAGCGCCCCAGAGCTGATAAGACAGGTGGAGCGGAAAGTAGATATTTAGAATTTCTATCATATTTTCCACATATACGGGGTGCATTTAATATTTAGAACACAAATATTATCACTAAACCAAAAAATGACATAAACCCCGCCCCCAGGGACACACAACAAAGAGGGTGAGGCCATGTTGAGATGAGGAAGAATTGTTGTAGAGCTCAAGCTGACACATCCGTCTTTTCACATTAATGCAATCCAGTACGTAACACAAATGCAATAGGATGTCAGAAAAACAAGATGACAACATAAGTTACAAGCGTAATTAAACTAAACTATACCTGTTCTATCTTCATGCAGCATTTATTCTATGGCTCAGTGCATCTTACAACAGTTCCCACACGAGTGATTTATAGATTATCATGACAGAATATGCTAATCAATGACTTGAAGATAGTTAACTCCACATCGGATAGATAAATTCATCAACTAACCATTTGATCCGTTTGAATATAAAAGGCTGAACAGTTTCTGATATTTTCAGTGCTTTTCTGTGTGAGGTAATTGGAGCTGCTAACATGAGCTCTTGAAGCTCCGCCCTCTTCTAGAAAAACAGCGCGTTTTTTGCTCACCCTCAAAAAGACAATGTATACTATTTAAAGCTACACTGTGTAACTTTTTTAGTTTATTCTTAGCTAAAAAAACTTAGTTCTTTAAAAAATATATGTGCTCATTAACTTGTTAACCCGCATCGGATCGTGGGCGGGGCCGTTGACGTGAGTGGGCGTAAGTGTACTTTTATTTACTTTTGTTTTATACAAAATATTCAATCAACTATCACAAACTATGCATCATTTGAAAGCTAAAACACTCAAGATTCATGTTCTGAACTTGTTTTTGCAATAAATACACCAGAGAGGAAAGGGTTAAATGAAACGCTAAAGGACCGGCCATGTAAACATTAGCATAATATTAGCGATACTCATCTTTCATCTCCTGTCGTTCAGATCAGATCGGACGAATCCAATAAACACCCGCATCCATCTCTGTGTAAGAGTCGACTCTTCAAAATGCATCCCACTTTTGAATCCAAAACAACGAAAAAATAGGGAAAAAACTAAAAATCCTCCGTTGTTTGCAATAGAGTTTTGAGTTAGCGCAGAGCCGGCTCTCCCTATAAGCGAACTAAGCGGCTGCTTAGGGCCCCGCCGCCACTAGGGGGCCCCCTAACTACAGATTGCACTCGCCAGCGTCGCCGCAGTTTATCACGCAAGACGCTCAATTCGCGTCATTCGCACCGCGCGAAAAGCGCCTTCCGCGCCGCGCGACCTCTAGACGCGCGTCAACGCGCCTTTCCATTGACTTAACATTGAAATCAAATCACTTGCTCCAGACACTCTATTTGCGTTTGGTGTGAACGCAGCATAACGTTAGCTGTCCGTCGATTATGCTGAATCAACATTGCTTGCGCTATGGTCCAGCCGTCGGCCCCAGCTCTGGGCTACAGACCGCGTAGAGACAGACCCACCTCCTTTGAATGTATTTTCTTTTTAACAGTTAACGTTACATGACCTACACTAGTTCTGGGAAAGAAAAAAACGAAAAATCTTTGTCTCAATAGACGCTTATTACAATAAAAAAATTGTTTAAGAACATTCGAGAGAAAGAAAGTAATAGGAAGAGAAAGAGCAATCATTTGACAGTCAAAATCAAAATGAAGTTTAAAATAAAGCGGTTAAATACAAGCTTTTTCTTATGGTCTTAATTGAATAGGCAATTAAAGATTATTAATAAATATTAATCTATATACTATTATGAAATATTTTATATATTGTTAAGCTAAATCGCCCAGACCATTTAAACCTAAAGAAAACACAGTGTCCTCTCTGAAACATTTTTGAATGATGATCGATACAAGACACCTAAAAGCAAAATGGATTTGTGGTAAATTTTAGTAAAGAACACTAAAAAAAATCAGGTCCCCAATTGAAAATTTTCTAGTGAGCGATCACATCTAAATTTTTCAGTTGGCCAAATTTAATTAATGTGAATTGATGCATTTTAATTCAATTAAAATTCAAGAAATTAAATTTGGCCAACTGAAAATTTTAGATGTGATCGCTCACTAGAAAATTTTCAATTGGGCACCTGATTTTTTTTTTAACAGTGAATGCAGTCCATGCTGTGAAGGTTTAAAATATGAACAGTATGTAAGAGTTAATCAACGAATAATTAAATAATATAATTTAACATTGGATTTCTTTTAATTTACCCTTAACATAATTGTAAAAAACTAAATGTCACTTTCTCAGGAGGAGCCATTCTTAAATATTTTGGTGGTCGTGGAGAAACATTTCATGAGGCTGACACGTAAATATTTATATACAATATATAAATATACAAGTAAATATTTCCCACTGCCTTTCTTTTGAATAGTTTTGTGCGCAACTTCAACATAGCTAATTTTCCTCTTGCCAATAAAAAATTTAGTTTTATAATCATAATTCACTATGTTGTCTAATTGTACTTTAATATTAATTTAAAATTAATGTGTTTTATCTACTCTGCATACTGTATTTATTATTAATTATATTATAATCTCAACAGCTGGAGGAGGTGACTCTACTGCTGCTTCAGTAGAGCATAGCGAGCCGCATACCACTATGGCTAATGTTGTAAGTTAGCTATATATTGTTAATGCTAAATTATTAATATTTATTTGTTTACAACAAATTGACCTTAAATTTGCAAATCTATAATCTTTACTTTTACTGTTTCAGTGAGTGTACTTTAATAAGCAGTAAAATAATTGTAGGCAATCATGTTAAAAGATATACAGATGAAATATGTAAGTGTTAGATTGTATACAGTTGCTGGTTTGCAGTGCAATACTCCATTATTCACTGCAAGGCAGGGCCCCAAAATTATCCTGCTTAGGGCCCCCAGATTTACAGAGTCGGCCCTGAGTTAGCGTAATCCATCATGTCCATTTTCAATGAAATATCGATTCTAATCCGTTTCTGGCAAACTCCCCCTGCAAGAATAGTCTCTCCCACCTGAAATGGATCAACCCTCGTCTCTCTCCTTCAATCAGAGTCTCTCCTGTGATGCATCATATAGAGGAAGCGCCTTGCAGGCTTGGTGAGCTGTCAATCATTGCGCCCATGGTTTTCGTTGGATAAAGGCACTCGGTGCCCAGCCAATGCCTTTCCAACAAAGGTTTGATTGATGGACTTAGTAACCAATCAAAAGGCATTATCTTGCGCAGTTTACGTAAGTAGGCTTTGGTGAATACTGTTTGTGCGCTGTCGGCGCGCTCTCTATGGCAGAAACTGCAGTGGAGCGCGCAGACTCTTACTGACACTTATTATCAGCTAAATGAGTTTTTTACACTTTGTAATCTCTGTAAATAGTTGCTTTAGTTTTTCAGTAACTGTTTATCCATTATAATTAGTAGTTTATTGCAGTTTATTGCAGATTTATTTGAATGAAAAACTACTCAGTCTTTACAATAGCAAATGTTCTGAAATAAATGGCCTTTTTGAAATGACGCCTAGACTTTTCTTGACATAAAAGCTCACAGAAGCTACATTACTGAGAGAATCATCCTCATATTTGAATCATGACATGATTAGACATTCAGTTTTATATTTAAGTTATTTTCAGGCTCTTAACATTCAATTATAATATTTTTTTCCTAAAGTGAAAAACAAAAACAAAAAACATGAGTCACTTACATGTATATTTACATGTATATTACTCTGTTCCCATATTACTTTGAGTTATTATGACTCTTGGGTAGCAACATTTCAAGTGTCTAGTTTAAAATAAGACCAGGTTTATGAATATAGACCATAGGGTTTAAGAGCTGCAGACATTTTCATTTGGGTATATCGTTTTCAAAGAATTCTCAAAAATGGGGGCAGGTTAAGCGGTTAATGTATATTTACTTCTTTCAAGTAATAAAGTATTCTCGTAAGTTTATAAAATGCCATTGAAAATACATACCGGTAAGGGGTTCGAATGCGGGTCGCCAAGTTGCCCCTCCATCTTGAAAGTACATTAGCCAAAGAGGGACATACCCGTAAATTCAAGCTTCGCCTTTCGCGTTTTAACACTCGATGACACCGTGTCGAATGTGGACGAGGTCGAACTGGAAGCCATATTAATCTTGGACTAAATCGGCCACCGTAGGAGTTAAACGAAATAGGAATTGAGAGGAAGAGAAACTAATATTCACTGGATGGTCATATACCTTTTAACCACTAGATGGTGGAAAATATCTAACAGTGTAGCTTTAACAATGTTACTTATCTGTGGGGTATTTTGAACTAAAACTTTACATACACACTCTGGGGACATCAGATACTTATTTTACATCTTGTAAAAAGAGAACTTTCTATTCATCAAAGAAACACCACACAAATGTATCAGAGTTTCCACAAAAATATGAAGCAGCACTACTGTTTTCAATATTGATGATAATAAGAAATGTTTCTTGAGCAGCAAATCAGCATATTAAAATGATTTCAGAAGGATCATGTGACACTGAATACAGGAGTACAAATTCAGCTTTGATTAAAGGAATAAATTCTATAATTTTAAATGGTAATAAAGCACATTGCAAACAATTTTAATTGTATCTAAAACTTTTAAATAGTACTTAAAGGAACATCAAACAATAACACAATAAAAAAAACAGACTACTATGCTAAAGTACTTTTCCATAAGGAAAGTAGGCTATAGATAATTTTCTCAAAAATGTATTATGAAAATTGTGTTTTGAAACATTATGAATTGGGCAATTAGGACGTCATTTATAAGCCTTGTTTGTGCTCAGTTGTGAGAACAGTTCAACAACTGTTGACAGCACTGCTAAAAGCTTCTTCAGCTGGAAAAAAGTACTTATGTTGTTGCCTGGAGCCTTCAAGGCCGGCCAGCGTAATGCCAGTCAGGAAAGAAAGGAACCAGAATTCAAAAACTAAAGCCCCCTTTGCATACTCATGGCAAAGTTCTTTTAAAACGAAGTTGGAAATGACGCCTCTCACTCTGCTGAGAGTGGCGTTTAGATGAATATGTAAATACGTACTGCATGCTTTCCTCTCAATAACTACATAATTGTGTAACACAATTATAACACATAACTGTAATTGTGAGAACTAAATCCTGAGAAAAAAAGTCAGAGTTGCGAATTTACATCTCGCTATTTTTTCTCAGAATTGCGTGATATAAAGTCACAGTTGCAAGTTATAAAGTCAGAATTGCGAGATATAGGGCCCTATCATACCTCCGGCGCAATGCGGCGCCAGGCACGGCGCAAGTATTTTTTGCCCCCACGGGTGTGCTGGTCTGAAAACGAGGTGTGTTCAGGCGTATTGTTGGCGTGTTGCTATTTTGAGCCAACTGAAAACGACTGCCCCATTGACCAACAAAAACCTGGTCTAAAGTCAACAGCGCAGTAACACTTGAGCTCTGGGACCATTTTGGGGATTTCTGCCAGGACCCACTTACAGTGGTCTAAATACACAATTTTGATGTCATTTATCAGGAAACTCTTTGAAGTTTCATAAACCACTGCTAAAAGTGATAAGCATGTAAGTATATGTTGTCTGAGCTGTTTTTTTGGGGGGGTTGTAATTTCAGTTTTGAAAGTGTGTAACTCAGGCCCTGAGTGCTCTAGCACCCTGCAGACAGTTTAGGGTGTTTCCACTAGATTCCAGAAAATACTGGAAAACAGAATTTTGTCTGTATCATGTTGTATGCAAGATTTATTCAAATGGATAATGAAAGGAGGCATACATGATCCAGAAAAAAAACTTTTTTTCCAATATTTTCTGGAATTTGGTGGAAACAGCCCAAACTGTCAGCAGGGTGCTAGAGCACACAGGGCCTGAGTTACACACTTTCAAAATTTAATTTATAACCAAAAAAAAAAAAATCAAAAAGCGTCTCTTTTTTGGGGGGATATTACAGCTCAGACAACATAGACTTACATGTTTCTCACTTTTAGCAGTGGTTTATGTAACTTCAAAGTGTTTCCTGTAAAATGACACCAAATTGTAAGTGTTTGTGTCTGTGTCTTTCCTGTAGCTCAAACAGTAGAGCATGGCGCTAGCAACGCCAAGGTCACGGGTTCAACTCCCAGGGAAAGCAAGACTTTCAATGTAAAGACAAAATGTAAAATGTGTACCTTGAATGAAATGTAAGTCGCTTTGGATAAAAGCGTCTGCCAAATGCATATGTAAATGTAAATAAGTGTAAATAAGTTACTTTGTGTAAAACAAATGCCAGTGATGCATGTCTCCAGAAAGAAGAGACTCTAAGCTTTCAAATGGTACCACAAATGAGGTCAGAGCTCCTCCACAGATATTTAAAATTTAAAGTGTATACTTGATGATGTCATGGGTCCGCAGAGTTTAAGAGGTTAAAGAGCATGTTAGTAATATGCACCTATTGGCGGGGGCACAACGGGTGTACACTCTGCTTATTACACACACAGGGATGCGCAGCAGCACACAAACGTTTTTAAATATTCAAAATAAAAGGATTACAATGTGTTTATATAAAGATAAAAATGCCTACATGTCATAATGGATAGTCATTGCATTTATCAGAGTTACCTATTTGCAGTAATGACAAATGAAATGGACTTTGACTTATTTGACTTATTTATTAAATTGCTTATTTAAAGGGTTAATTCACCCAAAAA
This sequence comes from Gobio gobio, assembly GCF_949357685.1. Lineage (NCBI taxonomy): Eukaryota > Metazoa > Chordata > Actinopteri > Cypriniformes > Gobionidae > Gobio > Gobio gobio. Next base: position 9,012,065 of record NC_137099.1, on the reverse strand, counting down.
TGAAAATTAGCCCATGATTTACTCACCCTCAAGTCATCCTAGGTGTATATGACATTCTTCTTTCAGACGAATAACATCGGAGTTATATTGAAAAATGTCCTGGCTCTTCCAAGCTTTATAATGGCAGTGAATTGTTGGGTCATTTTTGAAGTCCATAAAAGTGCATCTATCCATCATATAACTGCTACACACGGCTACAGGGGGTTAATGAAGCAAAGGGGTGCGTTTGTGTAGGAAAAATATCCATATTTAAAACTTTAAAGACTAAAATCACTAGCTTCCGACGGTCAGTGGTAAGCAAGTCGACTTGCGCTAAAAGAGTAACCCCTGACGCATCGCAAGCTTTGACGCCTCTCGTGGATAGTGCTGGGCAACAAACTCAAGCCCCTCTTCTCTTATATAAAAAAAATCCTCCGCCATTTCTTTTTAAAAATTCTCGTTTTAGACTTCATGACCGGTGTTTTGTTTTGCTCTATGCTCTGCGCTTCTGCATTCGTCAATGCGCATGTGTCAAGGGTTCAAGGGTCAAGTGTTACCCTTTCACCATAAGTCGACTTGCTACCGCTTACCGCCAGAAGCTATTTGTGGAAAAAAGTCATTGTGAGATATAAAGAGATATCCGTAAAGTGGCAATTATCTTTTAAATAATTTTATTCCGTGGCGGAAACAAGCTTCCATAAAGAACATTTGCTTTTTATCTCCCTAAAACAATTTAGAAAAAGTTGATCATTTGTCCTTTGCATCAGGGCCATAATTTATACTAGCCACATAAGAGCAATAGAGCCAGGTAACCTTGAAAAGACGGGCCCGAGTGAATCGCTCCCACAGCGCTTTCATATCAATGCAGAAGTTTGTGTTCTGACCTAGATGTTTTATCATCTATTTTTGAAAATGCTGCTGTTTCTTCGTCGCTCTCACTGGGATTATGAGTCCTAAAGCATGATGCACTATACCTGAGAGAACCAATCTAAGCCGCCAACTATTTCACTCTCTGTTGCTTTGCTACTTTCACATTAATTATATACACAGCACAGACATCCCTAATTGGATCGTGGACTTTGAAATATTCAGTTTCTCTCAGCTCAAGTCCCTTTCATTGCAGTCCTCTTACCTTGGAGCCAGTAGTTAAGAAGGGGGGAGGCCTCTATGCATCCTTTCGCTTTTGCTGCAGTTGCTAGGCAACGGCAAGCTGGTTTCCCTGGCAGCATCACATCTTCAATCAGGGAGGCATAGACGAATAACAGGAGTTAACCTTGAGAGACTACAGTAAAGAAAGTGAGAGCGCCACCCTGACGCCCCATTCCCAGTGAATATCGCAAGTGATCATGAAAACGTTCCCCCTTTTGTTTCTCAGGTGAAATGTTGCTTTCTTTTGAAACATGGATTTAAGGATATGAAAGCATTGCGTGGCAAATGAAGTGGGTGAGAGATGAAAGAATATTATAAATAGATGGAGAAACTTGCATAGATTTGCTGGAAATCGAATGGAAGAATCAAAGAAGGGAACATTGTGATCTTTTCGATGCAACAAAAGAAGTGCATTAGATCATGACTCATATTTTCATATAGGTAAACAACCTACATATTAAATGTGTACAATTCTGTATTTATTAACTCTCTCTCATGTCATTTGTTGTTGTTGTTTTCTGTGATACACAAAATAAGACATTTTAGAAAATCTTCAGGCAGCCATTTTCCATATAACAATGCTCATAGCAATAAAACAAAAGTCAGAAGACTTACAATGTAAATGCAAATGTAGTATATACAATTATTCCTTTAAACATTTAACTATAAATGTTGTATTTTATTGAATGCATTTTATTTTTGTAATGCTATCTTGTGCAGTGTTAATAATTAAAACTAAACATATTAATGAAGCTTAAAAATAAAATATAAATATTAGATGAAAATAAAAAAAATCATAAAAATATATAAATTTTGCCATGCCAATTAATAAATGACATAAATAAGTTGAAGTACTGAAATTACTGCAACGAAAAATGAAATAAAATTAAAGCTTCATAGAAACATTTAAAAAAACGAATAAAAAAATACTAAAACAAGATTAAACTTAAAATAAAAAGCTAATTCAAAATATTAATAAACACTACAATTTTATAAATAGTACTAAAATAACACTGATGGAAAGCAAAAAGAGACATTTATTTATGTCTCATCCTTCTTAAATTAAATCTAGAAATATTGTCACGGTTGGTTTTGGGATTTGGTTCACGTTTATGTTTTCATGTCTTTTATTTTGTAATTTTGCCTCAGTCATGTTTCCTGGTTCTTGTCATGTGACCTCCTTGCCCTTTTGCGATCATGTCATATGCTTCCCTAGTTTCATGACTGTGTCCAAAAACCTATGCAGCTGACTCGTTGCCTCGCTGCCTTATCAGACAACCCAGACAGCTGCTGACTCCAAGCCGGATCCGTCTCCGAACCGGCAAATCCGCGTTACAATCACCTCCGTTTCACTGCTCTAATACGGATCTAGCCCGGGCCGGGTTTTCGCGGGCAGGAACAGCAGTCGCAAAGCAGTTTCGGGCCAGATTCGGGCCGTATCCGTGGAAACGAGCGCACAATTTTTTTCTGGATTTTTGAAGAGGAGGCCGCCACAGTCGATCGGTACTCGGTATCCTACTACTACCTCAAAAACTTCACCAAGGTAAGCCACACAGTGTTCTCAAATGTATTAATTAATTTATTTCTTGATTATGATCGTTAACTTGGAATTTTTTGCTCCTTAGATCGGTATTGAATAGTATTAGCTAACGTTAACTCCTATGTTATCAAAAGTGCATGCTAACGTGACGACGGTCCAGAGGACTGTAATTATATGTAACGTTAATTGATGTTACAAAATTTAAAATAAAATTTAATTAATTTTTAATTATTTAATTTACTGTTAATAATCATTAACTATTATTCATTTTACTTTTAAAATGTGCTGCGTGGTAATGTTAGTGATGATAATCTAGCATGAATGTTGTGTATGTGTGCGTGTGCATGTGCGTGTGCGTGCGTACAAAATGAGCTGGCCCAGATATGGAATGATACTGGACCAGAGCTGGACCAGATCTGGCCCACATTTGGGCCAAATCGCCATAAAGGAATCCGCATCTGGTCCCAGTGCTGGTCCGGATGAGTAAAAACGGATCCGTGCCGGTATTGGCCCGTTGTGCCAAAAGACACCGGCCCAAGTCCGATGCGCGGATCTGGCACAGAACTTACGAATGGTCTGGGCCAACTCTGGGCCAGATGATTTTTGCTACCTGGGAATGGCTTGTGAGGCAGCATTTGTGCATGAAGGCAAGCGAATCCGGTGAAATGAACATGCGTGCAATGTCTTCCCCACGTGAGCTGAAACTTCATTAAAAATAAAGTTTAACCACTCATTCCTAATATTATAATCTGAAGGAAGCTTATAGGGACTGTGTTCTTCCACAACCAGGCACAGCGCAATATCTTGCTATCCTCTGCATGTTTTTGGTAGCACAATCCGTTTAGCTCCACATGTCGGTGGGCGGGGCTACAGAAGCAGATGTACATCATTTTCATAAGTTCAAGTCATCGTTGGATTCTGTTTATATCACCTTGTTTAAATAAAACTGCACTTGGGTTCATATAGACTCGCCTCCAGTGGATCTCTAAGTTACAAATATTTACAATATTACGAATAAAAACATGACAGAAGCTCATAACAAAATTACTAAAGCTTAAAATGTAAATATATACATAAAACAAATTCAATAGGCCTACTATAATATTGTATAAATGATATCATATTTCCCTGAGTATTTTTGTGAAGGCCGTTTTTATCTGATTAATTGCAGCAATGATTTCTCTAGTTCAGGTTGAGTTTTCTGGGTCAGCTTCTCTAAATGCAGCAGGGAGATATTGCTCATGGCTTGCTTCATGTTTCACTCTCACAGAAGGCTGATGCATGAAAAAGATAAGTATTTGTCTCATTTCATGCTCATTTATGTGTTGAGGTTAAATCCGCTCCAAGTAATATGCGTTATGAAACAAGATTACCTTTTGTAATGAGTAATGTTTTTTTCTTATTTTTTTCCCCTTCATTTAGCTACATCATGATTCCCAAGTTACTATTTTCAAATAAGTACAGTATATAATGAGTTGAAAATAACTCCCTTTTACTTACAATGAAGTCACACAGGCCTATGCAGTGCATGTTTGCGCTGTGAGTGAGCAGAATGATGCACCAAAACTACATCACTCCACTTCATAATCAACAAAGCACTGCGATTATTTCTCGATTATAATCTATTCTCATTTTTACTAACCGATATTGATTCTTAAATCCCAAGAATCGATTAGTCATCCTGTTTTCAGTTGATGAATGAACGGAGCATTGTAGCGTTCTTTCCTCATCTCCCACATATGTGTTTTAGCAAGGCGGTCTGTGTTGCAATTTGGTGAATGAAGATACTTAGGTTACGTGTCACTACTGCTTTATTAATTTATCAGATTTTTTTAACAGAGTAACAACTCACCACCAGTTACAAAAGACACTGTAACAGTATGTCACAGGCAATTCTAGTTGCATTTTTCATCAATTCATTTCTTGCCAAATTTACTTGCCGACCCCTGGCCTAAAGCCTACAATTGACTCCCATAGTTTACAGCATTAGTTAAGAGATTTGTTTTCCTTGAGAAAATTTGCCATGTATATATATATATATATATATATATATATATATATATATATATATATATATATATATATATATATATACAAAATAATCGATATTGAATCGAATCGAAATCGAATCGAATTGCAAACTTGTGAATCGAATAAAATTGTGAAATTTGTCAATACCCAGCCCTAACATCTACAGTCATTTAAAGGGCTTTTAACAATGCACTTAACCCGGGTTATCGCCGTTTTAATCCACACTTTTAACCCCGGGTAAAAGAACATTGAACTTTGGGGTCCTGAAATCGTAAACTTCTGAAAACTTCAAAGTGCAAGTTTTTTAAAACTATACTGATATCATGATCGTGTAAACTACAAAAACATGAATTTGTGAAAACGGTGACGTCATGCGCATGTGTATTACCTGTTCAGTCTATAGGCGCATAGTGTTTACAAAGTAACATCGCCAACTACTGGCCTGGCAGCAGAATACAGCGTTTTTTGCCGTATGAATGGGATTGTTTTGACAATGGCCTGTAAGCGAAAAACGCCACGTTTGAGCGCAGAATCTTGGGACATGTGGTCTTCACCTCACAGCTGGTGGAAAAGAATCAAGATAGGACTTGAGCAGAAATCATGTTCATGTAGTATAAAGCAGAAGCAGGACCGAGTGTTGTGGGAGCTGAGCAAGGCCGCTGGAGCGATTGTTAATAAGAAGAGCAGAACACACACCTCACGAGCAGCGGGGCTTTTATTATGGCATAGTCTCCGGCGGGACTTTTATTATGCCACAGTTGTCTGCGCCACTTCCGCTTTTCCGGTCATGAGTATGAGGTAACGCAGCTCTGTTTATCATATTAGATACATCTGAGTGTGTTGAAAAGGATGTTATGACGTTACTCAGTGCGTTCGCTCGGCAGCCGCTATGACACTTGTTCACACTGCAGTGAGAGTAAAGCGTTTCTGCAAAATAAAACCGGAACCGAGGGGAACGCAGATATGACGCCATTGACAGGCGACTCCCTCACACGTCCCGGTTCCTTGGTTAAAATAGCAATTTTCTCTTGATTTACAAATAGTTGGAAACATTTCAGGTGAACTGGGAATTTTTTTAATTAGAAGATATCACTGTGAAACTTCTCCAGTTTATTACTGGCTTAAACATAAGAAAAAAATGTATTACAAGTTTTGTGTAAATTAATTTTTTAATATGCAAATACAGCCTTATATACTTATATATACGCTCATTTGCATACATTTCCCCCCCAAAAAATCAGGAAATTGGAAAGGACCAGGTTTAAAATTCTTGGTTCTATTTGTTGACATATTAGATGAGAGGGCTTTTACAGAGGGGATTCTGGATATCTTCTTTTGATGTTAATAAAGCCTAAAACCACATTTACATGATGCTGGTATCTGAAAGGTAGCATTTTTAGCTGTCGCAATGGGAGGTAGCAAAATCTGAGCAGGTAGTACAAATTGTCAGAACACCGGCTCTTAGAGTGGGATTCTTACTTTTATAGTCTGAAAAGTCATAGTTTGAAAAGTCCATTCAGAAGAGAAAAAAACAACAACACGATAGAACAGTCGGCAACTTGTATTATGAGGATGCTTGAGTCATTCAGTGTGTGTCTTTCATCCAATCAGTGACAACACAAATATGCAAATAAGGATTATCCTAGAAGATAATCTAGGATTCCATTTATTCTGGGTTTAGAATGACCCAGGGTTAATGCTACCTTAACTACTTTAATGTTATCTACCCACTTCAGAAGTCATGATTACGAGCTTGTTGCAATTAAGTGCTTTGCTGTCGGAAAGTACTGGAATAATGGAGGACACCAGGTTTATTCTTGCCTATTTATTGGGAACATACTATTAAAGCCAAAATGATATTTAATGTCCCATTCATTGACGACCATATGACGATTCACTGCACTATCTAGGAATTTCAGCTGAATACAGGCTATTTTCGCTCGGTGTAAAACATACAATATGCTTCAAATGACTTTTCATATATGTAAATAATCTATATATGCACTTCTTTAACACCAAGACACGGTAGCTGTTATAAACTAATAAAATATGGCAGTCACAGCAGTCCCCTCCGCCATGCTTAAAGTTTATGGCATGTCCAACTCGGGTATCAAAATTATCCGAGCTTCCCAGTGGCAAGTACGACTTGACAATGTGTTCTTGTCTAGTAACTATAGGAAACTCACATGTACAATAATTCAGATAGGGAAGGCAGCATAACTATTAAAAAATCTCTTAGATGAAAATTCACACAAATGAACCTGAACCGAGTGTCCATAAGCAAAGATGGCATCCTTTAAGGTCACACACTCCAGCTGAGCAGCTACCATTGAGATGAGTGGGCATGCTAATGGATTTTGATTTGATTCAGACCATATAAACAATATTTCATTAGATAACATCATAATAAGGGAGCAAAATGGTTTTATACCCAGCAGGCATCTAAAATATTAACAATTAACAATGACTCAAGTGAACTAGTTCTCTTTTTACTCACTTTCTATACTGACACTCCTACACATCCCTAGCCAGTTAAGCGACAAGTACATTAGCAACAACTCTGATCATTTACACTATGGAGTTCAATGCCTTCAGATTTTCAAACTCCGCCTCAGGAAAAAAAAATACATTTATTGACTTCTATTGATGTCACAGCTTATACAGAGGAATATTTGAAGTCATACTGTACCAAAAAAAGATTCAGTAGGGTTCTATATAGAGCCCTAGGGTTCTACAATTTTAAAGAACACTTTACGGCAAAAAGTTTCTACGTAAGGAATAATGTACATCCAGCCGGTTGTTATCGCAGAATAAACCCCAACAGAGTGATCAGGACCCCAATGCAAAGCGGAGGGTAAATTAGACACAAAATATTGTCTTGAGTTTAAATATTTTATTAGCTCTTACTCAAAGCTTCCGCGAAGAAAAACTGTTCCAAACTGCTTTAAGCCTTTATCTATTGCTGAAAAGATTAGTTTTTTTTACCATGTTGAAATTAATCCTGAAAGGGATAGTTTACCCAAAAATGAAAATTAGCCCATGATTTACTCACCCTCAAGTCATCCTGGGTGTATATGACATTATTCTTTCAGACGAATAAAATCTGAGTTATATTAAAAATGTCCTGGCTAATCCAAGCTGTATAAATAGCAGTAGTTGTTGCTCTGTTTTTGAATTCCATAAAAAATGCAGCTGTCCGTGAAATAACATGTTCCACACGGCTCTGGCAGGTAAATAAAGGCCTTCTATAGCAAATCAATGCGTTTGTGTAAGAAAAATATCCATATTTAAAACTTTATAAAGTAAAGTTGCTTTGAAGTGTTTTTCAGTCACAAGATGGCCCCAGAGTGACACGCAGACGACAGCAGAGTGACACGTTAAAGGGTTAGTTCACTCAAAAATTAAAATAATGTCATTTATTATTCATCCTCAAGCCGTTCCACACCCGTAAGACCTCCGTTCATCTTCGGAACACAAATGCAGATATTTTTGTTGAAATCCAATGGCTCAGTGAGGCTTGCATAGGCAGCAATGCAATTTGCACCCTCAAGATCCATTAATGTACTAAAAACATATTTAAATCAGTTCATGTGAGTACAGTGCTTCAATATTAATATTATAAAGTGGCGATAATATTTTTTGTACGCCAAAAAAAACACTAAATAACGACTTATATAGTGATAACCAAATTCAAAACAATGTTTCAAAAAATATGCTCCAAAGCTGAAATTTTGAAATCGGTTATCACTATACAAGCCGTTATTTAGTTTTTTTTGGCACACTACTACTTTATAATATTAATATTGAACCACCGTACTCACATTAACTGATTTAAATATGTTTCAAGTGTTAATTGTTTTGTATATGAGAGTGTACATTTCATTGCTGCCTATGCAGGCCTCACTGAGCCTTCGGATTTCAACAAAAATATCTTAATTTGTGTTCCGAATATGAAAGGAGGTGTTACGGGTGTGGAACGGCATGAGGGTAAGGAATAAATTACATTATTTTCATTTTTAGGTGAACTAACCCTTTAAGCATTTAAGTAGTACCGGTCAAAATAACTCGTAGTACCCGGATGAGCGGTGTGTTATTCAGTTGTTATCTGGGAATAACATACCGCTGGAATGCGCGATTGACCAATCAGAATAGAGTATTCCACAGAGCCGTGTAATAAATAAGGATAAATGCCTTAAATGATTGCATAATACTTTCATGATTAACATTTTTTTTTCTTTCTTCTAGTTATAAAGTATGTTTGTGAGCTGTTTAATTCATAAAATTGAAATAAAATAAATACAATTCTAAAACATAACATTTGTCAGGTAGCTGTGCATTTAAACATTACCCTTACAGACAAATCTTCCTGGACAGGAACACCAGGGCTATCTCTACTTTGTTCGACCGTCAGAGCGGATCTACGTGGTCCTTCCTCTTACCACCAAGGCTATACAGATCTATCCGTCAGAGCAGATTTAAACGGATCGTCCTCGCGCTGGAGGGATTTCGAATTATCGCTCCCCCGTCTCTCAAACTCTTCCACCCAGACAGCCTTAACAAAATAAAAATAAAAAGTATAATTAAAACTAAAAATAAAAACAGGGTTAAATTGAAACACATAATTAAAGTGCAAGCAGTTCGGACAAAGCACAGTGCTCATTCAGTAAATGCACAGCTAAACAGATGTGTTTTGAGTCTGGATTTGAAAGTGGCTACTGTTGGAGCACATCTCCAACAAATCTGATCTCTTCAGGAAGCTGATTCCAGCTACGGCTGGCATAATAGCTAAAAGCAGACTCTCCTTGCTTTGAGTGAACCCTTGGTATTTCTAACTGACTTGATCCTGATGATCTGAGTGATCTGTTGGGTTTGCTAATCAGCATATCTGCAATGTATTTAGGTCCTAGGTCATTGAGGGATTTATATACAAGTAATAGTACTTTAAAATCGATCCTAAATGTAACTGGAAGTCAGTGTAAAGACCTGAGGACTGGTGTGATATGGTAATATTTTCTGGTTCTGCTCAGAATCCTGGCAGCAGCGTTCTGTATGAGCTGCAGCTGTTTAATGGTCTTTTTGGGAAGGCCGGTGAGAAGACCATTACAATAGTCCACCCTGCTGGTGATAAAAGCATGAACGAGTTTCTCTAAGTCTTGCCTGGAAACAAAGCATTTAATTCTTGCAATATTTTTCAGATGATAGTAGGCTGATTTAGTTATTGCTTTGACATGACTACTGAAACTCAGGTCTGACTCCAAAATCACACCAAGATTCCTGACTTGATTTTTTGTTATTAGACCTTTAGCCTCAAGATATGCGTTCACCTTGAGAATTTCATCTTTGTTTCCAAATGTTGTGATTTCAGTTTTGTCTTTGTTTAACTGAAGAAAGTTTTGGCACATCCAACTGTTAACTTCATCAATGCATTTGCACAGGGAGTCAATGGGGCTGTAGTCATTTTGTTCTTTTTCATTATTTGGCTCAGTGGCAGCATATACAGGTTGAATAGGAGTGGTGCAAGAATTGACCCTTGTGGGACTCCGCATGTCATGGATGTCCACTCAGACTCCCTTCTAAGTATGACCTGAACCATTTGAGGACCATTCCAGAAAGCCCAACCCAATTTTCTAGCCTGTCAAGAAGTATGTTGTGGTCAACAGTGTTGAATGCAGCACTGAGGTCGAGTAGTACCAGAATTGATGTTTTGCCTGTATCTGTATTGAGGCGAAAATCATTTATTATCTTTATGAGTGCTGTCTCTGTGCTGTGATGTGGTCGGAAACCAGATTGAAAATTGTCAAAGTATCCGTTTGAGCTCAAGAATTTGTTCAGCTGACTGAAAACAACTTTTTCAATGATCTTGCCTATGAAGGGGAGATTTGAGATTGGTCTCTAGTTGCTCAGTATGGAGTTATCCAGATTTCTCTTTTTCAAGAGAGGCTTAACTACTGCGGTTTTAAGGGAGTTTGGAAAAGTCCCAGAAAGATGTGAGGAGTTTACCACTTCTACGAAACACACTTTTTAAAAAAGAAGTGGGGAGTGTGTCAAGGGTGCAGGTTGATGTTAGTAGAAATTGACAGTTGCAAAGTTACTTAAAGTCAGTAGAATTTCTGTTGGAGGAGAATAAAGAGTTAGCAGATATTAAGCAGACAGTCTACTAATACTCGAATGAGAATTAGTTGACATGTAGTTGCAAAGTTACTTATAGTTAACAGAATGTTCAAAAGGGACCATCAAAATAGTGTTAACAATGATCCCATGATGGGAACCCCTTATGAAATGACTGAAAGAACCCTTTTTGTATATAGACTATATCATGCCTGTCTAGACATCCATCACTTTCTCCTTGTAAAATCCATGCAAAATTGTCCTTAACATGCATTAATTATAGTAAGTTGTACAATAAAGGTCAAACTCTAAAAGTCCAGTATCTGTTGCCACAGTAAGTTAAACATCCTCTTTATGTAAAAAAGAGAACATTGTCTACAATCTTTTTACATTATTATGCTGCTCTGTTTCATTATGACATGTACATTAATCTCCCAGAGTGTGTTCAAAAGGCAAATGTGATTGAATTGAAACATCAATGCTTTTGGATCGAAGAATGTGGTTCTGGAAGCTGTAGATTGGATTTTTAAATGTGTTTTGTTAAGCCGACTTAGCAGGGAGGCGAATCCATAAGGGCATGGACTAATTCTGCCGATGGTCTTTTTATGGCTCAACAAACGCAGCACTTGCTGTCATTGACGGAATGAGCGTCTGAATGACACAAACCTCAACGGCGGAAACGCTCGGCCGATCTCACGTTGCCAATACAGAGTTCAGGTCTCTTATCGTGTGCGTATCTAATCGAATCAAATCAGGCATGAGTCAGAGGCAGGGTCTCTCGAGGGTGCTGTTGTTCTTGTGTTGTATTTGCATGCTATTGTGGGTTCCATCAAATCTGTCTCCTCGGTTTACATCCCAGAGATTTGCATGCCAGCTTACCGTCTTGCCGATGTTTGACAGGGCTATTATCACGACATACTGGCTGCTTATGAAATATTCAAAATAGCAAAAAGGCTAGAAAGTAACATTTGGAGGGCTATAAATAGTATCAAATGAATCTGCCCTAAACGGACCCTATTTAAGGGGGAACAGGCCGCAGGAACAGCAGTGTTTCTTCATGGGGAGCGGCCATTACTGCAGGTTCAAAATATGCACCCAGTCACTATAATTGAAAATAACAATAGCATGTGCTGGAAACTTGTTCAGACTTGCTCAAACTTCAAATCTAACACAAAACATCACACACGCCACATGAAAACGAGAACATGTGTGCATACACATCGCCTTATGTGCTGTACACCTCTTTTTCAGATGTCAGGCTTATTTTTAAATTCATTTCAGAGGCAATCACCCACAGGCAATATCTGTCGTGCAAAATGTAAAAAATTCAATCACTGCGTGATGAAAGAGGTCACTGATGAAAAATGACAAACAATAAACTAATTAACTTGTAGCTATTAAAAACGGCATCTTGAATTACGAATTGCGCTAGCAGACAGCGTAACTGACAACATGAACATATTGCTCTGGTGTTTGTTGAAATGGCAGGTTGTCAGTCGCCATAAAACTGTTCTCACAAGCTGCTTTGTTGAATGAGGAAGTTTTGTTCTATAATGATCATTTGTTCATTATATTAAAGGGATAGTTCACCCAAAAATATGTTTTTCCTACAATGGTAGTTAATGGTTGCTTGGATCTGCTTGGCTGCAAACATTCTTCAATATATCTTCTTTTGTGTTTAGCAGAACAAAGAAACTCATACAGCTTTGGAATAACTTGAGGGTGAGTAAATAGTGTCACAATTTCCATTTTTTGGGTGAACTATCCCTTTAATGCAATATTAATTTCTTGCAAATATGCAGTACAAATTTCGGTCACACATTATTTACTATTACGATTTTTGCCTCAAACACCTATTTACTGCTTATTAATTGTTTGTAAGGTAGTTATTAATTTTAGGAATTGGGTATAGGATTAAGGGATGTAGAATATGGTCATACAGAATAAGTACGGTGGCCCAGTAGTGCACAACACAACAAAATTGAAAAAGCATACATAAGTTCACAACACAACGAAATAAAGCAACAACCCAATAACTAAATAAAGCCACAACACAACGAAAAAGCCACAACACAACAGAATCAAGCCACAACACAACAGAAACAAGCCACAACACAATGGAAACAAGCCACAACACAACGGAAACAAGCCACAACACAACGGAAACAAGCCACAACACAACGGAATCAAGCCACAACATAACGAAAAAGTCACAACACAACGAAATCAAGCCACAACATAACGAAAAAGCCACAACATAATGAAAAAGCCACAACACAACAAAATCAAGCCACAACACAACAAAAAAGCCACAACACAATGGAATCAAGCCATAAAACAACGGAAAAGCCACAACACAACGGAAACAAGCCACAACATAACGAAAAAGCCACAACACAACGGAATCAAGCCACAACACAACGGAAAAGCCACAACACAACGGAAACAAGCCACAACACAACGGAATCAAGCCACAACACAACGGAAAAGCCACAAAACAACGGAAACAAGCCACAACACAACGAAAAAGCCACAAAACAACGGAATCAAGCCAAAACACAATGAAATCAAGCCACAACATTACGAAAAAGCCACAACACAACGGAAACAAGCCACAACACAACGGAATCAAGCCACAAAACAACGGAAAAGCCACAACACAACAGAAACAAGCCACAACACAACGAAAAAGCCACAACACAACGGAATCAAGCCACAACACAATGAAATCAAGCCACAACACAACGAAAAAGCCACAACACAACGGAATCAAGTCACAACACAACGAAACAAGCCACAACATAACGAAAAAGCCACAACACAACGGAATAAAGCCACAACACAACAAAAAAGGCCACAACACAACGAAAAAGCCACAACACAACGGAAATGCTCCCGACCACTAGGGGGCTCTCAGAGTGCGGTAAAGTTAGTTTTCCTTGCCATTGTTCTATAGATTAGCCAGTCTTACAAATATATAAACACTACGATCAGTTTTAAGTGTGCAATTGTATATCGACATGAAATATCAATTCAAAAATCACCTAGATGCATTATAGCTGCATATTTATACTCGAAAATGTTTTGACACACTACCACTGCGGATGACGCCCAAGGGAGCATCTGCCAATTCCACCAAGTGGTTAATTAAAATTAATCAAAATGTAACAGCAATGAGTTTCGGGGAATAATTAATTCAAATGGTATAAATATTCATGGTAACACTTTATTTTGATGGTCCCTTTTGAACATTATGTTGACTATAAGTAAATTTGCAACTACATGTCAACTAACTCTCATTAGATTATCAGTAGACTGTCTGCTTAATGTCTGCTAACTCTTTATTGTGATGGTCCTCCAACAGACATTCTACTGACTATAAGTAACTTTGCAAGTACATGTCAACTTATTCTAACCCTAACCCTACCAGTCTACTAATACTCTACTAACACTCTACTGAGAATTAGTAGACATGTAGGTGCAATGTTATTTATAGTCAACAGAATGTGTTAAAGGGACCATCAAAATAAAGTGAAACCATATTCATGAGTCTATGAATATGATTTGCTTTTTGTACAGACAATATTAACGTATAACGGAACCTTTAATCATTTAAAAGTAACCTTTATCCAAAATGATTTCTTCATCAATTATCAATCTTACAAACCTTAAGAAACATTAATCTGCTTGATCAGGACAAATAATATTTCTTATGTTTGTACAATTTGTATTACTGAAGTAGTAATACAGGAATATCAAGCTTAAATGGGTGGCTAAAATCTTACGTCTCATTGACTCATTGACTCATTGATTCAATTTAATGCAATTATTGGGTTTTAATAAAACAACTACAGAATACAAAGCTATGAGTCACACAGGGGTAAATATGCATATACATGTAGGAGAAAACAAACAATATGGTACAAACAAGGAAAAATCGAACTTAACGAATAAAATCAAAGGGAAAAGAATGATGGAAATAGAGAATTAACGAGAGAGAGAGAGAGAGAGAGAGAGAGAGAGAAAGACAGAGAGAGAGAGAGAGAGAGAGAGACAGCTTCACCGCAATTTCACCAGAGCCCTCAAGAAATTCACGATTCCGTGAATCAGGAATAATTCAGACAACCTTTTACAAGCAGTTTGATTATATAACATTCATCGTTGTTGTGGCTTGATTCACTTGTGCTGTGACTTGATTTCGTTGAGTTGTGGCTTGATTCCATTGTTGTGGCTTTATTTCATTGTGTTGTGGCTTGATTCCCTTGTGCTGTGACTTGATTTCATTGTTGTGACTTGATTCAGTTGTGCTGTGACTTGATTTCATTAGGTTGTGGCTTGATTCCGTTGTTGTGGATTTATTTCGTTTTGTTGTGGCTTGATTCCGTTGTTGTGGCTTTATTCCGTTGTTGTGGCTTTATTTAATTGTGTTGTGGCTTGATTCCATTGCTGTGGCTTGATTCTGTTGTTGTGGCTTTATTTCGTTGTATTGTGGCTTGATTCAGATGTGCTGTGACTTGATTTCGTTGAGTTGTGGCTTGATTCCGTTGTGCTGTGACTTGATTTCGTTGTTGTGGCTTTTTGTTGTGTTGTGGCTTTATTTCAGTGTGTTATGGCTTGATTCCATTGTTGTGGCTTTATTTCATTGTGTTGTGGCTTGATTCCGTTGTTGTGGCTTTACTTCATTGTGTTGTGGCTTGATTCCGTTGTTGTGGCTATATTTTGTTGTGTGTGGCTTGATTCCGTTGTGCTGTGGCTTGATTCCGTTGTGTTGTGACTTGATTTTGTTGTTCTGGCTTTATTTCGTTGTGTTGTGCACTGATGTATGCTTTTTAAATTTCGCTGTGTTGCGCACTACTGGGCCAGCGTAAATAAGGCATCAATATGTGCTAATAAACAGCCAATATCCTAGTAATATGTATGCTAATAAGCAACTAGTAAACAGTGAGAATTGAACCCTAAATTAAAGTGTTACCCACATTTCCTATGATTCAATAGATTCAGTGGTCCCACTTTATATTGGTGTCTGTAACTACTATTGTATGTACTTGCATTCATATTAATCATTTAATGCACTTATTGTGTACATGCATATTTTTACATTGTACTTATATATATTTGTTTAAAATACCTGCATGTAATTACATGTATAATTGCACTGTTGACTTTTCCTTCACACCTGCCCATACCACCAAACCTGTCCCTTACTTTACCCGTATCCCACATAAATAGCAGCAAAGCAGCATTTTAATCTTGAATTAATCAGTTAAAATTTTAGATTGCTAATAGTCAACAGTTTAGATATGAGAGTCTAGGCTGATTATATTTAATGTCCCTGCAATTAACACATCTTGGATAAAAAAAGGTCAGCTAATTGACAAGAAAAATCTCAAAACAAATTCATAATGCAGAGTATATGCACTCTGATGTTGTGCAGAGTATTTTACGGAGGATTTTGCAAGTTTTGGAGAATCAAGTAATTCACGGCGGAGCTTTGAATTCTTATTAAAAATTGAAGAGCTTCCAAACCAAACCAATCAAGTAGAGCTCACTAGAAACAGCTTGCTAACACTATTATGCAAAGCCAGTAGAGTTGATATTACAATGGTTTATAGTTATATTTGAGTATCTACTAGATAGAAAAACGTAATCCGGATCAAAAATTTCCTACATATTAACTAACGTCTGTGTGCCACACGGGATGAAGGACAGACACGGAATATGAGTTCAACACAGACCCAGGTGAAAAAAGTGCACAAAAATGCACTTTATTTCAGCACATTTACATAAATGCACTTAAAGTGCTCTATTTTCACACACTCGTTTAGTATACTAAAAAATATATTCTTTAGTACTTAATATAATCATAAGAACATCCAAATGAACTCTATTTGAGACATCATGAATATGAACTAAAATGTGCTTTAAACATACCATCTCTGTATATAAAAAAAAGTTAGTTACCACACTTGAACCCATCTGTCATACACTTAAATATACTCAAACATAGATTATAGACTTAAAATATAATAATATATACTAAATGTATTTATAATGTATTGTAACTATGTTAATATTCCCTTTATATTAAGTATATGTTAATGGTGTTTTACTTGCAATTAATATGTTTCTACTGTATTTTTTTGTGAAAATCCATTAATATAAAACTTAGTGATAGTAAATGTCACAGGGTGTTTACAGGGAGACAAGGCAGATGAATAAAGTTCCAAACAACAAAGGTTTTAATAAAACTAGCAAACACAATGGACATAACTGTGAACAGACAAACACTGAGTGGACAGGAGGGACTTAAGTATACAATGGTGATGAACTAAAAGACATACAGCTGTGATGATAAGTGTCCACGGTAACGGATGAGTGGGGGGAATCTAACAGACTGTCTTCCAAAAAAAACCTGACTCTATAGATCGTTTTTCAAGCACCTTATTACAACCTTTATTTACGTTTTTAAGTCATGCTCCCTCTTACTGGCGTAAAAATAATGACAGTGTCATGTTACATCTGTCGTCATGAAATTACGTATGACTGTCGTTACCAATCAAAATGCGTGTTCATTTAAATTATTATTTTTTTAACTACACCCACCCCACCCCACCCCTAAACCTACCCAGTGATTTATAGTGCATACACTTTATGAGCACATACGTTCCCTGGGATCAAACCCACGATTGCATGATTACATGATGTTGTATTTTGCAAAGGTCTATCAATTGAGCTACGCAAAACCCGAAATATGAAGCAAATAAAAGGAAACAAAATATTAAAATGAAAGTGTCCTGTTGTCGATAGGGGCACAACATCAGTAAACGCTCCTATGGGTCGTATTTCATGAATAAAAATTAACGTGTCCTGTTGTCGATAGGGGCACAACGTCAGTAAACGCTCCAATGGGTCGTATTTCATGAATTAAAATGAACGTGTCCTGTTGTCGATAGGGGCGCAACTTTAGTAAACGCTCCTATGGGTCGTATTTCAGCGAAGTGACAAACGACCCATATAGGCGTATTGGTTGGAGGACATGTTGGAATCTAAACAAAGGAGAACACATGAATGAAAACTGAAAACTGAACTCCTTGAAAACTAAGACAAACCAAACGTGACTGACATTATATATAAAAATCCACTAAAATTGTATAAGCTAATTGTATAAGTGCTAATTAGTGCATTTATATTAAATTAAGTGTACTTAAAGGGTTAGTTCACCCAAAAATGAAAATTCTGTCATTAATTACTTACTCTCATGTCGCTCAACACCCATAAGACCTCCATTCATCTTCGGAACACAAATGAAGATATTTTAGTGTAAATACGATGGCTCAGAAAGGCCTCCATTGGCACAATGAACTGTACACTCTCAAGACCCATAAAAGGTACTACAGACATTGTTACAAAGTCCATCTCACTACAGTGGTTCTACAATAACTTTATGAAGCGAAGAGAATAGTTTTTGTGCGCAAAAAAACCCTAAATAACGATTTATATAGCGATGACCGATTTCAAAACACTGCATCATGAAGCTTCGAAGCGTTATGAATCAGCGAGTCGAATCATGATTCGGATCGCTTGTCAAACCGCCAAACTGCTGAAATCACGAGACTTTGGCGATCCAAACCGCTGAATCGACTCACTGATTCATAACACTTCGAAGCTTCATGATGCAGTGTTTTGAAATCGGTCATCACTATATAAGTCGTTATTTAGGTTTTTTTTGCGCACAAAACTATTCTCGTTGCTTCATAAAGTTATTGTAGACCCACTGTAGAGAGATGGACTTTGTAACGACATCTTTAGAACCTTTTATGGGTCTTGAGAGTGTAAAGTGCATTGTGCCAATGGAGGCCTTTCTGATCCATCGGATTTCAAATATCTTCATTTGTGTTCCGAAGATGAACGGAGGTCTTACGGGTGTCGAAAGACATGAGGGGAAGTAATTAATGACAGAATTTTCATTTTTGGGTGAACTAATCCTTTAAGTACCACAGTTGGGAAAATGTACTTTATAACTAGATTATTATTAATATTAAAAAAATATATATCGATTTAATTTAAATTTAGGATTACTATATACAAGTTTACTAAGATTGCATTTTTTTTAAAGCATTCAAAGCACACTTTTAAGAAATATACTAATTAAACTCCTCTGTATATTTTTGTAGTACTATACTTTATTTCAATGCACTAAAAATCATTTTAAGTATTAGTTAAGTATTTTTTTAAAAGCACTAAATTATTACTGAAGTAGAAATATACTTTCAATAAGTGTATTTATAGTGTATAATTTTACAATTTTATTTAGCACATAAATACGAATGTGCTTTTATTTAAGTATTTTTTAGTGCATTCAAGTATACTTAATTTTTACCTGGGAGCTTTATTGAAGATCTCCACAGAAAAGAGCAAACAGGAAGAGAGAGTTGAGAGCTGGTCCAAAAACAAGGCGTGTTCAGGCGCATTGTTGGCGCGTTGCGACTGCGCCATTGACCAACAAAAACCTAGTCTAAAGTCAGCAGTATTTTTTTGTTATTTAACGGAATTGTTAGTAATATGCACCTATAGGTGGGTACACAACGTATGTACACTCTGCTTATTACACACACATATACATATACGCACAAATATTTTTAAATATTACAAATAAAAGGATTCCTCTCTGGAGAAGTCTTTCCGCTCGCAAATTCCGCCGCCATGGTACAAGCCCAATTGGCTTTTAAAGGGAATGGGAGATGAGACTCTGATTGGTTTATTGTACGTCATGCCCAAAACACACCCATGGCTCATTAGGAGACTAGGTACAACCCTTTGGGACCACGTTTTTTCCTTCGTTAAACTAGTAAAAGTGAATTCGGCCATGCGCTTCAGACCATGAGATCGTTAAAATAGGGCTCTTTGTGTTTTCCAGATTGGCGAAGCTGAAAAGGAGGATGACGGGCAGACGAAGAGGATCAAGGAGAATCGGCAACAAGTCATGCAGGTAAGTCCTTCACTCGCTAGTTACAGATGAGATCAGACAGCTGGGGAAGTGGTGCTTAAGTATAGTTCTTGATGGAGTAAACGGTGACAGCTGAGCATGATTAGATGTCTGCTGATTGTGAACAGAGGGGAGGAGTTGAGAGATCTGGGGAGCTTGTGACACTGTACAATATTAAACTTTACCAGTAGACTTGGTTGCATTTACTGATAACATACAAGAATGCAAAGTAGCATTTATTCAGAAGCAACCTGGACAACTGACAACTGTCAAGATAACCTACTAGGGTCCCACTTTATATTAGGTGGCCTTAACTACTATGTACTATGTGCAGTGAACTTACTGTTTTCATATTGTATTTCAAAACACTTTTGCTAATTGAGCTGGGATACCGGTAAAGTTAGGGACAGGTGTGGTGGTATGGGTACGTTTAAGGGTAGGGTTAGGTGTAAGGGAATGTCAACAGTGTGGGGGAGAGCGAGGCACAACCTAACGCTTTTTGACTGTCTCGGTTTGTGTAAATCCACTTGGGGTTGAGAGTATTTATTTTTTCCCACATTATTTTCTCACATGTCTAGTGCAATTATGTGGTTTTATTTCATTAATACAGTGTATACTTTTTTCTTGATTTACCCCGAAAGAATGGAAGTGAAATGTGACAACATGCCCCATATGTAACATGTGAGGGGCACAATGTAACATGACCAAATGACAGTTTAAAATGTTATCTGATATAATAAAAAAAATATCCATGACAAACGAAAATATTTTGTCAATAAAATAAAATGTTTAAAATATAATAATGGCATTTTTTAATCATTTAAAATATACTCATTTTTGAGTTTGACAACAAACACATCAATACAGCTATACAGCTATACTGCATAGTTCAAAACACAATAATAACGAATAATTTCTGAACATTGACTCTCAGTCATTATTCACAATTTTCTCATGGCTTAACAAAATAATTCATAAAAGTATAGAATATAATAGCATATTTCTAATAGGGGCTCACTGTAACGCAGTGTTACAGCACACCCCACCTGCACAACTGGGATTTCAACCGCGGCTCGTGTCTTCTGCTAGTTTGATCAGCATTAAAGAACCATCTCAACTGTTAAATAACAGATATAAGATTAAAATGATCTTATCTTAAATAAACACAAAAAACAGAGATGAAAAATAAAACTTAAGTAAGAAATTTACTTTTGCTATGGTTATGGTTAAATCTTCCAGAGATTTTTAAATTTTGGAGCAATTTTTTCTCTAAATAATGTTGATATGGCAACTAGTAAATACACTAAGTTTCATCATTCTGGCATGTGAGGAAAGTTTTAAACCATGCACTCTAAAAAATGCTGGGTTAAAAATAATCCAAGTTGGGTTGAAAATGGACTAACCCAGCAATTGGGTTGTTTTAAGCAAACATTTAACCCAACCGCTGGGTTAAAACAACCCAATTGCTGGGTTAGTCCATTTTCAACCCAACTTGGGTTATTTTTTTAACCCAGCATTTTTTAGAGTGTATCTGAACACATAACCTCAAGCCTATAACCTCTATAGGAAAAAAGGTTCCGTGGTGTTAGAAGTCAACTTTAAAGAACCCTTTACGCCAAAAAGGTTCACTCTAAAAAACGCTGGGTTAAAAATAACCCAAGTTGGGCTGAAAATGGACTAACCCAGCAATTGGGTTGTTTCAACCCAGCAATTGGGTTGTTTTAAGCAAACATTTAACCCAACCGCTGGGTTAAAACAACCCAATTGCTGGGTTAGTCCATTTTCAACCCAACTTGGGTTATTTTTTAACCCAGCATTTTTTAGAGTGTGTGTGTTACAACTAACCCCACGCTAGGTTGTGCCCCGCACTCCCCTAATTATAAATGTAACTACAGAAATGAATTACAGATGTAATTACATGAAGGTCATTTTTTAAAAGGTAAGTACAATGTAAAAACAAGTATGTACACAATAAGTGCATTGTATGAAATTATTAATTTAATTGTTAGTACATAGTAGTTAAGGCCGCCTAATATAAAGTTGGTCCATCTTTCCTAAAAGTTTAGAAAGAACTAAATACACTTAAACTTACTTTTCTCATTCTTCCGAGTTCCTTTCAGAGCATAAAGTTATAAAGATATTTTATTAAAATGAAAATAAATTAATGTTGGAGGCAGTATGGCATGCATGACTGGCCCAATGGAGTTTTTTTAAACAACAATTTCCAGACTGTTGATGTTTGAGAGTGTGATTAGATACGATTCTACATTGTTCGGCGAGCACTCAAAACAAACCAATTAAGAAGATGGGTTTAGTGCTGCTGTAACAATACCAGAAATCCCTTGACACCCAATTAGAGGAGGGCTTCTCATGCCCTCGGATGTCAACGAGGTCCGAAAAGCTAAGTTAAAACAACAATTGCAGGATCCCAATCATGGCTGGAAGACTAAAAGAAACTATACTTGATGCAATCAACATGAAATTAAAATGTACTTTCTTAATGCATTACATTATTGCATTTGTATATATTTATGCATTTATTAGGTTTCTTGATCATTTATTTCATGCTTAATACTGCCAAGAGTGTGCTACCAAGGCATTTTGTGATACATTTTAGGACAATAAAAACTATCCTGCATGACTTGAGAGTTAATTTGGGAATATGGGAATTACTGTCATGCTTCACTGATCATGCAGTTTGATCCTGCACTGATGTGGGTGAAGAACTTTTTGTTGAGGTACAGTATGGATTTACTGTAGGAATTGAAACTAGCATACAGGGCCACATCATCATGCCGTGGCCGTGACCTGTTGTAACGTAGCATTCAGGTGAGTGATGGGACTTCAAATCTGGTTAATTTCCCTTCAATTTCTTCTCTCTCTCTATCTCTAACAATGATATATGTCTGCCATAATGGACAAAAACATTAAACTTTATCATATGTATTTCCATTGAAATGTATAGTGAAAATGACTCATGCACTGCACACCTATCTCCAGAAGATATGATATAGTATTTGTGACATAAAAAGAGCTTTCATCAAAATAAAAAAAGAAAACAGTTATGAAACAGCTATTATGAAACAGTCTGCCACTTGAATTTGTAATGCAAATTAAACACAACGCAATTAAAAAGAAATCAACATGCTAATGTTTAGGATTACTGGTGACTATTCACAAATTAAAACAAATATGTGAGTGACTAACACTTAATAAATGTTGATTCAAATGTTTTTTTTTTTTTTTTTTTTTCTCACACACAGGAAGAAGGAGCCATCGCAAAAGTAGGTTATTTATAAAATATTCATCTTATGGAATCAATGTCCTTGAGAGAGGAAATTAATGTCATAATTCGTATTTGTGTTTTTCTCTGGCCACCACATGCCAGGACATTTAAAATCACTCTAGAAAGGATTTGAAATCAGCACCCTTCTTTAATTGCATTTTCCATTATGCAGCGTAAATAAAATCTACCAATGAAAGAAAACAGTATATTGATGTCATGGATTAGAAGACTATTAAACAACAATCATTAAGCTTAATGTATACATTTTTAATGTTAAAATACATTCTCTTAAACCAGTTTATTGTTCACTGACTACTCCCAGTATGCCGTTCATGGTTTTATCTTTCCCAAAAGTGTAAACATTGAGACCCCCCCCTCCCAGCCCAGGCACCATCTGTCTCTCTTTCCTGCTTGTGGGGCGTGGCTACTGTAGCAGGCGGAGCCAGAGGGTGTTTAGCCAGATGATACATGGGAAAGACATTCAGCTTCGGTTACTTCAAAGACTAAACAGGTCATTAACACATCGAAGTGAATGGGGCACTGCGATGCAACCTGCAACAATGGATGCTTCAATAGCATACAGCACCATAATGCACCCTTTAAGAATGACAAATTCACCATTTTATAATGTTTACTTTGATGTGTCCAGTCAAAAATGCATCCAATGCAGATACGTTGGATGGGTATTAGCCTACTCAATTATTCATGTCACATACCAACACGGCTAAAAGTATTCCTAATATGTTGGACCTTTTATTGAAAGTAGCCTACTTTTACCTCTTTAGACATGCCTTCACAAGTTGCCCATAAGAGCTGTACACTCTAAATAAAAATGTTGCTAAATATCACTAAAAGTGGTTAATTGGCTTGTAATCAAAGGGGAACCCCTTTAAGTGCTATATAGCACCAATCTTTAAAGATGCTATACAGCAGCTTTGTCAAATGTTGCTATGTACCCCATTCACTTACTTAGATTTTAGATATGTTTCTCCACTCTCATATGTTTGCTATGAATGGGAATTTACTACAATGGCAAAAGCTGTTTTGAATCACTTTTATGCTTTTCTGAGGTCAAATATTCTGGAAAATTTCCTAATAGGGGAGACTTGGGGGCAAAATGTTGAGAACAACGTTATCTTCAGGAAATACACTGTATTTTAATGGGTTTTTTTTATGCTTTCCCCAACTAAACTAAGTGACTAAACCGTATTCATACGGTAATTGTTTCTCATGTGGATGACGGTAAAATTATTTGCATGCCACCTCAGGGATAAATCTTGAGCATTCGGATGATGATTTAAAAAGGTTTAAAGATTTAAAAAATGTGTAAATGAGTGGAAATAAGTTAATACAGCCTCTTATTTACATGAGGTAAACATAATGCTGCTTGGTTATTTCAACGTATTGCTAACAGGCCATGGGTTCTTTGTATGGCAGTGGTGTATTTCAACGTATTGCTAACAGGCCATGGGTTCTTTGTATGGCAGTGGTGCTATTTAGCATTTTAACCACCTCAAAGAACCGCTGAAGAACCACTGAAGAACCACACGATGCTTAACAGGTTCTTTATACGGTAACAGTGCTATATAATACCTCAACCACCCCAAAGAACCACTGAAAAACCACACTAGGCTTAACAGGTTCTTTATATGGTAACAGTGCTATATAATATCTAAACCACCCCAAAGAACCGTTGAAGAACCACTGAAAAACCACACTAGCCTTAACAGGTTCTTTATACGGTAAAGGTGGTATATAATACCTCAACCACCCCAAAGAACAGCAGAAAAACCACACTAGGCTTAACAGGTTCTTTATATGGTAACAGTGCTATATAATACCTAAACCACCCCAAAGAATCGTTGAAGAACCACTGAAAAACCACACTAGGCTTAACAGGTTCTTTATACAGTAACAGTGCTATATAATATCTAAACCACCCCAAAGAACCACTGAAAAACCACACTAGGCTTAACAGGTTCTTTATATGGTAACGGTGCTATATAATACCTCAACCACCCCAAAGAACCGCAGAAAAACCACACGAGGCTTAACAGGTTCTTTATACGGTAACGGTGCTATATAATACCTCAACCACCCCAAAGAACCGCAGAAAAACCACACGAGGCTTAACAGGTTCTTTATATGGTAACGGTGCTATATAATACCTCAACCAACCCAAAGAACTGTTGAAGAACCACCGAAAAACCACACTAGGCTTAACAGGTTCTTTATACAGTAACAGTGCTATGTAATACCTCAACCACCCCAAAGAACCGTTG
Organism: Gobio gobio; assembly: GCF_949357685.1. Taxonomy (NCBI): domain Eukaryota; kingdom Metazoa; phylum Chordata; class Actinopteri; order Cypriniformes; family Gobionidae; genus Gobio; species Gobio gobio. The sequence goes on along the minus strand of NC_137099.1, from coordinate 8,986,704 downwards.
AAAAACCACTGAAAAACCACACTAGGCTTAACAGGTTCTTTATACGGTAACAGTGCTATATAATACCTCAACCACCCCCAAAGAACCGCTGAAGAACCACTGAAAAACCACACTAGGCTTAACAGGTTCTTTATATGGTAACGGTGCTATATAATATCTCAACCACCCCAAAGAACAGCTGAAAAACCACTGAAAAACCACACTAGGCTTAACAGGTTCTTTATACAGTAACAGTGCTATATAATACCTCAACCACCCCAAAGAACCGCTGAAAAACCACTGAAAAACCACACTAGGCTTAACAGGTTCTTTATACAGTAACAGTGCTATATAATATCTCAACCACCCCAAAGAACCGCTGAAAAACCACTGAAAAACCACACTAGGCTTAACAGGTTCTTTATACAGTAACAGTGCTATATAATATCTCAACCACCCCAAAGAACCGCTGAAAAACCACTGAAAAACCACACTAGGCTTAACAGGTTCATTATACGGTAATCATGCTATTTAGCATCCCAACCACCCCAAAGAACTGCTGAAGGATAAAACATATATCAGGGGCGTTTCTAGGATTTTCATTTTAGGGGGGCTCAGCCCCCAGTGAGGGTATGAACAAAAAAAGTGGTAACACTTTAGTTTAGGGTCCAATTCGCACTATTAACTAGTGGCTTATTAGTATGCATATTAGGATATCGGCTGTTTATTATTACTTTTACTTATAAAGCAAATATTAATGCCATATTCTGCATGACCATATTGTACATCCCTTAATCATACAATGTAGGCAGGTTTATAATCACTGAGATCCCAAATGTGAGGTAGTTAGGGGGGTTCTCGGGGGCTTGCTCCCCCGAGAAATTTTTTATTTCCATGATCTACATATGTATGTGCATTTTAAGATGTTCTGAACGCCAAAAAATTAGATAACAATAGCTTGAAAACCATGTCAGTGGACAGATATGACTGGTTAAGTTTTTTCAATTTTTGTCAGTGAAGACAGTAAAACATATGTTTAACTGATATTTATATGTTTTATGAATCATTTTTGTTGACATGTTAATTTACTGAAGGCTAACAGGAAAGCTAGGTAACTAAATGTATTAAATAAATTCACAATATGCACACATTCATTACTAATCTTATACCCAATACAGGCTAAAAAAAGCTGAGCTTTTTTATTTACTGAATGCTACAAAAATGGAATTATATTAATATACAATATGCACACATTCATTACTATTAATCTTATGCCTAGTCTGAAGAAAACGGCTTAGTAAATATTTCTTGTTTGTTAATTATATTAATATTAGGCCTATAAATTACATTACATAGGCCTATTTCAATTCAAAATGGCGAAATTAGACAAAAGTGTATTAATTTGCCTAAATATTTTTGTCATTTGTTTAACATTTTTGATTTAAAGAAGCAGCTGTCAAATATGAAATGTTTAGTTTAGCTACTTACATATCTCGCACTTGACGTTGAGTCGTGTTGCTAAAATTCGCGCTCAGCTTCAGCAGGATCTGTGCGTACATAAAGCCTGTCTACTCTGATTTGATTGGTTTTCTCAGATATTTTGACATTGACGAGCGGTGACAGACCAATGAGGCTCAGATCAACACTCACACCTCGGCTTCTGACGTGCGCTCTATTCGCCGCCACAGCGGATTGAAGAACACGCCGATTAAAAGACGAGACGAAGGCGAAGCCTCCCGCTAGTTTCATATGTTATAAAGGTTAATCATAATTTTTTAGGGGGGCTGGGCAGAAGTTTGGGGGGGCTGAAGCCCCCCTAAAAAGGGCCTAGTGACGCCCATGACATATATATATTTGTGATGTTTGAGTTGGGGGAGTAGTAGTCTCAGTATCAGATGTCACGCCCACAGAACGTTGGCTGAACGGCTGATACATATGGCACCCTTAAATGGAAACATTTCAGGATTTTCAAAGTCATCATTTGATTGGTTGAATTCTACAGGAAGTCAGGGATGTCGCATTTTTTAACGGTCTGCCTGGAAACAAAGATGCCGTGACGCCAAACCCCCTTCATGGTGGAAGAACACTGCCGTGTTTACAACTGTGACAATGAGCGCTTATCAGGATCAACTAACTGATTTTGTAAAAATGTAAAAACCGCGGCAAAGACTCTTTAAAAAATGTCCAAGAGTTCTACACACCGGTCTGTTATCAAAAGGACATTGACGTTACATTTTCACTGCCCTAAACATTACATGGAATAAAACGAACTGTGATTGGTTGCTTTTCAGTCAGACAATGTCTGGGCGGTGATTGGTCCTTGGTCCAGACCTTCTGCCATCAGTCTGAAAGTCTGGCTGCGCGAGAGTAGGGGAGTAGCGACACACTAAAGTTTTTTTTTGCAAGGTTGTTTGAAAATATTGCTTTATTTTTGTAATTCCACAGAGTGCCACTAGTGTTGCTGAAATGACATACTTTATCTATAAAGCAATTCTCCCCACTCATAGCTAAGCAAATGTACAAACAATACAGCACAATCTCTACTGGTTGACAAATTTCTGCCAGTGCACAGTGTATACTTTCATACCGACAGCCATACTTGTAAAATATGGTATAAAAGGAATTAATAACAGACCTACTGCTTCACTAATTTTATGAATGTCCTCTCTCTCTCTCTCTCTCTCTCACACACACACACACTTTGAAAAATATCTCAAACAGTGACATTCTGCCGACCATCCTGCATTAACAGATAATCAACAGGATGAACCAGTGCCATTACGGCTGTCAACAGTTCATTATAAACTCCATCTTCCTCTGGCCATTATCACATTGACTCAAGCTTGAAGGACAGTGGCAATCGCCACACTGGAAATATTGTGTAATCAGACATGCCCCACTGCCGGGGGACAATATATGGGGGCAAGCCAGGGGCTTCCTTCAAAACACCACTTATGATAATGAATGTTTTTGGGATTCAAAACGATGTTTAAATAGTTGCACCACCTTTGTGCAAAAAACTGGATTTTATTCTCCAAAATGTGTCATTCCCCCCCCCCCCCCCCCACAAAACAAACAGCAAACATAATTGATTTCTTCTATGAACTATGCCTTTAAGGCTGTGATGCTGACATCATGAGCTTTGGCTTGGTTAGTTAAACCATGTGGAGGGTTAATCACCGACTTACGCAGATTCACACAAACAGTTTGATTACTAAGGGCAAAGTAATCCATCCAGAATGATGCATCACTGAAAAACATGGATGGAGAGATGTTTATGGAGGTATTTATGGATGGACAGAGACAGCAAGAATGAGAGAGGTAATCTTGGTCTAAGTCTGCAACCCCAGACAACAGATCGCCCGTCTGAGTAGGCCTATCTCTGAATAATGCCTGTATCTGCTGTCAAAGCGCATACAATGTCTGTTTTCACATTCACTTAGCAGTCACCACTAATTCAAAATAGATAATTATATAAAAAAACAATGCCGCCAAATCACAAGACATTTAGTAATTATTACACACACACAAAAAAAAAAGGTTCAATATGGCACTAAAAGTGGTTCTTCATCGTAATCATAGAGGAACCACTTTTGGTGCTATATAGCACCATATCTTAATATGTTCTGTATATGGTAGTGGTGCTACTCACTTAAAAATGTTGGGTTAAAAATAACCCAACAAGTAACCCAACTGTGGGTTGGTATAGCACCTTCCCAACTGTGGGTTATTTTAACCCAATGCATTGGGTTAAAAAACAGTTGGGTTAAAAGTAACCCAACAGTTGAGTTAACTTTTTATTTTTATTCATGTCATTATTTTAATAAATAAAATACACATTTTCAAATACAGATTGTTTATTTGTAAGAAACAATACATACATTTTAAAATATACATTTTAAATGTCAAACTAAATATTGGGGAGTCTAGCATTTAATGTAAATATACATAAATGTGTACATATTAAATTCAAAATACACAGCACAAATACATTCAAAACCTATTTAAAAAATGTACAAACAGTACACATTCAAATCAAAACATATATTTGAAACATACACACAAATGTACATAGAGTAAACATGCATAAAATGTGTCCATACAACACAAAAATTAATACTACATTTAAAACTACACAAAAGTGTACAGAAATATTACATTCAAAACCTATACAACAGAATACACAAATTCATAATATTAAATCCTTCCAGAAATAAACTACTTTATTAAAAAAATGCACTGTACACTGCATTGATGTGTTGTAAACATACCTTAAGTAGCAAAACTAATACAAATGATGATGATCAAAGTTCTTAATGAGGCAGCAATGTGTTGAAGGAACTCCTCTGGATATATTCAAGTTTGCATGCTGCAAAAACTCCCAAATGGGGGCAGAGGTCTTTGGATAGTTTGTCATAGATGTATAAAGAAATCTGAAACATACATCCAGTGCTTGAAATAAGGTCTTCTGTTCAACTGCCTCCACACTGAAAATGAAAAAACCTGCGAGTTCTCTTTGTCCCCAAGAATTGTTCTGTGGATCCTGGCTTGTCTCACTGTTCAGCTAATGCACCACGTTAGTTCCAACCTTAAAAGAATAAATAAAGTTCAGTTGGCATGCAGTGACAACATCAGCAGTGTTACATTACATAAAAGTTACAATGAAGTAGTGCTGTACTGAATTAAAAAATTGTCACTATAATTAGTCATTACACCTGCTGTTAAAAAGATAGTTTACACAAAAATAAAAATTCTGTCATAATTTACTCACCCTCATGCTTTTTCAAACCCGTAAGACTTCTGTTCATCTTCGGAACACAGAAAGGCAGTAAAGACATTAAAGTAATCCATTTAACTCCAGTAGTTCAACCTCAATTTTATGAAGTGACGTGAGTATATTCTATCCCTTAACCATAATTTACCACTTTATTTACAAAATATTAATCTCAATGCATGTTCACGAGAGCACCTTGACGCATGTGTTTTGTGTTGATGAGAGAGCAGATGTTGTGTGATGTTTTTTTGTTGTTGCACAAAGCACTCGTGTCGCTTCATAAAATTGAGGCTAAACCACTTGAGTCACATGGATTACTTTAATGATGTTTGTTCTGGGCCTTGAAAGTGGTAGTTGCATAGGCCGTCAATGGAGGAACAGAAAGCTCACAGAACTTAATTTGTGTTCCGAAGAACAACGAAAGTCTTACAGTTTTGGAACGACATGAGGGTAATTAATGGGATAGGGTCATTTTCATTTTTGGGTGAACTATGGTTTACTCACCCTTAAGTCATCCTAGGTGTATATGGCATTCTTCAGACGAACACAATCAGTTATATTAAAAAATGTCCTGGCTCTTCCAAGCTTTATAATGGCAGTGAATGACAAAATGTGAATGCAAAAAAGTGCATCCATCCATTATAAAAGTGATCCACACGGCTCCCGGGGTTAATAAGAACCCAATGAAGTGAATCAATGGGTTTGTGTAAGACAAATATATTATATTTAACACGTTATAAAGTAAAATGTCTAGCTTCCAGTGGACCGCCTTCCGTATTCAACTTCCGGAAAAAACGTAACAGGCGTGACGATGACTTTGGGCGTAGAACAAGCGTTTTGAACTGCGAGAGGCGTTACACTTTCTTTGTAAGTTGAATACGAAAGGCTGTCTGCCGGAAGTTAGTTATTTTAGTCTACACATTTTTAAATATAGATATTTTTCTATTCAAAAATATTAACACACCCCCCCCCCCCCCCCCCCCTTGAAAGAGCCAGAACATTTTTTTAATATTACTAATATTAATATAGAAAATCAGTCATATACACCTAGGATGACTTGAGAGTGAGTAAATTATGGGATAATTATTTGGGTGAACTAACCCACAAGCAGAATCACTAAAGGACAGAATAAATGGATGCATATGAGCCACAGAGCGGTGCACTTTATCAAAGCTAATTTGATATGTCATTTAAGCTTCTCTTCATTTCAGCATATGTTGGACACACCATTGTTTCCACTTGTGAGGTATGGCGATGATGGCAGGAAGGGTTTTAAAGGGAATTTCTCCATGATCACCTTTTGAAAGAGTTTACAGAAAAAGAAAAAAAAGTTTTCACCTATACCACATGTATGGACCTAATTTCATAATCACTTAGACGCAACCAAAACAATTTTTCCAAAATAAGACAGGCCTTCCTTATAATGAACATCATTAAACTCACCATTCCAGGATAATCGTGAAGTCTGGGATGTTCTCTACTCATATCTTCAATAGTTTTTGTTCCAGATGATCAGATCCATGCACAGATTGTTGAGGTGTTGTACGTCTCAATGAACTCCTCGACTTGGCAGTGAGGGCTTCTTAAGTTCTTTTGCCATTAAATCAGTCAGTCATCAGACAACTCATACTCTATTGAAATGAAAACATACCGTATGAAAAAGAGGGAAGACAGCTGAAAAAATAAACAAACAAACATACATAAGTAATAAACAGGTTGTTTCCCAAACAGCCTGGTTCTGTAGTAGCCCCAGCACTGCACATTTGGCCTATCTAATCGTATTCAACTTACCAGCTTGTTAGTAGAGAGACTCCAAAACCGGAAATGTGTGTCAGATAAGGGAGACATCCAAATTGTGTACTATTGGGGATCCTCCAGGACTAGAGTCAAGAACCACTGTCATCAAGCAGCGTAAACCTTTCATCCACTCCTTCCTCTGCATTAGAATGGAGCAGGAAAAAATAAACATTTTCAGAAAAGAAGACTAGTCTTTAAAAATAATTGTATACAACTTCCCAATTCAATAGCTTACTCACCTTTAATTAAATGGCAGAGGTGCAATTGATGTAGTCTTTGCCTCACAAATGAATCCATATGTCTAAAACACATTTAGTACAACACATTTAAAATAAAGGCAAAAACTGTAATAGCTATGTAAGAAAAAATACTATAATTGGATGCTTTAACTACTCTTGTAATACATTTAATAGTAACATGCATGACTATATGCATATGACGACATTCATTATGAATATACAACACATTTCTGCCAAAATACCAGTTGCAGTTTGCGTTACTACAGTAAAACTAGGTAATTTGTGGGTTGGAAAACATTCTAACTGTCGTGAAGTAGCCTAATTGTTCATTGGTGTTGGGGAATATCTGCACTCATTCATCTCACAGCAGATATTTCGGCGAATTCAAACGCGTCTCCCTGGATCTCACAGCGCTGTTGTGCTGTCGAGTGACCGGGTCTGAGCTCGCGCGCACCGGCCGAGCTGATAATGCTCCGCGGGGCATTATATAGCGATTTCAGACTAGGCCTAACGTTACTTACTTTATCACCATAGTAAGTTTCTAAACAGTTTCGCTAGAATAATGTTTTAATTACTTTATTGCTGCCAGGCGCTAACTGGGATAGCTAGGGTTTATTTGCTATCGAGAGCATTAAAACTGATGAGCATTAAAAGTGAACTTTAATAAATATAATATAAAATTCAGTTTTATACTATATTCAACGTTTCAGTACACAATACATAATGTTATAAAAGTTGTATACATAAAAAACGATAGGACTTACCTTTCAAATCATAATCAGGCTGCAGCAGCTTCTTCTGTTGACTGTCACTGGGCATTTCGCCGTTAAAATTTGAACCATCGCTGCTGAAACCGTGACCCAATGGCCGGGTTATTACTAAAAATAACCCAACGATGTTAAAATGACCCAACATTTTTGTAAAATAACCCAACATATTGACCCAATATGTGTAACCCAACGGTTGGGTTAAAAAAATAACCCAACGTTTTTTACTGTGTATATAGCACCTTAGTCAATGGTGCTATATAGCACCTCAGTCAAAGAACCACTGAAGAGCCGCTGAAGAACCACTGAAGAACCAAAATTGGTGCTATACAGCACTTAAAAAGGTTCTTAAAAATGTAAAAAAATTTAACGAAATATTTATATTGTAAGTATTTTTTAATTAAGGGGTAATTATTCGTGTAGTTATAGGGTAAGTATGAATCTACGGGCTGTAAATTAAAGTGGTGTTTGTCCCCCTCTTGTTTTATGTAGTTACCTTCACGAAACAGAAGAGAACAGACTGTGAATGTGAATAGGAAAACGTTTATTGAAAGAGCTGAGACACGTAAACACAACAGGTGATGAACTGGCAGAGAATGGATGATCTTCAACTTAGCTGACGGATAGACAAGGTGAGTACAACAAGTAACCAGGTTTCCAGGATGGCAGACAGTTCATGAAGAGAAGACGAGGGAACAGGAACTCAGGTACGCATGATGGGTCTGTGTGTCGTTGACGAGATCAGACAGTGAACTGGTGTGATTGCGGGCTTATGCTGCGTTCCAGGCAACCCGTAACTCGTGTTTTTCAAACCTTCTGCCCGTGAAAGTGTACTGGAACGGCCAGGGCCGGCCCGTGGCATAGGCGGAATAGGCAAATGCTAGGGGCGCCACTCATCCATAGGGGCGCCAAAATGTATTACTGATACTATTTTATTAATATTAATTTGAAATATTACCAAATAAAGCGCAAAAAAAACGTAACTAAGTCCCCCGCCTCTTTCCGGTCCGCCTCATCAATCTCCCCCCGCCGATCTACTTGAAGTGCGTCAGAAATACAACGCGCGATCAGTTTATCGTTAGGGGAATTTGTTGTGTTGCGTCGCCTCTCGCCGCATCTAACGCAGACAGAATTGCTTTCATTTTTTAGGGTTCTTGGCCGCTCGCTCCAGGTGTTGACACGGTGTAAGTTGCCTGATTATTTATGACGGATGGCCGAATTGAAGTGTCTAAAAAAAAGACAGAAGCCCTCTGATGCAGGGAAGATAAGGGATACACTGCTCTTCTTACGTAGTATTTGTGTCTTGTTTCTAGTCTAAATATCTAAAATTCCTAAATCAAGGTTGAAGGTGCATTTACTAGATAAGTTAAATGACAGAAGATAGTTTTCTTGTTTTCTTGAAAATAAAATCAAAATGAAGTAGGCTATGTCATTTTACTCATCTAAATGCACCTTGATTTAAGAATTTTTAGATATTTGGACTGGAAACAAGAAAAAGATTCTAAATAAGAAGAGCATTTTTTGCTGTGTAAAGACAGAAGTAAAGTGATGTAGGCAAATTAATTAACAGTTTATTTAATTGCATAGTAGTAAAATACGAATGTTTGCTAATTAATTCCAGTTATTTTTAGCTTAAACTTTATGCAAGCAGCTGTTCTGGGTTCTCCAGAGGCCACAGCCAGTATGATTTTGTAAAAAATAAATAATATAAAAATATTAAACGCATGTAATATCACTATTTTAATACCCTAATGTATTTACTCTGCAGTTGTGCAGTTTTAAGGGGGTGTATAGCAATTATAAAATGTATTTGCCGAAATTAGTAATGATATTTATATACAGGTTTATTTAAAATGGCAACATTTTATGTAAAATTCACATTAAATATCAAAATTTCTCAGTTGAATTCCTGGTGAAAATATGAATGCTCATAGTTTAGTGGAAGATTGCTGCCATCTACTGGAAAACAAACACTTTTGCTAGATCTCAATGAATAGTTTGTGCATGAATGTTAGATGCAATTACTCTTGCTATTTGTGTTTAGGCTGTAATGTGGCATAGGTGTAATATTTGTGTTTTACTATCATCAGCCTTTAAAAAATAAAAAACAATAATAATATCATGAACATAATGATGGGGTAGAATGGACTGGACATCATATTAAACAACAACAACAATAAAAATAAAACATCAATGCATTACAAAAATAAAACAGTACGAGTGTTTCCACAACTTAGACTGATAACGTGTAGTGCTAAACCTTGATACAAGGGGCACCAAGTAAAATCTTGCCTAGGGCAGCAAATTGGTCAGGGCCGGCCCTGGGAACGGCAGTCAAACCCGTGACTTCCCACCCGTAACCTCGTACTATCAATGTACTCCCAGTTACGAGCTCTGCCGTCACATAGCCCGCAAAACAACAATTAAACTCTAAAAAAAAAAGGTTCTATATGGCACCAAAAATGGTTCTTGGCTCGTAATCATAGGGGAATCTTTTTTTAGTGCTATAGCACCAATTTTGGTGCTTCAGTGGTGCTATATAGCACCTTAGTCAAAGAACCGGTGAAGAACCGCTGAAGAACCACTGAAGCACCAAAATTGGTGCTATATAGCAGTGGTTCTCAACCTTTTTTCAGTGATGTACCCCCTGTGAAATATTTTTTCAGCCAAGTACCCCCTAACCAGCGCAAAGCATTTTTGGTTGAAAAAAAAAAGACTTAAAACGGAGCACTGTGCCATCAGTGTCTGATTTATTAAACTTTGGAACAGATAAACACATAAAAAATTCAAACATTTGAAAAAAAATAAACTATTTCGAACATTTTAAATGATAATAATCCATGACTAAATGTATTGCAAATATTTCTCATCACTAAAACGTAGTGATTCAAACTAATGTAGTGAAAACAGTGACCATATTTCTGAAATGGAAAATGGGGAAATTTCCTATTTGAGTGGTCAAAATATCACTCAAATCTCATTTGTTATTATATTTTGATTAAAAAAGAGGGACAATACATTTTTGAATGTTTTTGTTGTTGTTGTGGAGTCCTATTATATTAGTATATTATTATTAACATTAATAAGTATTATGATTTAGTTTGATTATTAGGATTTTTGGTCGGGATTTAATACAATAAAAAAACACAAAAACAAACAAACAATGAAAACAGTTAATGGTAAGCTAACCATTGTAAATAAGCAGTTCAAAAAAATATTGTAACACGAATTAACAAAAACACATTACAAAAATAAAATAAATATGATAAATAAAACTATTCAACAAATATTGTAACACTTTATAATTGTATTTAAGTTTATACTATATAAATTACTTTTTTTACTTCAAAAGTTTTACGTTTATGCTTGAAAATTATTCTTACTATCCTTAATTGGTCTTGTTATTTAGCATTTTAGGATTATTTTAAGTACACTGTAAAAAAAAAAAATCAGGTCTCCAATTGAAAATGTTCTAGTGAGCGATCACTTCTAAAATTTTCAGTTGGCCAAATTTAATTTCTTGAATTTCAAAATTGCATAAATTTCACAGAAATTCAATTTGGCCAACTGAAAAAAATTTATGTGATCGCTCACTAGAAAATGTTCAATTGGAGATCTGATTTATTTTTACAGTGTATATGTATTCTGCACATGTATTGGTTTCAAGTGTAATTGTTTGGGGTTAGGGTTTTTATATTTAAGTTATAGTTCAGATGTGTGGTAATCACTGCGTTGTGACTGCGTAACTTTTGGGGACAAAACAATCCCCCACCTTGTTGAGGCTCTGTTATAAAGCACATACAAACAATATTACTTTAAATTAAAAACGAATAGTTAGTATGTTACTACCTTGAAAGCGACAACAAGGTTTCTTTTGATATTTGACGATAATGGCGCTCTGTCTGCTCTCGACTCGGTATGTTCTTCATGAAGTAGTAGCGCGCGGCGACTGAGTAGACTGAGTAGAGTCAGCGTAGCAGCTGTATGTTGGTTGGGCGCTTTTTTCCAATATATCTGCGGGTTGTTTGGAACGAGCTGTAAAACGGGGACATTTCCGGGAACAACTCCAGTCGGGGACAGAACATTAAAAACCGGGGCAGCCCCTATGGAGGCACTTGGAATATACAAATAACGTAAAATAAAAGGTATATTTTTATACCGTCGTTTTTTTCTCCTCTGTTTCCCTCAAACAAGCAAGGAGTAAGCACCTTTGGCGATAGAAATGATTGTAAATGAGCATAAGCCCCGTACGGTCCGCCATGCTTTGTTTACATCCAGCTACGACAATTCCTTGCGCTCAGGTTGTTTGGCGTGACTTTGCCTGGACCGCTACAAAGTCGTGACTCATGGTTTGAAGTCGTAAATTACGGCTCAAAAACCTGCCTGGAACGCAGAATTACTGTGATGGTGATGAGGATCGGCTGCAGATGATCAGAACTCCGTGATTGTGAACGGACAGGTGCAGGTGCTTGAGTTGAGTGACTCCGTGACAGTTAAAGGGTAAGTACAATAAAAACACGTACACAATCTGATATCACTCAGAAACATTTATTTGAAAAACAACTTTCAAAACGACACTTCTTATTAATTATTTTTTTAAATAAACTTTTCATTTCAAATACGTACTGACAGAAAGATGCACGTTTTGTCCCTTTTTTGTTTCTCTTGCTTGGCTTCTCTTGTTCCTCTTCTTCTTTTTCATTATTTCCACTGAAGGAGTCCCATATCTTTTGCTATTCTGTATTAATATATATTAAAAGAAAAAGTACACCCAGAAATGCTCTCATAATTGAGTAATATTTCCGCTTCCGACCAGCTGTTACCAGAGCGTGCATGAGTAAAGAGCAACGCAAAGCTTTAAGCTTTCACAACGTTCTCACGTCACGCTTCAAGTTACGTCAAGCATGAACTCAACCCTCTCATTCATGCAGATGCCTCTCAAACATGTCAAATATTGGTATTTTTCTTACAAACACATATCGTTTCCCTTCAGAAGACATTGATTCATCCATTGGGATCGTATGGATTGCTATAGTTATTGCTGTATGTGCTGTTTGATTTGAAGGGTTTATTTTTCTGTGTTCATCTGAAGAAAAAAAGTTGTATACATCTCGGATGGCATGAGGGTGAGGACATTTCTGGGTGTAGGCCTACTGTGTTTTCTTTTAATAATAGCTAGAGATTCCTTCTTAAGATTCATCTGTGGCAAGAACGAAAAAGAAGAGGAACAAGAGGAGGATTAAGCCAAGCAAGAGAAACAAATAAAAAGTGTAAATCTGTTTTGAGAGTTGCTTTTCAAATAAAGGTTTCTAAGTGGTATCCAATTGTGTACGTGCTTTTATTGTTCTTAATCTGTAACTACATGAAACAAGAGGGTAACAAACACCACTTTAATTTACAGCACACAGATTCATACTTACCCTGTAGCTAAACGGATAATCACCCCTTAATTAAAAAATACTTACAGTATAAGCATTTTTTCCCCCTGGTAGTTCCCCCTTTATTCCCCAAATATTACAGATTGTTCCCTTATATGCGTATGTACTTTATATTAAAGGTCCCATGGCATGAAATTTTCATTTTATGAGGTTTTTCAACATTAATATGAGTTCCCCTAGCCTGAATATTGTCCCCAAGTGCCTAGAAATTTCGATCGGTGTAAACCGAGTTCTGGCTGTCTTTCTCTGCCTTTGAGAAAATGACAGCCCAGATGAGCTGATCTTGAATTTTTAAGTTATGACCTCATAACAGGAACGGTTACCTCCCTTTCCTCTGCCCAGAGAATTTGGCATGCCCATGCGAGCGCTATATTTGTCCTCGAGAGATCATGGCGAGTGAATGCTGGCAGTTTCTCAGTGTTTGGATGTACAAATGAAAACAGAAGTCTTTTTTCAGTTCCTTCTGATCTATGATCAGTGATTTCTGATGTGAAGCTAATTATTCAAGTTCACACAGAACTGTATTATTCGTGCACACGCTGCGGCTTCTCTCTCCCAACAGAGCGGTGTTTTCTATCTTGTGAGTCAGTGTTTTTGTACGACTAGAAATAAACTGATAACCTGAAGTATATGCTCAACAGTTCACTAAACTGAGATGTGCTGAGAACTGATGAGAAGTGAACTCCGGTCCATCCGTCTCTGTGGCTTGTGCCTGCTCGTAGACCTCGTTAAACCACGCCCCCTCCGCTACAAGATCTGATACTCATTTCAAATGCAAAGATGTCAGCCAATCACAACAGTGGGCGTTTTTACTGAACTCTCACAGCAGACATGCCCCTTGAAACAGGGCATTCAGCCACAGGGCAAACATCAGTATAGAAAAAATGCCTTTTATTTCTAAATTATGACATTTTATGATGTAAAAATCATACTAACCATATACACCATAACCAAGTACACCTCAGGAAACATTATAGAATAATAGAAAAATGCCATGCCATGGGACCTTTAACACTATAATCACCAAAAGTTACGCTGTAATTTCGTTTTACTTATGTAGTACTTTCCGGGATGCACTCTAAAGCGTTACCGAATGCAATTAGAAGATCTAGTGAATGATTCAATGAATCACATTAAAGACATTCAATTGTTGAGTTCCTTAATGAATCATTGACAAACAAATCAGTTGAGTGAACAGATCAATAATAAGAGAGTCACTTTTCTTCGTTCTTGAATGATTCAGTGTTTTGAATGAATCGGTTGAGTAAATGAAGCACTCAATAAGCGAGTTGTTTGTTTTGTTACAGAATTAATCACTCTTGTTGGATTCTGTGTATATGATTGAAATAGCATACTACATCCTATTCTTAGTAATTCTGAAATATACAGATAGTAATCATAGTGTGACAGTGTGCTGTTTTATACTCTGCACACGTCAGGACTGAATTGTAGGCATGAATCTATCTGCTGTATAAAGCACATAATAAAAGTCCCCTTAATAGTGGCACATCTAATGCTTATTTTCCGTCTCACTTATTTGCGAATATTTTAACTAAACCGCTCCAAATTGAATCTCAATTTGCCTCTCCATGAATTCCTCCTCGAATGATTACATCTCTTTCCTTCCCTCTTTTTTTCTGTATGTGTGTATTTATTGTATCTCTTGTATCTTTTTCCTGTTGAATTTCTCTGTGATAACCATTACAGCAAATAATCTGTTCCTCATTATCATTATCAGTAGTATACTACATGTCATAACACTAGGCCCTCATGACTTGACTGAAAACCTTTTTAATCACCACCGTCTGTTCAGGCATATTTCTATTTTCATATTCACTAATTCATATTCATAGTGACCCTACATTACCTCTCGAGACACATTATCGGCTATGCAGATGGAATGAAAATATGTTCCATAAGAGACTTGCTAAATTGTCCTTCTTTATTGAAACTTACACTAAAATGGAACTGAACATATTCAATTCCGTAAATTCATTAAATCGACTCCAAGGGTGAATTGACAGGTTTTGTTAGATTAAAGCAAACTATGGTGCGATTGCTCTGTTTGTGCAGTTTGATGCAATCAAAACTTGGTGCGCACAAAACAAATCTCTGGTGCCTTTCCTAGCATTCTCTGGTGTGGTTTGACTTAAACATGAACGCAACATTGACTGAAGACATCTAAACGAACCAAAAACAGAATGTGATGTCACTAAAAGGGACAGAATGCTCAAGCATACCTGTTGTTTTTTTTGGGTTTTTTGCTGCCCTTTACAGTTCAGTACAGTCATGGCAACTGCATCTTCTTGCAGCTGATCTTCATTTGTGTGTGTGACGTAGGAATTCCTGCCACTCTTTTGACTCCTTTACACATTTTATAAGTTCTTCACGAGTTCTCAGCTTGTCAAAATACCATCATATGCATGTGCTCACTGTAGTAAACGTTGTTTGTACGGGAAGAAGGAGGCGGGAACTGGCGGACATTCAAAATAACTTTTAATTAAACAAACACAAACTAAAATGGCGGCGACAGCCCCTCGCGGATGACTGTCGCCTACATACAAATAAACACAAAATGAAAATAATAAGCTGCAGCCCCTCACGGTCGACTGCAGCAACACATAACAAAACATAAATAAAATACAACATAAAATCCAGGCCTGGTCCTCTCTCGTCCCTCACTGTCGTCGCTCCTCCTTTATAGTCCCTCACTCCTCCGCGAGGGCCGAGATCGCTGCGGTGCGCAGCTGGCGCTCATCCTCCCTGATGAGCGCCGCCTCGTCCCGCCCTCACGGTCCCTCGGCCTCGCTGTTCGCCACACTCACATAAAACGAGTGCATTTAGCCCAGCACACAGCATTGTTTTGGATGTTCAGTGAGTTCTGTTGCAAAATATGTTGTTTTTTTTTTTTTTTGTATCTTTAAATTCGGTGTTCAAAATGTCAAATTAACTCTAAGCGAACCAGGACTGTGTATAATTTTTCTTTTTTGGTCCGGACCAAATGAGAGATCCAAACTAAAGGTGTGAACACACCCTAAATTGACTTTTTTATCATCTGTTGATGCTAAACAAAGATCATTTTAATAATTTTACAATGTCTTGTTTGTCTGTACATAATCAAACTGCAAAAGTGCAAAAACTAATTAGGCAAGTTATAGCAAATTAAGCAAATAGACACATGTCCCACAACCTGAAGGTAGACATTTTTACAATTATACTAAAATGCCTTTTACTTGCTAAAAAAAGAAAATACAACAGAAGGCATGTAGAAGTTTTGCTCATAATTTAGAGATCCTCGAAATATGCATATAAAATATGATACTTTAGGCTTTATTTAATCAAGACATGCAAATCTAATGCGATCATAAACTTCAGGGACCAGTGTGAAATTATCTACCAATGCGATCATACACATCAGAGAGTATATGCGTGTGTGTGTGTGTGTGTGTGTGTGTGTGTGTGTAAGACTGAAATCTGAAAAAAAAATTCCACCCTAATCCCAACAAACCTGCTCCTTTAACATTGAAGATTTGAAAAATCTTGGCTCTCAATCCCTTGCTTCCTAATCCAAAACAAATTTCCTCACAGGTACTTAGCAGGTTTAGTAAAAGTGAAGAACTTGGAGATATGTAGGAGCCCTCTGAGGATTGGGTGGTCCAGGCAGAGTCTGGTGGCCCGAGGGGGTGAGAGACATCTGAAGACATTAGCGCCTGTTGAGTGAACTTTGGCTTCCTCAAAGAGAAAATAGAAAGTCAAGACGAGTTCAGATTTGATGTAGGAGACCCTCTAGGGAGGATAAACTTCTAGGGCAGAGTCATATTTTTGTAATGACTAACATCAATGTCCTTATCAAAGGTGAGGTGCCGTGGTCTTGATTCTTTTGCAAATGCATTGTTGAACCTAATGAAAAGTGGCAAGACAGAAAACTGAAAGTGATCAATAATGTAGGGAATATGAGCAGAGTAGGAGGGGACAAGATTTGAATGGATTTAATGATGAGAAGTGGACTGTTCAGATAAAGACCAATGTTTCCTGGTTAAAAGCTTGTGATGCAGTCATAAAATCTACCTTGCTTTTGTTCTTAAGAATGGATGTTATTTGATTACACTTGAAAAGTTCAGAGTTAAATGATGGCCTCACTTTAAATTCCTAACAGGATGTTGACCTGGAATGACAAAAAAAAAAAGGAATTAACTGAGTTGACTCGGCCTTAATTGCGCACTTGAAGTGCACTTGTGGTCTTTTGCGTTCCCGTGAACTCCATGAGGCTGTAGAATGTCCTATTTGTCATTTTATATTTCTGAAGGAGACTCAAGTGCCCCCTCTAAGCACTTTTGCCAATCCCGCACAGGCGGCATAGGCTCCACAGTTTATGCGACATTATGTCTCTAGAAATGTGGACTCGAAAGACTGCAATGGCTTAGAGACATAGTCACACAACTGAGGGATTTCATTACTGCAACGCAAGTTATTACACCAATGCACAAATAATTACATCATTATTTTTTCACAAATTAATTATACATGTTCAATTGCTTGATATGTAGAATATTACTCAACTGATTAGACGAATTTCTCAAAAATGATTTCAATACTGTAAAAAAACACAAAATATGCACCATATCCTTTTCAGATGACGTCACACTATAAAAAGTGATCAGTTGACTTAACATAAAAAGTGACGAAACCCATTGCCTTAAAATTATTACGTAATAAACTTCATGCATAATAAAAATTAAAAAAACAAGTGATGTGAACTTGACAATATTTTCAATATATATTTTTTCAATTGCGCATGAAGTTTATTTACTTACTTAATATTTTTAAGGCAACAGGTTTCCTCACTTTTTTTAAGTTAAAGGCACAATATGTAATTTTTCGCCAGGAGAGGTCGCTTATTCAAAACAAAGTCGTAGCTTGATGACACCTTGATTTTGCGGAATCATGGGAGTTGTTGTCTTCACGTCTACAGCTGGTGGGAAAGAATCCAACTGGATTCAGGAAGAAATCATATTCATGGATGAGCTAATGTATTACATATTTATTAACGTTACTGTAGGATGAAGCAGGGTGGGGCTGAATGAGGTCGCTGGTACAATTGCTAATGAGAGAAAAGCATAAGAAAAGATGACCGCTTTCGCTTCTTCCGCTCATCCGTATGTGGGGTAACGCAGCTCTGTTTTATCATATTAGATACATTTGAGTCTGTTGAAAGTTATGCTAAAATGCTACTTCTTGTTCGCTTGTCGGCTACAATGAGACACTTGTTGCACACTGCAGTAAGCTAGATCGATATTAGTCATGGTAAAACATGGTACTCGTGGTAAAACAAGAAAATGAGATTTAAACAATAAGACTGTGTTGAGCTGTATAACAATGATTTTTCTGTCAATTAATGTATCCAAACAGTTGCTCACCTGTCTACTAATAAAACACATCATATATTAAAGCATCTTTGGTGTTTCCATGGTTTCTACAAAATAAACCCGGAAATCGAGGGTATGATGTCATTGATAGGCGACGCACAGATCCGTGTCCTGGTTAAAATTGCTTATTTCTTTGGATTTAAACATTCTTGGAAACTTTTGGAATAATGTAAGTACACAAGGCAACTAAATATATAACATTGTTCTAGTGGTTTTTGGATATTTTAATCCACAAATCTTACATATTGCGCCTTTAAGTCAACTGATCACTTTTTACAGTGAATAAATACTGACATCAACATTTGATTATGTAGTATACTTATTAAAAAGTAGAGCATTCAGGGAAAATGTTCTTCCATACAATTTAATTTCTTAATTTCTTCAATTTATTAAAAAGTTTTTTGGCTTGTAGTACATATCTGTTTGCTTTGTGGCCATATTTGAAATTTTATTTAAAATTTTAAATCTTTCATTAAGTTATATCTTTAAGTTCAATTCTTTAAATTGAAGGAAAATAGACTTAAATATAAAAAAACTGCGTAATTATAACAATTTAACACATTAAAATTAAATTGTGTTGGTTTACCAGTAAAACGTGATAATTTTGTAATCATCGTTTGTGTGCAAAACAACCAGTACATTATCACTGATTCTCCCTGAGAAATTCAGAAAATGTAGATACTAAATCATAAATCAAAATGATCTGGTACTCCGGCAAAACATTTTACTACCAAATGAATGTGGACACCTGCTCGTTGAATATTTTATTCTAAAATAATTTTCATAAATATGGGTTCCCATCTGCTACTATAAAAGCTTCCTCGGATTGCTTTCCAATAGTTGTTAGAACATTTCTACAGGGATTTGCTTTCGCTCAGCAAGAAGAGCTTTGGTTACTTCAGGTACTGATGTGGGGCAAAGCGGTTCGGATTATATTTGATGGTCCGGTTCACTGGAGGTTGTCGAGTGGGGCAGAGGTCAAAACTCAAGCTCTTCCACACAGTCTTCAACAAACCATCCCTATGGACCATCCCTAGCAAACTTAATATAATCCGCATTTACAATAAAGGGGTCATGAACTGCATTGTTTTATTGTTTTATAATGTATCCTGTGGTGTATGATTTTTACATCAAAAATGGTCATAATTAGAAGAATTAGAAGTCATTTTTCCTACACCCTGTTTTAGCCATCTGATTTAAACGCTCTGTTTGAAGGGCCGTGTCTGCTGTGAGACTTCAGCGTAAATGCCCACTGCTGTGATTGGCTGCTGTGAGACTTCAGCGTAAACGCCAACTGCTGTGATTGGCTGCTGTGAGACTTCAGCGTAAACGCCCACTGCTGTGATTGGCTACTTTGAGACTTCAGCGTAAACGCCCACTGCTGTGATTGGCTAATATCTTTGCATATGAAGTATTACATGGTTAACTCTCTTGAAAACTTTTAACACATTTTTACTTTTACAGATTTAACTAATCGTGAAAGTGTTGATTATAGTATTATATTTAGATCTATGGCATTATACTGTATTTATATGGCATTGTAGCCAATCACAGACATGTTAAGCGCATGAATGCAGTGATCTCGTCATTGCAACTCGATTTCTGCACACTAACAAATTCTTTCATCATAATTAACAATGCAAACATGATGTAAATAAGAGATTTGTTGATTATAACGGGAGTTTTGGCACGAGTCCAGAACTGTCCATAAATCCAAAGCTCAGGAACATATTTAATATGGGGCCGGGGCATGCACCCTGGTGCCATGGTGGAGGATTTTAAACATAATCCTAATATTAAACAGTCCAAACACATACAGATGAACATACAAAGGAATGAGGACAAACTTATGTGAGAGCACTCAGAACTCCTGATTAACTAAATGTTAAAAACACTGCAAATTTCACTATGGCGGCTGACTGATTTACAAAAGACTCCACAGTAAAATCTACTGCATACAAATAAATTATGTTCAACAGAGACATTCACATTGTTTAAAATAAATAACCACATTCCTAGCATTACGATCCTTTGTAAGGTAATGTTATTCGTAGTCCATCCTGTATTGTTCTTCTCTCCTCGTCATCTCACTAACACACCAGTGGGCGGGGCCAAAGTTACAATGATGAAGTAAAAGTTGCTCTTCCTCTGCAGAGGCGGTCTTTCACCTATCTATAGGCACATTCCACAACAAGTCGTTATTTAGGATTGGTAACAATAAAAGCTGTTCCCTTTCACATTCTACGTTTCGTCAGAACGACTGACAAATGGGGTCTCGCTATTCAATTCGTCAGTCGGGGTTACATACGTAACCGAGACATTTTTGGACTAACAAGAAAGTTTTTGGTTCTGAAACCTACAGGATATTCTTATAGTATGATGACCTGTTATATATCAAAAGCTCAAGGAAAATTTTATTTCTCAGTTCATGACCCATTTAAACAATATGTGTCCGAAAGAGAGGCTAAAAGATGCATTACAAAATTCTGAGAATGACTCATTCGCAAATCTAGCCACCAATGAACATTTCACCTGAAAACTGCAACGGTTTGAATCTCTGGCATCAATTATAAATTTAAGTCACATTCTCCCTGTGAGACCAGGATACAAAAGCTAGAGGCTAAATGTTGTGCAGAGAAAACCATCCAAACACCTGTTTCAGATCTGTCAGTTTCACCCAGGTGCGAAATGAATTCCCTCAATAATCCATCTGTAATCCGCTGTTGGTCTAACACCGCACCTCAGGACTAAATAAGGCGACGGGTCTCGTTCTGCTCAGTCTTGTCCATGACACAAGAATTTAGGTGTCAAAATCGCATAATCAGACTATCAAAACTATTGTGTAGTCTGAACCCGGCATTTAATTTACACTTGTGAGGCCTATATGAACATATGACAGAATTGCGTAATATAGTGAGCACCCAATGCTTATACATTGCATTATGGGAACTTCTATGGAGCGAGGACTATGGGTAGTGCACTTAAAACTAATTCAGAAAGACAATTGAGACAAACCCAGAGAGACTGGCGAGAGAGAATGTGCTCTCAACTAATATTTACAGGGTAATTAATGTTCCCCTCCTCTTGCCAAGGTACATCTGGCATAGAATGAAAGACAAAGACACAGTGCTGTGGTTTCGCTGGCTGCCACGAGAAACGCTGCAACTACAACTCTTGGCTCATTGATCGTGAGGAAGGCCATTACTTTAATTAGATGGTGTGTCCTTGGCTAAAAACTTAAACACATAAAAGCTGTAAAAGTTCTGCAACTCTTACTCTTTCATGAAATTACCTGAAGATGGGTTTTTCACACTAGAGTCCGTACTAAAGCTGAGCCGAGTGGGATGAAATTCTATTGCTCTTCAGAGAAGGAGAGTGCTGTCTAGTGATTAATGGTCAGAGGTGGTCTTGTGTTGTTTGCAGTGGTAATAGTGGCTCCTGAGGGGGGAAACTGATCATATGGCTTCCCTTTTCTTCTGGCCTATCAAAAATACTGTCTCACCGGGGTTGGGCAACACGTAGAATTGGCTAATTTCTAATTCATGAGCTGGAATTTGAATTGCCATGCCCCTTGGGATGAATTATCCTGCTGAAAGAGGCCACAGCCACCAGGGAATTTTTCATTTTCATGAAAGGGTGTAAATGGCAAAAATGCAGGTAGGTGGTGCATGTCAAAGTAACATCCACATGGATGGCTGGACCCAAGGTTTCCCAGCAGAACATTGCCCAAAGCATCACACTGCCTCCGCCGGCTTCCCATAGTGCATCCTGGTGCCATGTGTTCCTCAGGTAAGTGACGCACACGCACCCGACCATCCATGTGATTCATAAGACCAGGCCACCTTCTTCCATTACTCCGTGGTCCAGTTCTGGTGGTGGCAAGGGGTCACCACTCACCCTGACTGGTCTGCGGCTATGAAGCCCCATTCACAACAAACTGTTTTACACTGTATATTCTGACACCTTTCTATCAGAACCAGCATTAATTTCTTGAGCAGTTTGAGCTCCATTAGCTCGTCTGTTTGATTGGACCACACAGGCCAGCCTTCGATCCCCATGTGCATCAATGAGCCTTGGCCGCCCATGACCCTGTCGCCGGTTCACCACTGTTCCTTCCTTGGACACCTTTTGATAGATACTGACCACTGCAGACCGGGAACACCCCACAGGATCTGCAGTTTTGGAGATCAGTCCCTCCAGAAAAACGCAATTATGCGATCGCATGATTTAATGCATAATCAGCCAAAGTCCGCATATTTATGCGGGGGCCACATTTTTTCAAATACGCCGCACTTTTGCAGCGTAAATTGCCTATTTCAGCGTGCAAAATATGCGGGGCTAGCATGATTTCATAATCCCCGCATTTTCGTTGCAAAAAGTCATAATATATTAGCAGAAAGTTGAAAAATGTTTGTTTACTTCACACAAGAGCCGCCATTTCCCCCATATTGCCTTGGGAACGTTTTGAAGTGACGTAATTACCCGACGTGAACGTCATCGAAAAGCTGCAAACCCCATGGTGAAACCATAGAAATCTGTGAAACCATGATGAAGCACGCAAATTCCCATTTGCCAGCAAAAATAACAGCAAAAGACTGCGCAAAGCATTTTCCCGGTGTGTTGACCGATTTAAAAAAACAGCATCTTGAAACTTCGAAGCGTTATGAATCAGTGAGTCGATTCAGCCGTTTGGATCGCCTAAGTCACGTATTTCAGCAGTTTGACACGTGATCCGAATCATGAATCGACTCGCTGATTCATAACGCTTCGAAGCTTCATGATGCTGTTTTTTGAAATCGGTCATCACTAAATAAGTCGTTATTTAGGTTTTTTTTGCACACAAAAACTATTCTCGTCACTTCATAAAGTTATTGTAGAACCTGCACTGTAGTGAGATGGACTTTGTGTCTAACGACATGAGGGGAAGTCATTAATGACAGAATTTTCATTTTTGGGTGAACTAACCCTTTAAGAGATTGCACTTTGTGCATTGGAAGCGCTCAAATGTCTGTTTTGTATAGCTACCTCTGTAAAACAGGAAGTTATTTTTTCAGAAGTTGTAGCATATTCCTTTTGTAAAGCTACAGAACTTGACTCAATTTTTGTAACTCAATTTGACTCAATGTTTTGTAAATTTGAGCCATGTATTTATTAAGGTCTTCAATAAAACAAGATGAGAACTTAAATATTCCCAGCACTTTCTGTGATGTAGTGCTTTTTTTCTCTTTTTCATCAAACCGCAGTTTTTGCAATTTCCCGCAATTTTATCGCATAAAATAGCATAAATATCCCGCATTTTCCATCGCATTTTTTAAGAAAACGTGCCGCATAATCAAGGATTTTTGCCCGCAACAATCACAAAAAAAGCCGTATTTTTCTGGAAGGACTGGGAGATGCTCTTACCCAGTCGTCTAGCCATCAAAATTTGGCCCTTGTCAAACTCGCTCAAATCCTTACGCTTGTCAATTTTTCCTTCTTCTAACACATCAAATTTGAGGACAAAATGTTCACTTGCTTCCTAATATATCACACCCACTAACAGGTGCCGTGATGAAGAGAAAATCAGAGTTATTTACTTCACGTCATAATGTTATGCCTGATCGGTGTGTATAGATGTAAATGTATAAGTTAATTACTTTTGAAAACTTACCAACCCTAAACAGTTGTGTATATTAATACAACGTTATAAAACAATTATAAAACTTTCAAATGAATGCAAAATTATCCATAGGTGTCCCACGATTTATGATCACAATTTGTTCCTGAAAACTTGCTCATAAAATCCTTAATTACCATTAGGTTGGAATTCCAATTAAAGAGAAAAAATATGCGCCTCTGCCCCGCATGGGGTTTGCTCATTTGGTAAACATAAAAACAGCCCTTTGTATCTTAACACAGGGATTCAAAAACTGCTTAACAAGGTAATTACCCGGCCCACTTGTAACTCTGTCTGCCTTCAAGTATCATTCACTATTAACATACAGCAATAACACACAATGAGTCATGTTTAATTTGACAAGAGTTTTTGACCCCTGCTTGAAACGGCATGAAACAAAAGAAAAATAATAAGACCGTTATTATTTAAAATGTTATAGACCTTAGAGTAGACATACAGTACATAATTTAACAAGAACAAATGTAATGGACAAATTAATATTGTAAAATATGTATTGTAATACAGCATTATAATTATAATATGTTATATTATTATGTAACGGAATGACGATCGTCCATTTAGTGGATAAAAATACAAATTAAATGATCTAAATGACCTTGAACGTTAAAAGAACAGTTCACCAAAAATGAAAATGTTGACATAATTTACTTGCTCTTGTGTGAATGCAACAAAAAAAAAATATATAATAATAATAAATTCAATATTCATTGAATTTATCTTGATGTACTAAAACGTCCTAAAATTAAAACACAAAAATCAATAAAAAACTCTATAGGCCTATTTTTTTATATCAAAAACTAATAAAAATGACAAAACCCGCAACACATTTACTAAATCTTTAACAGACATTCAAATGAAAATGGAAAATATCAATATAAAATCGAATTCAAAATTTTAACTATAATAGCATCTGTCGGCTCACATGCCATCTTTGATGCTCTTACCATGACACTGAAGCCATTTCTTCATCCTGTATCTATAGCCATCAATATAATAGCCAGCCTTGAAATGGTTCTTACAATATAAGCCACAAATGTATTGCCCAACTGCCTCCATAGATCGTGTTTGACCAAGCATTCAAGCCCATGCAGCCATGAGATTACAGCTGCATCATTACAAGAGCATTTCTAGGGAGGGATTCGCTCTTCATTCTTGATATTTACCACAAATGGGGGGGGGGGGGGGGGGGTTGTGTGTATTTTGTGACACATCTAAGTCTTCTCCCACAGATATAGGAACATCAGAAAGCCGTCCACAGTGCTGGAGTGGACAGAGTGCAGAAACTAAAGCCAAGGCATTAGGCTACCAGGCCCAGAGGAGCCGTCATTTACCAGCATTACTGATCACATCCAGGGCTTCCATTAGCCCATCTGGCAGAAGATCAGCTAGCTGATCCAGCTCAGTGAATTTAGAGGTTGGATCATGGAGGTAGACCACCACCAGTGGTGGATGAACTTCTAGAGACCACATGCTAAAAGTCAAGCTATTGAAGGCTTATCAAAGTATTGAGCTGCAGCTTTTGGTTTGGTATATGGATTTCTGTCATGATTAAAGACACTTATTAAAGTTAACCTTGGAAACTGCCTTTCATTGCTCCAACTGCACAGCATTTCAATGCCAAAAAACAAACACACTGTTAGAATAAGAATAAAAACAACAAAAGAAATGTTGTACATAAAACAAGTAGAAACAATTGTAAAATATTACAAACGATACAAAAGCATGGGGCATCTTCCAGGGGAGGAGGGAACGGGAGATTGACAGACGGATCGGTGCAGCTTCTGGAGTAATGCGGTCGAAGTACCGGTCTGTTGTGGTGAAGAAAGAGCTAAGCCGTAAGACGAAGCTCTCGATTTACCGGTCAATCTACGTTCCTACTCTCACCTATGGTCATGAGCTTTGGGTCATGACCGAAAGGACAAGATCCCGGATACAGGCGGCCGAAATTAGCTTTCTCCGCTGGGTGGCTGGGCGCTCCCTTAGGGATAGGGTGAGAAGCTCAGTCACTCGGGAGGAACTCGGAGTAGAGCCGCTGCTCCTCCACATCGAGAGGGGTCAGCTGAGGTGGCTCGGGCATCTGTTCCGGATGCCTCCTGAACGCCTTCCCGGGAAGGTGTTTCGGGCATGTCCAACCGGGAGGAGGCCCCGGGGAAGACCAAGGACACGCTGGAGGGACTATGTCTTCCGGCTGGCCTGGGAACGCCTCGGTGTCCCCCCGGAAGAGCTAGAGGAAGTGTCTAGGGAGAGGGAAGTCTGGGCATCTCTGCTTAGACTGCTGCCCCCGCGACCCGGCCCTGGATAAAGCGGAAGAAGATGGATGGATGGATGGACAAAAGCATGGGGTATATAAGATGTTTAACGTTTTTTAAGAAATCTCCTATGCTCACCAAGGCTGCATTTATTTGATAGAAATACAATAAAACAGTAATATTTTCAAATATTATTGCAATTTTAAAATAACTGTTTCTATCTTACTATATTTTTAAAAAAAATTATTCATGTGATGGAAAAGCTGAATTTTCAGCATCATTACTCCAGTCTTCAGTGTCACACGATCCTTCAGAAATCATTCTAATATGATGATTTGCTGCTCAAGAAACATTTTTATATAAATATTAAAAACAGTTAAATGGGTCATGAATTTAGAAATCAAATTTTCTCTTTTGACTTAAGAGGTCATCTTACTATAAGAACATCCTGTAGGTTTCAGAACTTTGAAGATCAATGCCTACTTCATCATTGCTACGTTGGCCCCGCCCACTGGTGTGTTAGTGAGATGATGAGGAGAGAAGAGCAATACAGGATCACTGGACTAAAAATAACAATACCTTTCAAAAGGTCCTAATGCTATTTATTTTTTAACAATGTGAATGTCTTAGTTCATTATTTGATTGTTCAATACATTTCACTGTAGATTCCTACAAATCAGTTGCAATTTCGGCACAGGCTTTGCAAACAGACTTTTACGATATGTACTCGACAGTAATGCCACAACATGTAAGTAACCGTGTTGATGCTAATGCCTGATCTGTGACCAGTGATTTCTGATATGATTCATGTACAGTCAAATATTCTTTCTCTATGTGTCAGTAAATCAAAGTGACCAGTGACTTAAACGGTCAACTTCACATGGTTTCTCTTAATAGGATGAAAATAATCTGTTATTTAAACTGTGATTACATTATATAATATATATAGAAGGCTATCAAAGGATGCTCCCTTTGAAATCGCTGGAGCTGTCAATTAAACAGTGTGAGTGTATCGGTGACTGAGTTCTGGACTCGCGCCAAAACGATACTCGGTTACTTAACGTAACCTCGGTTCTCTCTAGAAGAGGGAACGAGTATTGCGTAAGTTCCTTACGCTACGGGAAAGTATTCTTTCTTCGAGATTTCTGAAAAACCCAAAATTATCCTTAATTTTGTAACATTGTCAACGCAGTGCGGCAGCCTGGCAGACCATAGCAGGCTATTCCAGCGTGCTATTGGCTGCTCTGCTGGCAACTGCAGCAGCCTATCGGTGAGCCCGCGTGACGTGGCGACCAATGAGGGCGCTTCGCGCCCAACTGGCTTCATTTGCCTACAGGTGGGGCGTGGCCACGTGTATATAAGCGGGGCTCACGGGCTGCATATTCGGTTTTCGTAGTTCTGAAGCGTAAAAGCCCGCGGGGCGCACGGCAAGGAACGCAATACTCGTTCCCTCTTCTAGAGAGAACCGAGGTTACGTTAAGTAACCGAGTATCGTTCTCTTACGAGAGGTTCTCTCGTATTGCGTAAGTTCCTTACGCTACGGGAACATATTGTCAACGCCGTGCGCGCCTCGCATACAGCATATGTATCCCAGGGAACCGGGGAAAAAACACTGCTCGGGCAGGGTGGCCGGTAAAGGAAACGGGCCACCACATATACGGACACTTCATTTGAACTGACGGGTGGTTACAACAGGTGGTTACAACACCCTGTCCCATGAATGAGGGAACGGCACCTGCCGGTCTCCTTCAAATTCACCACACCTTGTCTCATGAATGAGGGAACGGCAACGCCAGTCGCCTTCAAATTCACAATATCTTGTTATATGAGTGAGGTAACGGCACCGCCGGTCACCTTCAAACTCACAACAGCTCGTCTCGTAAATGAGGGAACGGCACCGCCGGTCTCCTTCAAATTCACATGAGCCTAGTACCGAACTTACTACCAGTATGTGAGCTATGTCTGCGCAGAATCACTGGGCAGAACCAACAGCCCTATTGAACTGATAACACTTTCGCCTGTAAGGCAGGAACTTCCAGATTGTAAAATCTCACGAACGTAGACGGGGAGGCCCAGCCTGCCGCCATACAGATATCGTGGATGGAAATCCCTCTGGCCCAAGCCCACGAAGAGGCTATGCCTCTGGTGGAGTGTGCTCTGACACCTAGCGGGCACTGCAGGTGTTTGGAAGCGTATGCAGTTGCAATCGCGTCCACTATCCACCTGGACAGGGTCTGTTTCGAGGAGGCGAGACCTTTAGCGCGCCCTCCAAACGAAACAAATAGCTGCTCAGAACGCCTGAAGGCGGCGGAGCGTGTGACATAAACCCTCAATGCCCTGACAGGGCAGAGGATATTGCCACCGTCCCCCTCGTCGGATGCTGGCAGAGCCGAGAGGGAGATAATCTGCGCCCTGAAGGGAGTGCCGATCGCTTTGGGGACATAACCATGCCTCGGTCTGAGAATGACCTTAGAGTCATTAGGACCGAACTCCATACACGTCGGGCTCACTGAGAGCGCGTGTAGATCCCCCACGCGTTTCACTGAAACCAGAGCTATCAGGAACGCGGTTTTTAGCGAAAGGAACCTTGGTTCCACAGTCTCGAGCGGTTCAAAGGGATGAGCCTTCAGGGCCTCTAGGACCAAGGCCAGATCCCATATAGGAACCAAAGGGGGCCGCGGGGGATTCATCCGTCTGGCTCCTCTGAGGAAACGGATGATGAGCTCGTTCCTTCCTAGCGTGCTACCTAGCGTCGTCTGAGCGAACGCTGCTATAGCCGCCACATACACTTTGAGCGTGGAAGGGGACCTGCCCAGTTCCAAAAGCTCTTGGAGGAAGGAGAGCACCCGCTGGACCCCACATTGCTGTGGGTCCAATCCCTTGGAAACACACCACTCAGTGAACACCGACCACTTAGAACTATATAACCGCCTCGTCGAGGGGGCTCTAGAGTGTGAAATCGTGTTCATAACCCCTTCGGGCAGGTCAACGGGTATCCGTTGGTCACCCATACATGCAGAGACCATCGCTCTGGATGGGGATGCCAAACTGACCCTCCTGCTTGAGAGAGGAGGTCTGCTCTCAGCGGAACTGGCCAGGGGGGTGAGTGCGACAGCTTCACCAGCTCTGGGTACCAAATCTGGTTCTCCCAGCGCGGCGCTATAAGGAGCACCGGGCGGCGCGTCTCCCTGATTTTCGCTATGACCTGGGGCAATAGGGAAATCGGCGGGAAAGCATACAGCGGGAGGCTGGGCCAAGGTTGGGACAGCGCATCCTCGCTTTTGGACAGAAACGTCGGGCAGCGGGCGTTCTCTTTTGTTGCAAAGAGGTCGAGCTCCGCTCTGCCGAATAGGCGCCATACCAGCTGGACTGTCTGGGGGTGCAGGGACCATTCTCCTGAGAGAATGAGGCCCCTGGACAGCTTGTCCGGGCCCACATTGAGGTGGCCCGGTATGTGCGCAGCTCTCAGCGAGCGCAGCGAGCTGTCTGCCCACACGAGCAGGCGTTCTGTCAGATTGCCCAGACACCTGGACCTGACACCGCCCTGCCGGTTCACGTAGGACACCACTGTGGTATTGTCCGACCGGACCAACACGTGGTGTCCTCGTATAAGCGGGAGAAACTGCTTGAGCGCGTTCTCTACCGCTATCATCTCCAAACAGTTTATGTGTAGGAGTTTTTCCTCGCTCGACCAGAGGCCCGAGGCTGATCTGCCCTCGAAAACGGCGCCCCAACCCGTGGTGGAGGCGTCCGTCGAGATTACCTTGCGGTGTGAGATGGCTCCCATCGTCACTCCCCTCTGGTACCAGTCGGCTACTAACCAGGGCTCTAGGCTGAAACACAGCTCTGAGTCACTCTGATCCTGAAGCCTCCGGACGCCCAGGCTCTGTGAGGCACTCAGGCGTTTAACCAGCATTGCAGCGGGCGCATGCGCATTAAGCCCAGCTGGAGCACAGCTGCAGCTGAGGCCATACGTTCCAGCATCCTCTGAAAGAGCTTGAGAGGTGCGATTTTGCCCGGCCGGAAGTACTCAGCCATGCGCTGAACTTGGCGCGCGCGTTGGGGTGACAGGCGGGCTGACATTGCCACAGTGTCCAGATTCAAACCCAGAAATGAGGTTGATTGCGTGGGCACTAATGAGCTCTTGGTCCAATTGACCGTGAGCCCCAGGCTGTCCAGATGGCTGAGCAGCATTGCCCTGTGGGCGAGGAGCTCGGCCTCTGACTGCACCAGGATGAGCCAATCGTCCAGATAGTTCAACACTCGCATCCCTCTTTTTCTCAGAGGAGCGAGGGCCGCGTCCATGCACTTCGTAAATGTACGGGGTGCTAGTGACAGGCCGAACGGAAGGACGGTGTATTGATAAGCCTGGCCGTCGAAGGCGAATCGTAAGAATGGCCTGTGACGTGGCATTATCTTGATTTGAAAATATGCATCTTTCAAATCTAGGGAGATTAGCCAGTCTCTCGGGCGAGTATGCGCGAGGATCTGCTTGGTCGTGAGCATCTTGAACGATCTTCTCATAAGAGCTTTGTTCAGACGCCTCAGATCCAGAATCGGTCTGAGCGACCCATCCCTTTTTGGCACGAGAAAATACTGGCTGTAAAAGCCTGACTCGCTCATAGAATGGGGAACCGGTTCTATAGCCCCTTTGCACAGCAGCGTGGCTATTTCTGCTCGAAGTAGATGTGCTACTTCCTCGCTCACTCTCGTCTCTGTACGCGCACAGAAGCGCGGAGGGTGGCGAGCGAACTGCAGAGTGTAGCCGTGCTTCACTGTTTTCAGCACCCATTCTGATACACCTGGAATGGCTTCCCACGCTCTCGCGTGTGCCACACGGGATAGAACGGCCTCCGGGCTCAAAACGCCGCGCTTCGCGGGTTTGACGGCCTGTATAGGAGGGGCGGGCGCAGTGCGCGCGCTCTCTGTGCTGTGGGCCAGCCGATCGCTCTCGATGGCTGGCCGCCTTACACACTGTATCTCTGCCGCTTCGAGCGGGGAGTGGCTTGTGTGTGGCCCTACACTCGTCGTTCCGGCCACCTTGGGCGGAGAACAAATGGTGTGTGGCGCGGCGCATGGCGCCGGGGGCAGAATGTTCGCGAAAATGTGTGAGCGCGTTTGAGCGGGCACAACTCTTACGCGTGGAACATGACCGGTTAAGAGTGGCTGTGTGACAGCGCGTGTGGTGATTAGGCGTGGGCGCAAATAAGCGGACACGTGACCTAACTCTAGCACTCGAGCGGCCGGTGGCCGCTTTATGTGAGTGAGAGACACGGGATTTGTGGTGCTTGGGTGCAGGGGTGAACACAAAAGTGGGCACGTTTACTGCATTTGAAAACACATACGGCGTGAGCCGTGCAACCAGAAATAAAAGCAACTTCGTGATTTCTCTGGTTCGTCGTAAAACGGCGGTTGTAGACAGGCTAGAGGGCAGTTTTGCCGGCTCGTTGGCTGCGTGAGAGCCATCTGCAGCAGCCACAGGAGTGGGGGCTGACAGGAAGAAGAGTTTTGACGGTGGTCCGGCCACGGCGGGACTTAACCGTCACTTCCCCCTTCTGCTAGGAGGACTTTGGAGGGGCTTCAGTTGGAAACAGGCGAGAGGGCGAGTCCGCCGGCTCGTAGGCTGTGTGGAAAACATCTGCAGTAGCCACAGGAGTGGGGACTGACAGGAAAACAGAGTTTTAACGGTGGTCCGGCCGCAGCGGGACTTAACCGTCTATTCTCTCCTTATGTATAGACGCCCAAAAATACTCGAGCGCCACGTGGTGCAAGTTAGCTTTCTGTATGTAAGAAAAGCTGGCCACGAGCCCGGGGAAGCGGACAGTAAACATTTTTTTCTGCCGCGAGAGCTGGGCTCGAACTCGGGTCTCCGGCGTTTCAGCCGCTGATTTTGCCACTGTGCTACCGGGAGGGACACAATAGCGTTCAGTTAGCGCGAGCATACGGCAGTACGTCCTCGTGCTTATTGGCAGTCGTGCGTGCATAAAAGACAGGCTCGTTACTGCAATAGTAATATTTCCAGCCGCCTGAACTGGAGAGGGGGCTGAGAAATGCTAGAGAAAGGCGGTTCGTCCGGCCACAGCGGGACGAAAACACCCTCTGTTAATTTTCCGGTGAGTGCGGCGCGCACACGCGCGCTGAACATGCTCGTGACCGTGCGCACTCTCATTCCTTGCGAACGGCGCAATCTGCGCGGTCCAACAGGGGGGAGTGCGGGTTCGTTGGAGAGCATATGTCAGCGTCATGTCTCATGACGGCGTTTGTTCGCTGGCGTGCGTGTCTTAACAGGCTCGTGTACAGCAATATGAACAATTCCAGTCGCCTGAACTCATGAGGGGACTGAGAAATGTGCGCGAGGGTGGAACAGCTCTCTTGTAACGTAAAGAGAGCTGCAGGACCGTCCGTTTCTGCCATCCCTTGTATGTAAGCGGCGCATTAGCGCGGCATGAACAGAGGGGGGAGGAGGCTCGCTCCGAGACCGTTCATTTCTACCATCCCTTGCAAGCGGCGCGGTGGCGCGGCTTGAACAGAGGGGGAAGAGGCTCGCTCCGAGACCGTTCATTTCTACC
The DNA here is from genome assembly GCF_949357685.1 of Gobio gobio. Lineage (NCBI taxonomy): Eukaryota > Metazoa > Chordata > Actinopteri > Cypriniformes > Gobionidae > Gobio > Gobio gobio. The sequence continues at coordinate 8,953,789 of NC_137099.1, read as the reverse complement.
ATCCCTTGCAAGCGGCGCGGTGGCGCGGCTTGAACAGAGGGGGAGGAGGCTCGCTCCGAGACCGTTCATTTCTACCATCCCTCGCAAGCGGCGCGGTGGCGCGGCTTGAACAGAGGGGGAGGAGGCTCGCTCCGAGACCGTTCATTTCAACCATCCCTTATAAGTGGCGCGGTGGCGCGGCTTGAACAGAGGGGGGGAACAGCGGAGTGATGTCATCATAAAACTGCTCGAGTCGAGCCCGCAGGGTCGACATAGAGAGTTCCTCGCACTCGGGGCAATCGCCCGCGAGGGGTGCGGCGGCGGCGTGGTCACGGCCCAGACAGAGAGCGCAGACACATGGCGGTCTCTGGTGCTGAGCTGCACGTGGCACGAGCCGCAGGTGGAACGAGGCGTTTTGATAAAAACGCTCGTGCTCTTTTATGAAACGTGTGACGCAACGGCGAGAACACGTGCAATGAAAGGATATAATGCTGCCGGATAGCAGAGCAGGCACGGATGGCTGAAGGTGGCGCGATGCTGCCGGCTTCTTCAGGCGCTGTCCTCTGCTTGCTCGTCTGCACGTTCAACGGCGGCGGGTTCCAGATCCAGCGATGCGAAGGGCTTCGCTGAAGAAAAGAAAATCGAATATGCAGCCCGTGAGCCCCGCTTATATACACGTGGCCACGCCCCACCTGTAGGCAAATGAAGCCAGGTGGGCGCGAAGCGCCCTCATTGGTCGCCACGTCACGCGGGCTCACCGATAGGCTGCTGCAGTTGCCAGCAGAGCAGCCAATAGCACGCTGGAATAGCCTGCTATGGTCTGCCAGGCTGCCGCACTGCGTTGACAATGTTACAAAATTAAGGATAATTTTGGGTTTTTCAGAAATCTCGAAGAAAGAATACTTTCCCGTAGCGTAAGGAACTTACGCAATACGAGAGAACCTCTCGTAAGAGAACTCATGTTATAATCAACGGATCTCTTATTTAAATTGTGTTTGCACTGTTAGTTATGATGAAAGCATTCGTTCGTGTGCAGAAATCGAGTTGCAATGACCAGATCGCTGCATTCATGCGCTCGGCTATGTGATCGTCTACAATGCTCCTCACTGCAACCTTTCATGCCACGATCTGAATTTAATGCCATAGATCTATATATGATGCTATAATCAACACTTTTAACCTTGAGAGCTGTAACATGCTATATACATGTAATATAGCATTTCATATGCAAAGATGTTAGCCAATCACAGCAGTGGGCGTTTACACTTAAGTCTCACTGCAGACACGCCCCTTCAAACAGAGTGTTCAAATCAGAGGGTTAAAATCAGGGTATAGGAAAAATGCCTTTTATTTATAAAAAAAAAAAAATCACACTCATATTATAAGTGCACCCCAGGGAACCCCATTATAAAACAATGCAGTCCATGACCCCTGTAATATTTTTTTGTAGAAAATATATATATTTTTTCAGGATTCTTTCATGAATACTAAAATAAATAAATAAATAAATAAAACACCTTAGCAACACTGTCAACCATCTACAACACTATCAGTTGGGGCAAGTGTTCCACTGACAAAATGTTAATGCGGAAAAACATTTGTTCGTAAAATTAAAAATAAATAAACAAGTGTTTCAAGCACATGTGCAGGATAAGCTAAAAAGTGAAATCAAATCCTCATCCTCATGAATTGCAGAGCAGTCTGGTTGTCATATATCGCATGGATAACAGGCCCTGTAAGAGATGGGATGAGTCAGCATGGAGAAAATGAAAGCAATACTTTGAAGTTTTCATCTTGCCAATCAGATGGACTAGTTACCCGAACTGACACTGCCTCGTTTGACTCGACTGCACAGAGAGACAGTTTTTTTGATGAAATTGAATAACAAAGGAAGATAACTCATTTAGCTTTGCAATAATATTTCGACTATAAAGGTTTTGATTAATTCAGAGGAAATGTTAGTGATATTTTATTAATGGGAATTCCTTCAATACTGTTTAAAAATCATCCTATGATGCACCTACACACACGCAAACACGCCTAGCTAAAATGGTTAACACTGGTTATCTATTTCCTTTAGGGGCCTTTTTGTGCATTGAAGAGAAACAGAAAATTGCATGCCAAATGTTGCATGCTAAAGTGATATTGGCCTTACACGTTTGTACCTTGCAGGGTTCAAACTAATCAGGCAACAGGAGACTTTTATGGACACTTCAATTCCCAGTAACTATCATTTTCTTTTCTTAATCGTCTTAACATGAAAACCCAACTTGTCATACATGAACAATTATGAGCAAACAAGAGTTTATGCTATCTACTGCTTTGACAATAAGGCTGCGCGACTGCTCTTTTCTGGCAGTCTCTGCACAGCCCTGCAACTGCTGGACCAAAGCTATCAGACTTGCACTCTAATTCCCGGTTTTCGGCCAGTAGTCTGTCAAGCTCTGGCAACCACAAATTTGCCTGGCAAAGACATTCGAACAAATGTTTCGAGATAAAGCTGATCCTTTCACCATGTGACTGAGCACGCTAACAATGCTAACAACAACACCACAGAAGACACAGCCTTTAACTCGACAATAAAGTCATATATAACGCATTATTTATAGGTAATCAGTAGCTGCAAAAGTTGATGCTCAAACGAACATGTTCTCTCTTGCCGGCTAGCTTGGAAAAGATTATGACAGCACTTCAAGAGAGTGATTGTTCAGGGCTGTGTCTGACGTATCTGGCAGGATGTGTTTTGGTAACACCGGGCAGGTGTCCCATTGTAGCAGGGGGATTATTGTGATCGTGAGGTAATCCTCTCATTTGGACCGCAGGGAACGCAGCTGTAGGAGTTTCAGAGCACCTCAGAAAACTCATGAAAATCAGGGTGTTTTTGCCTAAAATGGAAGAAACCCCAAGCCCCTTCACAGACTGTTGGAGCATATTGACTTTATATCGGAAGAGACAGCTTTTGCATCTCAACATAGGCCTACTTTCTTTAATTCCTTCTCATTACGGAATCTTCTTTTATATGTGTGGATTTTATCACACCTCTGAGGATTATAAATTCTGGTAATTACATAGTCAACCAAATTATTGCAGAATTATGTATTTCTTGACAAGGATTCCAAGATCTGCAGTACAGTGCAACACTGCAGTATGTAATAGACTAGTGAACATTTTGTCCTCGAAGATGATGTGTTAGAAGCAGGAAAAATGGGCAAGTGTAAGGATTTGAGCGAGTTTGACAAGGGCCAAATTCTGATGGCTAGACCACTGGGTCAGAGCATCTCCAAAAATGCAGCTCTTGTGGGGTGTTCCTGGTCTGCAGTGGTCAGTATTTATCAAAAGTGGTCCAAAGAAGGAACAATAGTGAACCGGCGACAGGGTCATGGGCGGCCAAGGCTCATTGATGCACATGGGGAGCGAAGGCTGGCCTGTGTGGTCCAATCAAACAGACGAGCTACTGTAGCTCAAATTGCTCAATAAGTTAATGCTGGTTCTGATAGAAAGGTGTCAGAATGCACATTCCATTGCAGTTTGTTGTGTATGGGGCTGCATAGCCACAGACCAGTGAGGGTGCCCATGCTGAACCCTGTCCACCCCCGAAAGTGCCAACAGTGTAAGCATCAGAACTGGACCACGGAGCAATGGAAGAAGGTGGCCTGGTCTGATGAATCACGTTTTCTCTTACATCACGTGGATGGTCTGGTGCATGTGCGTCACTTACCTGGGGAACACATGGCACCAGGATGCACTATGGGAAGAAGGCAAGCCGGCAGAGGCAGTGTGATGCTTTGGGCAATGTTCTGCTGGGAAACCTTGGGTCCTGCCATCCATGTAGATGTTACTTTGACATGTAACCCTTTCATGAAAACGTTATTCCCTGGTGGCTGTGGCCTCTTTCAGCAGAATAATGCACCCTGCCACAACGCAAAAATGGTTCAGGAATGGTTTGAGGAGGACAACAACAAGTTTGATGTGGTGACATGGCCTCCAAATTCCCCAGATCGCAATCCAATCGAGCATTTGTGGGTTGTGCTGAATAAACAAGTCTGATCCATGGAGGCCCCACCTCGCAACTTACAAGATCTGCTGCTAACATCTTGGTGCCAGATACCACAGCACACCTTCAGGGGTCTAGTGGAGTCCATGCCTCGATGGATCAGGGCTGTTTTGGCAGCAAAAGGGGGAACAACACAATATTAGGAAGGTGGTTTAATGTTATGTCTGATCGGTGTATATAAAAAAGTATACAATCAACTCCAGAATTATTGTCACCCTTGTTAAATATTATCAAAGGGGGCTTTAAAAATAAATCTACATTGTTTATCCTGTTGATCTTTTACTCAGAAAATTCGAACCTATCATTGAAGTAAAATAATGCAAAGTGGGGGATGGAGGGGGGATCTCATAATGAAATATTTTTTTTTTTCTAGTTCACATTGGCCACAATTATTGTAATTTGCCCAAAAAAACAACAACTCTGAGTCCTCTTCTATAATGCCTGATGAGTTTGGAGAACACCTGACAAGAGATCAGAGATCATTCCTCCATACAGAATCTCTCCAGATCCTTTAGATTCCCAGCTCCATGTTGGTGCTTCCTCTCTTCAGTTCAGTCCACTCATTTTCTATAGGGTTCAGGTCAGAGGACTGGGAGGATCATGGCAGAAGCTTCATTTTGTGCTCAGTAACACATAGCTGTGTTGATTTTGATGCTTGTTTTGGATCATTGTCCTGATGGAAGATTGGCCCATTATCAGATTTCTAGCAGAGCTTTCTAGCAGAGCTTTTGATTTTCTATCTGTTGGTATTAGCTAGAATCCATTATGAATCCATGATACCATATATCTTTAGTTGATTGTAACTTTCTTAATCATTGCCCTGATGGTGGAAATGGGGATTTTCAATGATTTAGCTATTTTCTTACAGCCACTTTCTATTTTGTGGAGCTCAATAATCTTTTGCTGCACATCAGAACTATATTCTTTGGTATTTTTTGCGATGGATGATGAAGGGAATTTGGCCTTTGTGTTTCCTCTATATTTATACTACTGTGGAACATGAAGTCATGGCTGGGCAATTTCATGCTCCTAATCAACCTGGTATGCTAAAAAAACATTAATATGAATGGGAATTTACGTCAGGGTTATTTCTCGTAAGAATTTCTTGGGGTGCCAATAATTGTGGCTAACATTCATTGAAGAAAAACATTTATTTCATAATGTGAGTTTTTTTATGTCACTTTCTTTTACTTGAATAGAAGGTTAGAATTGTGTACATTTTCTGAATGAAAGATCAAAAGAATAAACAATTGAATATCTGTCAAGCGGTAAAAATGTTTCAACATGTGGCGATTAATTCATCTAATTTTAGAGAAATTAACCCCAAAACATAAGTCATTTTCGTATTAAATGAGAAAAGCATCAAATAGACATTACAAAAAGCTATATACAGTACAGGAAGAGTTCATGTTTTTGAAACTCTAATAGGGCCTCTAATCTCTTTAGGGCCTGTAGTCACTAAAGAACATTTAGTGGCATTAAATGAAGAAAACTCGAAGTATTACAATAATGGCAAAGCGAGCTGACCTCCATCTCTCTTTTCTGCATCCTCACAGTTTATGAAGGAATCTCAGTGTTTGCACATTCATCCTATGCTAATTAAAATAATTCCGGCCACATTTGAGGACATTTTTTAATCATGCCATCGGTGAACCACATGATCCCAATTCTGTGTGGTTTCTCAAATCTAGCATCTCTCACATAGCACTCAGGTAATTGTTAGCATGCTTGTGCATAAATTCAACATGATGAATATTTGAACGTATGCAAATTGCTCCAAGAGGCAGAATCTTGCAATTAGGATTAACACGTGACCCCTGGCTGATCCATAAAGCTTTGTCGATTACCTCACTGCATTACCAGTTGTTATTCCTCGCAACTGCTAAAGGCTATTAGGTTATATCAGCAGTTATCTATCCAATACAATTACAGCTGTAATAGGAAAGAATAAACTCAGAGAGGTCGCACAGCCTGGATGCTAATTAATTGTCTAGTAGCCCTTTTGAGAGCTTTTTTTATGTGCATAGTACCACACTAAAAATAGCCATATAGCGTCATACAAAGCTTGTTCCCAGTCCAAATGCATTCCCTTCCATTTGAGTTATGGCACTCATTTAGATAGGTGCACTGAGGTATGATCTAAAACTGAGGAGGTCTTCACCCGTGCCAGAGAGGAGAGCTTTTATCCAATGCTGAAACAGCCCAGTCCTGCTGAGCGATTCAGCATCCCGAATGAGAATTGATTATCGGCTCTATCTTAGCAAGAAATCTAGTCTTGATATTGGCTGACAGTTCAATATGTCTGCAACGGGTGTCTAAAGGTAAAGGAAAGGATATACTCCGTATAATGGAATCCAGCCTGATGTTGAAAGCCAGTGTGGAATCTCACACGTTTCCTTTTGTTAGTGTTTTTCTTTCCTCATTTCTTTCTTCATTGGAGTGGGGAAGTGATCAGCAGGCTTGTAGGCTATCGCAGCACTATATGAAAAGAGAAAAGAAAGGCAAAGAAAGCCTGCGAGACAGTGAATGAGAGATTGAAAAGACCATGCTATTCTGCGTAATGAGAGAATTTTTTCATTTTGCACAAGTATATTTTTGACAGCTTTGTGTGAGGAACAGTCCATGACCGCACACACACACACACACACACACACACACACACACACACACACACACACACACACACACACACACACACACACACACACACACACACACACACACACACACACACACACACACACACACACACACACACACACACACACACACACACACACACACACACACACACAAACAAACGCTTGAGTTCAGTCAGATTTTCTGATGTTTTTGAAAGAGGTTTCTTATTATGGTCACCAGGGCTCCATTTATTTAAACAAGACTACAGTAAAAATATTAATATTGTAAAATATTGTAACAATGTTAAATAACTTTTATATTGTAATTTTAAAATGTAATTTATTCCTATGATGACAAAGCTGAATTTTGAGCATCATTACTCAATTCTTCAGTGTCACATGATCCTTATGTATAAGGATCATATATATATATACTGTATATAGATAGATATAGATCCTCAGGGCTCTGGTAGAGACAATCACCGCAGCGATTCAGAGCAGTAATTTCAGTATCCCTCCAAGCATACCATCTCCTTTGTCAGAGCTGGGGAGAAGGCACAACAGCAGCGACGCTCACCAGATGGGCTCCTCTCCAATGCAAGAGACTGGGATCTCCAAGTGGACCTGGGAAGACAGCTTAAGTTCCCGAAACACATCACGACCACTTCACTCCGCCCAGACGTGGTGATAATATCGGAGTTCACCAGGCAGGTGGTCATATTGGAGCTTACTGTCCCCTGAGAAGACAGATTGGAAGAGGCAAATGAGTGCAAGAGAGCCAAGTATGCGGAGCTGGTAGAGTGCAAGAGTGGCAGCTGGAAAGTACGCAGCGAGCCAGTGGAGGTCGGTTGCAGGGGCTTTGCTGGACAGTCGTTGCTCCGAACACTCAAACTCCTTGGAGTTAAAGGACAACTGTGCAGACGAGCCATAAAGAACATCTCTGAGGCTGCCGAAAAAGCCACACGATGGCTGTGGATCCGGAGGGGGGATCCGTGTAGTAGCACGCCACTTGGACACTGATCACCCCCGGCAAGGTCGCCCGGCTAGAGTGTCTGTTGATTAAAGACCTGAAACACCTGTTGACCCAACGATCATCACTGATTACGTGTCCAAGTAGCACCAGACGGTGTATGTTAGAAGTGTATGTTATACAGTATATACTGTATGTGTGTGTTAATTTAATATTGTATTTTAAGTAATGAAAATGTTTCAGTTTTATTTAACAATAATATTGATTTTATATTCTGAAATACAGCCTTTTACATTCATATACATTTATTAAAATTCTATACAACCATGCGATTGCTGCATTTACTATAAACATATAAAACAAAATAAATAATAAAAAAACACTCCTCCTGGTTTAGCAAATGGTAATCTATTCAAAATTGACTATTGTAATTGTAATGAATGCTGAATAAAACAAATATATGTTAAATAATATATCATTTCTACAAGGTCGAACCTGCATTATCCACAGAGATTAATCATCCACTTCTTCATCTGTTAAATCCAAATCCTTAACATAATTAATGAGGGCTCCATATGTTTTACAATACATACATTTTTAATAGAATAGTCGATTTTGGACTGATATATTTAAGCAAGCACAACACTTAATAGCAGATGTGTGTGTTTAGTGCACTTCATTAATGTTGTGGGCTACTCCTTCCATTTAGGTGTGTTTTAACTGCTGGCAGGATACCAAAGCAGCAGATGGCCGATCTCACAGAGAGACACATCCATTACGCTGCTGCGGCCACTTTACATTTGGAATTAACTCGACCAGCGGAGGTCAGTGTGTGTCATTCTACTAAATATTTCATGAGTTTCATAGATTGGAGTTATTCATCACCGCTCGAAAACAGCTTCAACATCCCTGCATATCATTACACATGGCATGAGTCCCATGACCGACACCATTCAACCCGGAAAGAATTATTATAAGCCAGAGTGATATTTTGATTGATCTACACACAAAGACTTGTGGAATATGAGCACAGGTGAAATTATCAGTGTGGTAAAGGTGAGTTAATAGATCCACGTATTAAAATTGTCTGTAGCAATTGAGGTCAAGGTGAAAAGTGACGCATTTCGGAACATTATGAGGAAAATAATGAAGGTGCTTGAAGTAATTCATCAAAATGTAAATAAAGCTATATAAATCAAGGGTGAATATGATTTTTAACGGAGACTGAAATAGATGAATTGTGGGGGGGGGGGGGGTTGTGGCAAGCAAACCTTTTTCATAAATTAGCCTGATGTTCTCTTGTAGCTCAGCTTGAGAGCTAGTTAGCGAGAGCAGCAATGTGAGAGCAATGCCTTATGGGTACAGTCCTTTTTTAAAGCAAGTCAGTCCACAGCCATTTTTGTGATTTGGCGCAAATCTACATAAAGAAAGAGTGAAAACTCCAAAGCAAATATTTATGTGAAACATTACTACTTTAACTCATCAGCTAACCTCAACCCACATAATGCCAAATAAAAGGTTTGATTTCCTTGACAAACTTTACCCTGGTTTTACTAACATTATACATATACATATAACATTAACTCCTGCAGCTATGGTGTTATATGTTGTATTATGTGTTGCATTATGAAATACTTTTGTATAATGATTTTAAAACAGCATAACTGACAAGTACATAACAAGAAAGTTTCAAAAAAGACTTTTAACGTACACTATCCCTTACTTTTCTAAAATAAATAATAAATTAATAAATAAATAAGTATGTATGTATGTATGTATGTATGTATGTATTTATGTATTTATGTATGTGTACATGTAAGTATGTATGTGTACATTTTTGTGTACATGTATGTATGTATGTATGTATGTATGTATGTATGTATGTAAGTATGTATGTGTGTGTGTGTGTGTGTGTGTGTGTGTGTGTGTGTGTGTGTGTGTGTGTGTGTGTGTGCATGTATGTATGCATGTATGTATGTATGTATGTATGTGTACATGTATGCATGTATGCATGTATGTATGTCTATGTGTATGTATGCATGCATACATGCATGTGTGTGTATGTATGCATGCACACATGTGTGTATAGGATAGAATAGAATAGAATATAATGTGCTATTATTATGTAATTCAATGCATACTAAGATGGTTGAATAACAATAAAACATGACTTTATATATTATATTATATTATATTATATTGAATATTTTATATTAATAGATCCACATACATACACACAAACAAACACACACAAACACACGTAAACTGTATAATATAAATACCATAGTTCAACTATGGGTACTATGCAAGAAGTCAGGAGTCACAGCAAACTGTGTAATGCTAAAGGCAACTGAAGATTAAAGGGCATCACATGGATTATGATCTGTTGTGATGTAGTCTATAGAGCGACTAAATGTAACATACTTATCAAACTGAGTGCATAAATGTCAGTTACATACATGCTGGATTTCAATTCACTGATGTTCCAGCAACATTTCCTAAACATTTCATCGCTTCTGACACCGATATCAACTTTATATGATACAACCCGCTCTGACGCATATTAGTCTCAAAAGTAATAAAGAACAAAAGTGCACGATGTGCCGTTTAATATCTCCCCACACTCCATATCTCTTAAATTTTTCAGTCTAAACTTGACTCATCATTATTCTTTAAAGCTAACCTTGAAACGTGTTTCAATCTCGTTCACATCAGCCCGTGAAGTCAAGCGTTAACGCACAGCTCTAACAAATTCCTGCAGATATGGTATTCCACCTGCCAGCAATAATGGAGTAAGTCTGCGCTTCTGTTATGCCCGCAGGTGTGACATTATGCAGGGCGGTTAACAGTGTGTCAGAGAGCTAGCCCATTAAACACAGTAGTGGGTGGAGACGCATCCCAACAGGGAGGGAGTCTTAGTCCAGTTAACATATTTCATCTGCCTTAATACCCAAATAAAATGTAAAATAGTCAGGGGAGGATGTGTCAGGACTCAATCGAGTATGTCGAGTGTTTGAAAACATGCATGTGAGAGTCAAAGTATTCTTACTAGAAAGTTAAGCTCTGTACATAATGATTGGGTAAAAGCATTTTGGTAATACAGTCTTGAAATAATGCATATGATAATTATGCAGTATAGAGTGGGTTTACAATTTCGATTGTTTCAAAGCAGCTTTACAGTATGCATTCCGGCTGCTGTTCAGCTGAAGTCAGTTCAGTGTTGATTCTGTTCCATTGTAAAGATCATCAATTATTAAGTTAGATCATTTAATCGATAAAGCAGTTCTGCCTTAATGATGTCATCATCCAGCTCAGTTAAGTTCTCATACAACAGCGTCAGTACAGTCAGATCAATAATATTGTTAATTTTAAGTGTCCCCAACTAAGCAAGCCAGAGGCGACAGTGGCAAGGACCTCCATCAGGTGACAGAACGGAGAAAAAACCTTGGGAGAAACCAGGCTCAGTCTAGTGTTTGCAAAAGTACAGACCGCGATACCAAGTCAGTACTGACATGTAAAAAATGTGACGCTTTGAGCACTGTTGAGCGGAATCGCAAACAGCTCTGAATGCCCATTGTGCTCATGTAACCTCTCCTGTTAGACCCGCCCGCTCCTAGCAGGACTCGAACCCGGGTCCGCCAGCATGAGAGTCAGACGCTCTAACAAGGAGGCAACCTCTAGCGTCAGTCGCTAGAGCCTCTCTTGAGATCAGACGAGTGAGGTTTACTCACACAGCAACTACTAGCTGGCCTCCGTTACACTCACACGCTCATCAGATATGTCTGTGATTGGCTACAATGACCAGCGCTTCAAAAACATGTTATACACGTGGGGCAAAAAAGTATTTAGTCAGCCACCAATTGTGCAAGTTCTCCCACTTAAAAAGATGACAGAGGCCTGTAATTTTCATCATAGGTACACTTCAACTATGAGAGACAGAAAAAAAAATCCAGAAAATCACATTGTCTGATTTTTAAAGAATTTATTTGCAAATTATGGTGGAAAATAAGTATTTGCTCACCTACAAAAAAAGCAAGATTTCTGGCTCTCACAGACCTGTAACTTCCTCTTTAAGATGCTCCTCTGTCCTCCACTCATTACCTGTATTAATGGCACCTGTTCGACTCGTTATCAGTATAAAAGACACCTGTCCACAACCTCAAACAGACAGACTCCAAACTCCACTATGGCCAAGACCAAAGAGCTGTCAAATAAACAAAATTGTAGACCTGCACCAGGCTGGGAAGACTGAATCTGCAATAGGTAAGCAGCTTGGTGTGAAGAAATCAACTGTGGGAGCAATTATTAGAAAATGGAAGACATACAACACCACTGATAATCTCCCTCGATCTGGGGCTCCACGCAAGATCTCACCCAGTTAGGTCAAAATGGTCATAAGAACGGTGAGCAAAAATCCCATAACCACACGGGGGGACCTAGTGAATGACTTGGTATCGTGGTCGGTACTTTTGACAACTCTAGCTCAGTCAAGGTGGAACTGTTGAAAACATTTGGGATAATGGCCTACACAAGTCAATAAAATATAACATTGTTTGACTGTTTTTGGATATTTGAATCCAAAAATCTTACATATTGTGCCTTTACTAGGGCTGTCAAAAGATTAATCACGATTAATCGCATCCAAAATAAAAGTTTGTGTTTACATAATATATGTGTGTGTACTCTGTTAATTATTATTTATATATAAATACACACACAAGCATGTATATATTTAAGAAAAAAATATTATTTTTATATATAAAACATTTATATATATTATAGATTATATAAACGTATATACAGTATATACATGCAAATATGTCTTAAATATATACATGAATGTGTGTGTATTTATATATAAATAATAGTTAACAGAGTACACACACATATATTATGTAAACACAAACTTTTATTTTGGATGCGATTAATCGTGATTAATCTTTTGATAGCCCTAGCCTTTACATTTCAATTTTCCTCATTTCAATAATAAAAAAAAAAACATCCAGAATTTCAGGGGGGTCTCAGACTTTTGGACTCTGAATTACAGTCTGATCAAATCACTGCACCACAGTACTTTTCTGAAGTAACTCCCAGAAAGTTAATTAGCTTTACAAATCTGCCTAGTGTCATTAGATCCAGAACCTTATCGCGTGCTGCAGATTTGTTAATCTTTGGAGCAGTAATTACCTTATCAATAAAGATCAAGGAACCAAAACCTTGTAGGCCAGAAACAAAACGAGAAAGCAGACCCGTGACCTTTCTTATACATCACCACAAAAGAGCATCAGTATCACTATGAGAAAAACTGTAAAGGCACACTCCAATAATGAGCATTGCAAACAATGTGCCGTTGAAGGCAATTTGCACCATCAATGCTCTTGATAACTAAGGGAACGATTCTAACGGAATGAAGCAATATTAAATATTCCCTAGTGTGGGGGCATTTAATGGTTGCTATAGAAACTGTTATGAGGAAGTAAATCAAAAGCTGTAGTGTGCTTATCAGGATTCATTGGGATTCTAGAGGGCGTACACACAACCCTACTCTAATAAACCTGAAAAGAGCGTGAGGAATGCTCATAACCCTGAGCCTACAGAAACAAATCTGCTCAAATTGATTGGATTTTGTTGGACGTGTTTAGATGTTATGATCTCTGTCTTTTTCTCTTGCCCAATCACACACTCTTCACTCGCTCTTCGTCTCGCTCGGCAGGTGAATTTGGAGCCACTCAGGAGCTTTGTCTTTGCGGTGGGGTGAGATATCTTTTGGAAGGAGCGTCAGTGAGTTTTGTTAGTCAATTAAAAGTTGCTGGAAACTTGATCCAAAGCTCTCCTGCCTCCGCTTGTTACTCGCAACTTAAAAGTGACTAAAGAAGCGTGCTGGACTCTTGCTACTAATAGGGGTTTCTCAGCCATGCGGACAGCTGATGCTTCCATTAAAATAAATTCTGGTCTAGGCGGTTACGCTCTGCAGTCAACATATGGTTTAGAAAATGAAATACTTTTTAGAAGCGCACTAGGGGCACCATCTCAGAGAGAATTACTGCCCACTGTGCATGCTGGTTAGCATGCAACCCCATACTGGCTCTGGATTGATGAAAGCATCACCTCCTTTCCTCGTAGATCAGCTCTACCTGCACCTAAACTAAAGGCCTTTTCACACTGGAGCCCGAGTCTGTTAGAAGTCAGAGTTCAGTCCGTTTGGACAATGATAAAGCTGTTTTCTGAAGGATTTGCATCCGTGGGAGCTTGAACGCAAGTTGGACAATAACTGCATAACTGCAGCATGCTGTAATACGCAACTTAAATTGAATTAAAGGAATGTTCTGCTCTCATAGACCTTAGTCCATCGAATGCACACTTCAGAATCTTAGCAGAGGTAGTAGGTCATCCGGGGACTTTTTGCTACTGTTCGAATACTATGGATTCGGAGATACTACTCTGCTGACATACTGTTTTTCACATACTATCATTGTAGCCAATCACAGACATATCCACTGAGCGCGTGGACAAAATGGCCAATCAGAGGTGTTTACGATCCCGCTCAACAGTGCTCAAAGTATCAAATTTTTAAAATTTCAGTACCGTCTTGGTACCAAAGTCTGTACTTTTGACAACACTACATACTAGGGGAGCGCGGGGCACAACCTAACGCGGGGTTAGTTGCAACACGCATGTTTTAACCCTTTCCACACATGCCAGAATGACGAAACTTAGTGTATTTACTAGTTGCCATATCAACATTATTTACAGGAAAAATAGCGTCAAAATTATAAAATCTCTGGAAGATATTACTGAACATGTATTTAACCATAGCAAAGGTACATTTCTAACTTAAGTTTAGTTTTCATCTCTGTTTTTTGTGTTTATTTAAAATAAGACAAATCCGATAATATTTTAATCTTATATCTGTTATTTAACAGTTGAGATCGTTCTTTAATGCTGATCTAACAGCAGAAGACACGAACCGCGGTTTAAATCCCAGTTGCGCAGATAGGGTGCCTTGTAACACTGCGTTACAATGAACCCCTATTAGAAATATGCCATTATATTCTATACTTTTATTAATTCTTTTGAGAAACCATGAGAAAAGGGTGAATAATGTCTGAGAGTTAATATTCAGAAATGATTCATTATTATTATGTTTTGAATAGGGCTGGGCAAATTAACGCGTTAACGCGGGTGATTCATTTTTTCAGCTTAACGCATTAAAAATATTTAACGCAAATAACGCAGCGTCCATTTTTATATCCATTTTTGCCTAGCGTTACATGATCACGCTCCTGTTCATGTAAATGCTTCCAAGCGCGACAAGACACAAGAGAACGCGCTGTATGTCAATGTCCTGTCTGTGTGGCTGCGTTTCATGTCTGCTAATCGAGGGACACTCAGACACACACACACACACACTCGACGCACAGACAGACTCGCGTCAGTCTCCTGCTCACATCGAGTTCTCTTTTGCTCATGAACAAACAATAACAACAACACAGAGAATTTTGAGTATTCTCATATTAGGAGTCTTAATTTAGTTAAATAACGTCTTAAATGAACTTAAAGGACAACTCCGGTGAAAAATGAACCTAGGGGTAATTAACACATGGTTACCGAGTAGATCGTTGTTTGGGATGCGTTTTCATGAAAATCGAATATAAAGAGTTTTATCTCTAAAAACAGATCTAGCTTGTAACGCTAGTATTTGGGGCATTCAATAAGTAAAATTAAATCGCTAGTTAAAACCACTAACATGGCTCAAAATAGCCTCACACTAACACGGTAGCATAATGAGGGTCCCTACATGCAAACCGAAGCATTGAGAACTTTGTAAGTGTACAAACAGTTTAATAAGAAGATACTTTATAAAGACCACACATTCCGCATACACAGACAGGAGCCATCTTGGAAAACAGTCTCGACAAATCGAGCCGCGAAGGCTGTGCTACGCGGAATGTGTTGTCTTTATAAAGTATCTTCTTATTAAGCTGCTTGTAAACTTACAAAGTTCTCAATGCCTCGGTTTGAGAATTTTGAGTCTTGTTAGTGGTATTAACTAGCGATTTAATTTTACTTATTGAATGCCCCATAGACTTGCATTATGAGCTAATCTGTTTTTAGAGATAAAACTCTTTACATTCGATTTTCAAGAAAACGCATTCCAGAGAACGATCTACTCGGTAACCATGTGTTAATTACCCCTAGGTTCATTTTTCACCGGAGCTGTCCTTTAAAGAGTTGTGAGGAAATGAGATGCGCGAGACAGCGCATGAGATCTGTGTCATGTTCGCCAGCGACTGTTCTTAAAGTGACAGGAGCACTGATGATGCCTGTCATTAATGTTCATCAAAGAACAACGGGAACAGAGAAAATTGTAGCTTTAATGATGATTAATCTATATTTCATTTATTATTTATGCAGTTAAGAAAGGTGTTTGATAACTATTACATTTCTGTATATGTCTAACAGGGAAGGCCACAGGTAAAAATAACATTTATTATAATGGGTTTATGTAAATATTGTTTTAAGTTCACTTAAATTAAAAGTTATTTTTTTAAAGCCTAATAAATGTTGAAATTGGCAGCTTTCAGTTATACTGTAATGTAACGTCATCAATGTTTCATAGAGACATTAGTATCAGTGATACTGGCCTTCATTCATAAAAAGATGCCATTACAACACATATTTCAAATATACTGTCTTTAAATTGTTTCTACATTAATTTGGAGAGTAACTGAAATTATTACAATAACAAAATATTAAAAACTTAAAATATTAAAAACTTGCGATTAATCGTGATTAATTACAGAACAAATTCAATTAATTAATTTTTTTTTTTTTATAGATTCCCAGCACTAGTTTTGAACTATGCTGTATAGCTGTATTTAGTGATGTGTTTGTAGTCAAACTAAAATATGCTTATATTTTTAATGATTAAAAAATGCCATTATTTTATTTTAAAAAGTTAATAATTGTTAACTATTGTTAACTATAATTAAATATTTTTTTATTATTATATCAGGTAACATTTTAAACTGTTATTTGGTCATGTTACATTGTGCCCCACCACATGTTACAATGTACCCCACCTATTGGGCATGTTGTCACATTTCACTTCCATTCTTCCGGGGTAAATCAAGAAAAATGTATACACTGTATTAATGAAACAAAACCACATAATTGTTCTAGACATGTGTGCAATTAATGTGGGAAAAAAATAAATACTCTGAACCCCAAGTGGATTTACACAAACTGAGAAAGTCAAAAAGCGTTAGGTTGTGCCTCGCTCTCCCCTATATATTGGTAAATGGTAAATGGACTGCATTTATATAGTGCTTTTAACAGACCTACAGCCATCCAAAGCGCTTTACATTTTGCCTCACATTCACCCATTCACACACTCATTCACACACCGACGGCGGTGTCAGCCATGCAAGGCGCCATCCAGCTTGTCGGGACACCCACTTGCTCATGGACACCTCGGCACTTGGTCAGGTGGAACCGGGGATCGAACCACCAACCTTCCGGTTTGTAGACAACCTACTTGTAGAAGTAACATTGCACAAGAGTAGGGTTAGGATTAGAATAAGTTGACATGCAGTTGTAAAGTTATTAATAGTCAGTAGAATGCGGACCATCACAATAGCAGATATTAAGCAGACAGTCTACTAATACTCCAATGAGAGTTAGTTGACATGTAATTACTTAGTCAACAAAATGTTCAAAAGGGACCATCAAAATAAAGTGTTACAAAAAAGCTTACAAAAATGTTAGAATAATCGCCATTTAAAATGTATAGCCACTAGATGTAAATACTATTTGTTATAATATCAATGATTTTAGTGTAAAACATTGCTTGACCAATTGCATTGAAATAGTGCTTAATGGACGCTATAAGCACTAAAACGTGTAAAAATGGTGATTTAACTTTGCAGCTAAAATAATGCAGTTCCCTTTCGTTCAGTCACTACGACTTAACGTTAGTGACTAACGAATGGGGGTTTCGCTTAGAAGCCTATCAACTTCGAGTTTAGAGAAAACGCCCAATGGCGTGCCAATGCCATGGGGCATGCAGAATTTGCATACGTAACTCCGCCTCACCGCGTGAGTAAATAAGGAAGTACGTGGCAATATCGCATTATGTTTCTGCTTTCGGAGCCAAGAGGACCTCTTCACTCATACAGCCTTCTGAGACTTGTCAGCTTCTTCGAGACGAGCAGCTTTCCAGTCGGTGTTGGTGTGACGGCGCGTTCCAGTGATCGCATACTTCCTGCCTGCTGATCTGCGCAGTGGTCTGTCTGACAGCTGGTGTGTGTTTCCCTGGGCGCTTCGGCATCGACTGCAAAGTTTCCTCTCACAAAAGAGCTTGCACGTGACACGTCCTTTTCAGGATGTTTCGTCCGTGCACTTCTGGGTGCGGTAGATCTCTTCTGCCTTTCGACGGGCACGAGCGCTGCGTGACGTGTTTGAGCTTTCAGCACGCTCAGGCAGCGCTCGTGGATGACTCATGTTCTCTCTGCGGGAACATGGCCATCTCGGTGCTACGATCGAGACTCCGTGAACTCCGTGCTGATGCCGGAGCGAGAGTCCCCTCTGTCACCCCCCAATCTGCGGTCTCCCCCGGAGGCGGCACTTTGGCTGGTGGCCAGGGTGATCTGAGGGTGACGGTGTTGAACAAAGCTCCGACGCTAGTTCCTCGGCCCACAACCCCCTCTCATGCACCTGACCCGGCCCGTGCTCAGACGTCTACATCGGGGCCGGCTCCTGCTGTCCCGACTGTGGCGTTTGGTGCGGCGGAGGACGAAGAGATGTCTATCGCTGCATCACAAGGTGGGCTGGAGTCATCTGAGGATGATGATTCGGCTGTGCTGCCACCCTCGGGTGCGCCAGCATTGCCCGAGTCGGACCCAGAATTGACAGCCATGCTGTCTCGGGCCGCCGCAGCGCTTGGGTTGGAGTGGAACCCTCCGCCTCAGCCTGAGCGTTCTGTTGCGATGCAACTGTGTCCGCAGAGCGCTTCGTCCTGGCGTGGTGACCCAAAGCACCTCTCCAAGGCCTGTAGGTTTTCGTCATCCCTGGTGGCGAAGTCCTATAGAGCTGCGGGGCAGGCCGCTGCTTCTTTGCATACCATGGCAACTCTTCAGGCTTACCAAGCCAAGTTGCTGTGTGATATGCACGAGGGGGGGGCTGACCCAGGACTCAGCAATGAGTTGCGTGCCGCCACCGACCTCGCTCTCCGGGCGACGAAGGTGACCGCACGCTCCCTGGGTCAGGTGATGTCCACAAATGTGGTCCAGGAGCGACACCTATGGCTCACCCTGGCCGATATGCGTGACGCTGAGCGAACCCGTTTCTTCAACGCCCCCATATCCCAGGATGGGCTATTCGGCGGGGCGGTCGAGAGCTTCGCCCAACAGTTCTCGGCCGCTCAGAAGCAGACTGAGGCGATAAAACACATACTGCCCCGGCGGTCAGCTGCTGCCTCCACCCCACCGCCCGCGCAGTTGCCTCAGCCTGCTCGCCGCCAAGGGTGCCCTCCTGCGGCTCCCTCTACCTCTGCGGCACCCAAGCAGCAGCCTCCACCCGGGCCGCGCAGAGGCAGCCGCAGGAAGGTGTCCCAGTCCGCTCCAGCCCCGCAGCCCGCGAAAAAAGGCCAGGCTAAGCGGCGCTCCTGATGCGGACGGCTCAGGGCAGTTCTTTCCAGGAGACGGCAGCAGGGCCGCTCCTTCCCCCGGTGGAGGGCCGGGGGAGAATCTTTTGTTCAGCTGCTGGCCCCCGGGTCAGCAGCACCCTAATGTGGTTAAAGAAAGATCTGACAACCCCATCCCTGAGCCCCCAGAGATCGGTGACGGCAGTGCGCGCCACCCTCGGGTCTCGCCACTCTCGTCCCTCTCTGTCGCCAGCCCCCTGGCAGAGCAGACCCCAGTGGAATGTGCGTCCTTCCCTGGTCTCCTCTGTCAGGGTGCAGCCGTTAACCATGCCCCGACCCCGGGACGCCCAACAGCCTCCCCTGTCCGGGCCGGTAACGCTGCCTCGCTGCCCCACCCTGGGTACGTCTGCCATCCGTATGACCCCGTTGGTGCAGTCTCTGGAAGCGTGGCTTCAGCTTCCGGGGCTGTCCCGCTGGGTTGCGCGGACCGTCAGGCTCGGCTACGCGATTCAGTTCGCGCAGGCTCCTCCCCGTTACAGGGGAGTCCGCTATACCGTGACCGGGGCCCATGCCCCCGTCATGCGTGCGGAGATTGCCACTCTACTGGCGAAGGGTGCGATCGAGCCTGTCCCTCCGGCCGAAATGAAGTCGGGGTTCTACAGCCCCTACTTCATTGTACCCAAGAAAACCGGTGGGTTACGACCAATCCTGGACCTTCGCATCTTGAACCGATCCCTTCACCGGCTTCCGTTCAAGATGTTGACTGCGAAACGCCTTTTCGAATGCGTTCGTCCTCACGATTGGTTTGCAGCGATCGACCTGAAGGAAGCCTACTTCCATGTCTCCATCCTTCCTCGACACAGACCGTTCCTACGGTTTGCTTTCGAGGGGCGGGCATATCAGTACGCGGTTCTCCCATTCGGGCTATCTCTGTCCCCTCGCGTCTTCACGAAGATTGCCGAGGCAGCCCTTGCGCCCCTTCGGCAGCACGGGGTCCGCATCCTGAACTACCTCAACGACTGGCTCATACTGGGCCACTCTCGAGAGCAGGTTTGCGGACACAGAGATCTGGTTCTCCACCACTTAGCCCGTCTGGGCCTTCGGGTCAACTGGGAAAAGAGCAAACTTTGCCCCGTGCAGAGGATCTCTTTTCTCGGTATGGAGATCGACTCGGTCGCCATGTGCGCGCAGCTTACGAGCGAGCGCGCGCAGTCTCTGCTGACTTGCCTCTGTCAAATCGAGAGCAAGAGTGCGGTTCCACTGAAACTATTTCAGAGGCTCCTGGGGCATATGGCATCTGCAGCCGCGGTAACGCCGCTCGGATTGCTTCATATGAGACCGCTTCAGCACTGGCTTCGCGATCGAGTCCCGAGATGGGCATGGCAGTCTGGCACGCTCCGGATCCAAGTGACTCGGGCCTGCTTACAGACGCTCACCCCGTGGTCGAACCTCAGTTTTCTACGGGCCGGTGTGCCCTTAGAACGAGTTTCCAGGCATGTAGTCGTAACGACGGATGCCTCTGCCACGGGCTGGGGTGCCATGTGCAATGGACAAGCAGCCGCAGGCTCCTGGACAGGACCCCAGCGCCTCCTGCATGTCAATTGCCTCGAGTTGCTGGCAGTACGGTTCGCCATGCACCGCTTCCGAGCACTGCTGAAGGGTCAACATGTGCTTGTCCGGTCAGACAACACGGCCGTAGTAGCGTACATCAACCACCAGGGCGGTCTACGCTCCCGCCGTATGTCTCAACTCGCCCGCCATCTCATCCTATGGAGTCAGAAGCGCCTGAGGTCCCTTCGTGCTGTCCATATTCCGGGAGTCCTGAACCACGCAGCCGACGAGCTCTCGCGGTTTCAGCCTCTCCCGGGAGAATGGAGACTCCATCCCCAGACGGTTCAGCTGATTTGGGAACAGTTCGGCGACGCACAGGTAGATCTGTTTGCCTCCCACGACTCTTCCCACTGCAGCCTGTACTATTCCCTGACCGAGGGCACGCTCGGCACGGATGCACTGGTGCACAGCTGGCCGCGGGGCCTACGCAAATATGCGTTCCCCCCAGTGAGCCTACTCGCACAGCTCCTGTGCAAGATCAGGGAGGACAAGGAGCAGGTCCTTTTGGTCGCCCCGTACTGGCACGGCCGGTCCTGGTTCCCCGAACTCATACTCCTTGCGACAGCCCCTCCCTGGCCTATTCCTCTGAGACCGGACCTCCTTACTCAGAGACGGGGCACCCTATGGCACCTGCGTCCCGACCTCTGGAGCCTCCACGTGTGGCTCCTAGACGGGACGCGGCAGGTTTGAGTGGCCTGACACCTACGGTGGTCGCCACCATCACTTCCGCTAGGGCAGAGTCCACTCGGCATGCCTATGCATTGAAGTGGAACCTCTTCGTCACCTGTTGCTCTTCCCGCCAAGAAGACCCCTGGAAATGCCCGATCGGGTCCGTGCTTGAGTTTCTCCAAGAGGGGCTGGAGCGAAGGCTGTCTCCCTCCACCCTCAAAGTATTTGTGGCCGCAATATCACCACGATCTCTTGGGGAACAAGAAGGTAAGTCAGCACGACCTGGTCATCAGGTTCCTGAGGGGAACGAGGAGACTGAATCCTCCTCGCTCTCCTCTCGTACCCTCTTGGGACCTCGCAGTAGTGTTAAGTGCTCTGCAGAGGCCTCCCTTTGAGCCTTTGCGGTCGGTTGATATTAAGTTCCTGTCTATGAAGACGGCTCTGCTGACCGCATTGGCCTCAGTTAAGAGGGTCGGGGACCTGCAGGCATTTTCGGTTGACGAAGCGTGCCTGGAGTTCGGGCCGGCTAACTCTCACGTGGTCCTGAGACCCCGGCCTGTATATGTGCCCAAGGTTCCCACCACTCCATTTAAGGACCAGGTGGTGAACCTGCAAGCGCTGCCTTTGGAGGAGGCAGACCCAGCCTTGGCATTGCTCTGTCCAGTACGCGCCCTCCGCGCCTACGTAGACATGACGCAGTGTTTCAGTACCTCAGACCAGCTCTTTGTCTGTTATGGTGGAGAGCGGAAGGGAAGTGCTCTCTCAAAGCAAAGGCTGTCTCACTGGATAGTGGACACCATTTTTTTGGCTTACCAGCAGCAAGGTCGACCATGTCCCCTTGGTGTGAGGGCACACTCCACCCGGAGTGTGGCCTCCTCTTGGGCTTTAGCGCATGGCGCCTCGCTAGCAGACATCTGCAGAGCTGCAGGCTGGGCGACACCTAACACATTCGCCAGATTCTACAATCTCCGAGTGGAGCCAGTGTCCGACTATGTACTCGCCCCCCCGAGGGGCCGGTAATGGACCAGGCTCAGGTGTCTTCGCTTGCTCGCCATTCCACTCCACGGACTGGATACGTGCGATTTTTCCTCAGGTGAGCTCCCCGAGAGCCCTGAGCTCCTCCAGCACTGTCGACGCCGACATCAGTTCAGTCTGCCCTTTCGAGCCCAGACCCTCATGTCCGGCCAGGTGCCCCATGTGCATGGTTCCCCTCCGGCGACCCCCATATGTGTATTACACCGTAAGTCTCAGCAGTGAGCGGGTTTCTTCCCTTGGCGTGTCCCCGCCACCCCTAGGGTTAAAAATCCACCTTCGGCTGGTACCCTAGAGATCTTCCATATGCAGCCCTTAGCGGGTCATATGTGTCTCTTAAGTCCTCCCCACGGGTAGGCATCTTGGCATTCCCTCACTGGGATATGCTTCCCAGTGTACCTTGGTATTCCTGTGTTAAGTGGGAGTCCTTCGTCCGTATTAGTCTTACGACAGGGTACTCACACTTACGCAGTGCACTGGAAGACAGCTGAGTGGCGGGATTATATTGGGACCCCCATTCGTTAGTCACTAACGTTACGTCGTAGTGACTGAACGAAAGGGAACGTCTCGGTTACGGATGTAACCCTCGTTCCCTGAGGAGGGAACGGAGACGTAACGTCCCGTTGCCACATCAGCTGTGCTACCTGGAACGCAGGAGTTCAGTCTTGGCTCCTCAAGCAGGTAACATAATGCGATATTGCCACGTACTTCCTTATATACTCACGCGGTGAGGTGGAGTTACGTATGCAAATTCCGCATGCCCCATGGCATTGGCACGCCATTGGGCGTTTTCTCTAAACTCGAAGTTGATAGGCTTCTAAGCGAAACCCCCATTCGTTAGTCAGTAACGTTACGTCTCCGTTCCCTCCTCAGGGAACGAGGGTTACATCCGTAACCGATACGTTTTAAAATAAGAATTAATTTAAAAAAGGCTTCCTAGGTCTGATTTTTATGTGAAGGACTCTGGACGTTTTTTCTGGGAAAATCAAAAAGACGTGACTTACACTTATTATTGAAAAACTGTAGTAAAACATTGATGCTTGGGTTTTAAATCTTTAAGTAAACAACAAAAATGCCAACAAAAAGACAATGTTTTCATGTTCCTTTTGCAATCTTGCTAGTTTCCTGTCATTTCTTTCTGATTAGTTTTCTGATAAAACTTCCATTTGTTGGTGAAATGATGGGTTTGTGCAACCCGATCTCACAAGGTGGCTAATTCGGATGTTTGTTAACAGTATTGCTGCAAAAGTATTTCTAACTCCTCTTTACTTCTAAACAAAGAATGAAAAACAACTTTGCCATGTGTGTATGTTGACCTTGAATCACGTTCAGTCTCTTGTACATTACAATACGTTGCAATAAGTTGCTGGCTGCAGTTCACTTAATGGTCACCGGTGTCGCTAATAACAAGTGTTTCTGAATTCTACACATAGCCGTTTTAAGTGATTTTGTTGAAATTTAAGCTTAAAGGGATAGTTCACCCAAAAATGAAAATTTCACTATTATTTCTCAAGCAATCCTAGGTATATATGACATTCTTCTTTCAGACGAATACAATCAAAGTTATTTAAAAAATATCCTGGCTAATCCAAGCTTTATAATAGCAGTGAATGGCAGCCCAAAAATTTAAGCCCAAAAAAGCCCATCTATTTGCTTTATTAACCCCCGGAGCCATGTGGATTACTTTTATAATGGATGGATGCACTTTGTATGCACTTCAAATTTTGGGCTGCCATTCACTGCCATTATAAAGCTTGGAAGAGCCAGGGTATTTTTTTTTATATAACTCCAATTGTATTCGTCTGAAAGAGGAATGTATACACCTAGGATGACTTGAGGGTGAGTAAATCTTGCTTTTAAATCCTTTAAGAAATTGATGCCATTCAGTTCCATTGTAAGTGCCTAACTGTAACCATGTGACAAGAGACAAGTTTAAATAATTTTTATGGTAAACAACATTAAGCCAAAAAGTATGTTGCATTGCAATACTCTTTTCAAATATTCCTGTAATATTCTATGTAACACAAATCAAAGACTTACTATAGAAAACATTTGACACGATCTTGCACATCTTCAAAGAACTTCAAATTCTGTAGAAAACTTTTTTTTTCCTCTCCAGGACTCAACCAAAATGTGAAATATTCATCCCGTTAAGCCACCAAAATGAAAATATTAGGAATAAAATAATGATGTTTTCATGTTTATGTGACAGGTGCAGTTTCACCAAGAAATAAAGACTAGCTCATGATGCAATAACCAGCACTATTTGCTACAAACAATGGAAAAAAAAAAAAACATCCTAATAATGTCCCAAAATATATATTTCTGAGAAAAATAAGGCAAAAGGAAATTTCCTAAGTATTAAGAAACATTTAGGAACAGTAAGTGTGACAAAAGGGTCATTAAAACCCCGGGGTGCGGTTCACTTCACAACAGGTGTGCAATTGAACTATTGTTTATATATAATTTTCTTTCTCCTGCCTTCTCTTCATGAGTTGTTACCTAGCTACCAAAGTAAAAGGGATAACACTTTATTTTACAGTGTCCTTGGTACACCTTACATGTAGTTACTATAGTAGTAACAATAAATGATGCATAATTACATGCAACTAACCCTACAACAAACCTAATCGTCACCATAACCCTATAGTAATTACACCCAGTTAATCAATATTACTCAGTACTTAAATGTATAAATAAACTGTAACAAGGACATCTTAAAATAAAGAGTAACCGTAAAAGGTTGCCACTAGTATTCAGTGTGGTAATTACATTGATGATGCATATGCTCCATGGTTTGGATCCAAATAATACAATATGAAAAAAAGACCTGCAGAAGTGAAAGGATAAGTGGAAGAATCAAGCTAGCAATAAAAAATAAAAAAAGTAGCCTATTTAAACAGCTTACTGCTAGCAAAAGTTGGTCAAGCAGCTTGCACTTGAAAGATAAATGCTAGCTGGCCATCTGCGCAAGGTACATGGATAATCAGGTACTGTTAGATCAACAGCGCCAAAATGTTAGATCGGATTGATCTCCACGTCAGAAATATCAGATCCGATCTCAGACTCCAGATCCTGTTAAACGATATCTATTTGCCTAAAACCTGTCCACAGGAAGCAAGTCTTGTCTGGTATCCAAAACTCTATTAACAGTCTTTTATCAGTCTGAGAGTTTGACTGAGTAAGCCAGTGAAGAGCAGAAGCAGGAGACAAAATGATGATAATAATATAAAAAGCTGAGTTAACTGAATAATATTAGTCGCGTATGCTTCAATGTTCAGACTTCCTCTGACTAGTAAAAATTCAAAAAGTGTTATTTATTTATTTGACAGGGACATTGTACATTAATTGACATTGCTGTAAATGCACCAGAGTTAGCCAAAAGGCTATTTTTCATCCGTTGTCCCATGGACAGATCTTAAAATTTTCTACCTAAAAACACAATAAAAAAGATTACAGAGAACAATACAAATATAAAAAGCAGTAAAACAGATATAACTCTTCAAATCCTGTTGCTAAATACGGTGTACAAATTTACTATAAAACAGACATGTTGAAAAAAAGAGAGAAAAAAAGAAAAAGAATTGATATTATACACATTGACACTGCAGAGACAAGTGGCAGCAGGTTGGGTTAAGGGAAGATATATTCGTATTAATGCTGACATGTCTGATGTGTTATGAGCCAGTTTTTTAGCTTCTTTTTGAACGGAGTGTATGTGGTGAGTTCTCTGATGTTCTGAGGGACGGAGTTCCACTCCTGTGCTGCTCTGACTGAAAAGGCACTCTGACCAAAAGCACTTTTCCTCAGAGGAACAACACAGTCTCCTCGGGCTGACCCTCGTGTTACTCTTTGTGTGGTGTTTCTAATGTTTACAAACTGACTAAGTGGAGGAGATGACAGACCATGGATGATCTTGTAAAATAGACAGAGGTTTGAATACTTAATGACATTTTCCCAACTTAAAAGCTTATGCTTTTGTAAAATGGCACAATGATGATATCTTAATGGTTTTTTATCCACAATTTTGATTGTTTGTTTATAAAGCGACTCTAAAGATTTTAGTGTTGTTTTATTTGCCTGTGACCAGGTTGTAAGACAGTAAGTGATGTGAGACAGAACCATACTGTACATGAACATTTTAGCTGCCTGAAGTGACAAGTTTGATCTTATGAACCGGAAATTTGCAATATTAAATTTGACTCGATTGCAGACCTTTTTTATCTGTGATTTAAAAGTTAGTTTAGAGTCTATTATGATGCCTAAGTATTTGAATTCTGACACAACTTTTTTTATTTTTTTATTAGGGTACAACGGGGCAAAAGGTGCACTGGGGTAAAAGATGCACTTGACTTTATTCTCTTTTAAACCGCTAGATGGCATAAAATTCAGCTCAGCACTTTTATTAAAGGGGTCATGAACTGGCTTTTTTATTTTTTTATATTGTTGTTTGAGGTCAACTTATGACTTTCGCGTGGATTTTACATTCAAAAACATAATGAATAAGTAATAGGCTATTTTCTGCCTTGGTTTTGAGGCTCTCTGAAGAAACGCTCGGTTTTGATGGGCGTGCCGCACTGAAGACTTGGAAGTAAACGCCCACGGCTAGGATTGGATAAGATTTGCATATTTAATGAGCTTCAGCTCCTCTCAGTACATGTGGGGATTGTTTTAAAAAGCGTCTTGGGAATCGCTCACAGGACTCGCAAAATATCTTTATCAAACAAACACAATGATTCATCTCTCATCCACCAGCGATTGATTGGAATGTTATTTTTTTTATTACTTGGCTCGCCCGATCAGTGAATATAACCGCGAACCACACACACACACACACACACACACACACACACGTGCGCGCGCAAGAAAGGAATGTTATTTCACTAATACAGATGAAATGAAGCGAACTGAAGCGCAATGTCTGACGCACGTGAGCTGGAACTGGCATGTTTATTGCTCGGTAGTGCGACCCGTTTAGCTCCAGTGGGCTGGCTTGAGGCGGCGCTTCTGCATTCTATGATGTCAATGGTCGACATATTCTGAGATCAAGCGTTTATTGGGTCTGGTGTCAATAAAAGCTTTTCTGTGACTAGTAAGGATGTTTTCAGCTCTGAAACTTACAGGATATTCTTATATCACTATGAACTTTTATATATCAAAGGCTCAAGGGAAAGTTGATTTCTCAGTTCATCACCCCTTTAACAACCGCTTTTGATGATGCACATGGAAATTTGGCTGATCCTTGATGCAATCGCGGACAGCAACGCCAAGTTGATTCTTTGCTAATTTGATCTTATATTGGATGTTTTTAAAAATGTTGCAGATTTATGTACCAAAGGAGAATCAAAAAATTGATTGACTATATTTTGAGACAAAGGTCTCGCTAATGATTATTGGTTCAAGGTAATTAAAGCAACAGTTTTTCAATAACGGAAGCAGGCCCGGTTCTACGGGGGTGCTAGAGGGTGCTAAGCACCCTCAAAAGCACCCTCAGTTGATACTGTAATAATATTGGCGAAACAGATTTGGCAGATTCAAATGCATCTATTTTTGCAGCGGTGAGTAATGTAGCCAATCACAGATAGTTGTTGATTTCTCGAACGGGATCAGAAATATCACCGCTCAAAACGCAGTTTTTATTCAGTGCTGAGTTAAGTGCTGAGTTTGCCTCTTTAAAGGACATTATTTAGCGAATTTCTCTGACAACATACACAGTTTTAAGTCTGGATATTCTTATGAAATACAAGACATTCTTATGAAAGTATTATTACACGTCTTTTTACATTTACATATTGTCCCAAAACCCTTTAATATGCAAATGAGATACAGTGTATAGATGCATTGCCTAGAATGGGAATGGCATATGGCCATGTTTACACACATTGCATAAAGTAAAATGGTATATCAAATTATTCTGTATCTTTCAAAACATTCACAATCATCTTTATACAAAGTTTGGATAAAACAAACTTGAAGCATAAAAATGTATTGGTGAATAAAAACAAAAATCCCATTGTCTATTCGTGTCTTTTAAATCACTCAATAAAGGGGTTCTGGTGTCCTGTACAGAGCAGAGGATATAGCATATTACATAGGAATTAAAAAAATATATAACAATTAGTTTTTTAGGCTCCAAACAATAATAGCCGGGAAAAAAATAATCTAAATTCACAAAACCTTTTTTTCTGGTTCTCTGGTTAATAGACAATTTGTAGCAAAATATTTTTGAAATTCCTATTATTGGTAAATGACTTGTAAATAAATAATCATACATTTCTCACTGTACACTGCTATGGAAAGGCACAATAATTAACATGATAATAAACAGCTGGCAGACGTATACATTTGCTGACATGACACGGTTAGATTCAGATGGAAAATATCATATATCAATATGGGTGTCAACCTTAGAGATAATCATATAATCAAATAAAATGAAACCATCATATTTAAAAAATATTTTATTAATCATATCATATAATAAAATCTCACTTTTATTAAATTTTTATGGGATTCATGGGATCTCATATTAACTTAGACATTATTGAAAACATTATTTTAGCTATGTATTTGTGTAATTTGTATCTTTTGATCATTTATTTTCACACAAAATCTGTTGCTCCATCAATGTTTCAATAAAAACGTGAGTATATTTTTTATGAAATCATACACTATGGGAGTAGTGAAAAGCACATTTTTCTTAGGGTGTGACTTACTTTAGCTCTGTTCTATAACAAAGCAAAAGCCATGGAAAATTACAGCTTCACAACATCGTCTTGTGACAAACCTTGAAATGGAGACATTCTCTTATCTCTCACTCATGAAGACAGACGTCCCTCGAAACCAAAGAATCATAAGATTAAACAATAGAAATTAAATATGTCCCCTCGTATAATCCCATCAAGAAGTTGAGGCTGAAACATCTCTTTCACCTGCTGTACAGGGCAATACTCTGACATGAGGCGAGACTGTTGAAGGAAACAATGCTAACAAGCTCCTTTAAGTCTGACAGTGAACCAAACCGCTCTGTTGTACATGTATGATGTCAGCTACATTGATTGATAGCTACTGATGAAAAAAAACACAAACAAAAACTAACACTGTTTGGTTGTAGGTTGTCACGAAGACTGAGTAATGCAGTGATGCTTTCTTAACACTCCCAAGGTTGCCTTGCTTTATGAAAGAACCAATAATAAATGAATCCAGTCCAGTGAACTGCAAAAATACATTCCCAGGAAAAGCAGCATTAGGAATACATGATGTTCAAGCATGTTCAATCTATGTATTACATCCCTCAGATAACCTGTCCACTGTTCACTTTTATGAATTCCCATCATTAGCCTAAATCGGGAGAATATATGGTAAATAGAAGTATTAAATATTACGGCATTAATATAAAGTCCTAACCAGATGCAACACTTTTTTTTTGCCCGTATTATAAGCAAGAAAGCTGCAACAAATTCATAACCAATTAGAATATATTTGATATTAAATACACAGCACATGGAGCATGATTTTGGACCAATAAGATTGGACAGTGGGTGGGGCTACCCAATGCAATGCAACAAATATAGAAACAAAGCAAAAGATGAAATGCAAATACGAAAAATAATACAATTTCCAATAATCAAATGTATTATTATTATTATTATTAATAATAAATACTTTACAATAAGGTTCCATCAGTCAAAATGGATTAGTTCTAACAATGAAAAATTATTCTAAAACATTTATTAATCACAGCTAATATTAATTTCAACATTCACTAATATATTATAAAATTCAAAAGTTGCACCTGTTAATATTATTTAATGGATCGTTTGGTATCACTTTATTTTAAGGGTCCAGAATAATGCATTAATTAAGCATTAATTAATGATTAACTTGTTCACAATTATGCATTAGTCACGCATGGACACAATAGTAATTGATGGTTAGTGCCCTAATTAATGTGGATAAAACTTTCACTTTAGAATCGGGGATCAAATTGTCTTTATTTGTACTGAATTAGTGGCAGTTTAGGTAAACTTGATATTTAATAAACTTAAATATCACTCAATAAGTGCCATAATTAATAAGGATTAAACTTTAGAATAGGGGATCAAATTACCTTTATTATTATACTGTTTTAGCATAACATTATTACTATCTTATTGCTCAGTTATCTTAACAGAATGGCAGAGAAATATAATTACATCACTACACAAAAATAATATATGGCTTATTAAGTTGTAAATAATGGCAAATATGCCCTTACTATAATGTTAAGTAACGTTTGCATACTTTGGAAAATGTCCACATTTAGATATATTTATCACACCTACATCTTTGTTTACTCTTGGATAAACAGTTTTTCATACATTTTATGAACAGATAACAGTTTATACAGATAACAATACCGCATTGGGTCGCCATTTGATGTTCAAATGTAAAATATAAGCAGAATCATCTGAGAACCACTGGTTTATAAAATGGCATATAAATGAAATAATTATTAACACAATATAGGGGCCCTAAATCCACAACACAGAATGTTTGAGCCCATTCAGTGGGATGCAGAAATGTGAAGAATTGCAGTAAACACACACACACACACACACACACATAGCAAAGCTCCCCACCAGTCATAAGCTGCAATGAGGCCTCTTCGGATGCTGCTTCGCTAATCTTCTGAACAAGATTTTCCATACTGGTTTACCAAACACGTTTTGGATTAAAGCCATTCTATTACAGAGCGAGCTTCGAATATATAGCAGAGGGGGAGAAGAAGAAATAACACGACTTGAGCCATGTTTTCTCAATAGCCCTTTAAGAGTATTTGCTTCTTGGTAGGGGATCACATGCAGCGGGGAATAAAGAAGACTTACTAAAATGGGACTTTGTTGGGATTAAGGCAGTTGTGGGTGAAAAGCAAATATTGCTGGATTCACAGTTTCTGCTCAAATGAGCTTAGCAGTGGTTTTAGCGAGAGTGTCAATCAAAGAAGCGTGGAAGACTGCCAAATGAGGCACTAATTGGAGGTCAAGTGGTCAAGTACAGACACAGAAAAGCAGTTAAAAAATATAGTCCGCGTTAATGACTTGATTGAAACAGTGCATTTCTCAAAATGTACAAATGCAACAAATAATTAAAGGTCAACTTTTAAGGACATATGCATTGCTTCTGGGACTTCAATGACAAGCACTGTGCTTTTTAATTAAGATAAGCATAAGGCACACTCCTGGAAACATAATTTGTGATCATTGCACTCATTTTGAATGACACATTTCATTATGCATCAATGATAGAGCCGTCGGCTCACTGCAGTAACTCATTGTCCAAAAGCCGGTGCCACTGTGCTTCCATGGAGAAACATAATTGGTCTCAAAGCAGACACGCATGATCCTCATGTCCATTTATGTAGACATGTTTGAGGGCCAGATTCATCTTAGTGGGTTGAGCTCTG
This sequence comes from Gobio gobio, assembly GCF_949357685.1. NCBI lineage: Eukaryota > Metazoa > Chordata > Actinopteri > Cypriniformes > Gobionidae > Gobio > Gobio gobio. The sequence goes on along the minus strand of NC_137099.1, from coordinate 8,921,764 downwards.
CCGATATTACCAAAGGGAACTTAAAGCCCCCATGCGTCCGCATGAAAGCAAACAATTTGTCATCCCTGTTTTCCCCACTGAAAAGACCAGAGTAGTAACTGGAAGACATTGGCCCTCATTTATCAAAAGTGCGTACACCAAATTTCCAGCGTACACCTGGCGTACACCCAAAACCACGGTGACTTTGAGATTTATCAATATGGACGTTGGCGTACGGCACGCTCAAATCCTAAGCCAGCTCAGGAGGTGGTGTACGCACGTTTTGAGTTAGTGCGAAAATGCGCAGAAAAACAATTCCTAACACCACAAAACGCACTGACAAAGATATGCTATATTATGACCCACTGTAAAAAAAACAAAAACAACAACAACAACAACAAATAAAGCCCTATTTGGACGGGATAAGTAGGCTATTATCTGGGGACCTCGTGTGATTAAGAAATTACTCCCCCACATCTGAATTTTGCGTGGCGCATTCGCACGGGATAAGCTGTGATTTTACTCGAATTTATAGTAATACAAATAATTTCGTTCAGTTAGAGAACAGACGCAATTAAAAACGTAACTAAGCAATAGCCTATAATAACACAGCGGAAGATTCAGTTTCAAAGCTAAATGTAAAAGTGCCCATTTAAGCGAGTTGTCATTGTACTGTTCTGTTTTTGTGTTTTTCATTAAGAATAATATTAAACACACCATTCAAGCAATTTACTCCCAAATTGTGCTCATTCTAAAGTGAAAGTAGTAGCCTATAATCCGCGCGGCCGCTCATGAATTTATAACGGTGCACATATGCAGTCTAGCGCCATTCTTCGTGAAAGATAAAGATAGAAATGCTCACAGGACACGAAAACCTTGCAAAAATTATATACGATCGGCCTAATCCCGGCCAAATAGATGCCGATTCGCACGGGACTAATATTATCACCTCGGTGTTCGGTGAAATATGGTAATTTGCGGGGGAATTTTTACTTTACATATTACAGACATGGCCGATTCGCACTGGATTAAGATCACAGACATTCTCTGCGATTATTACAAATCACCAGAGGTCCCCGCATATACTAATCCCGTGCGAATAAGTAATTATAAACTTCAGTGTTTATTTTTGTGCAACATGAACTTCAATTTGTGTGACTTTACCAAAGCATTTGATTTGTAGGCATGTATTCGTCCAGTTGCGAGCCTGTGCGCTTTACCTGATGTTGGTTAGGCCAGGCAGCTGCGCACGGACTGGACTGAAAATTATTCAGACTGACAAAATAATAAAAATGACATTCTTCTTCTTTTAAATAATAATAAAATAAATAATAATAATGATAATAATGACATTCTTCTTCTAAATAACAATAAGCGTCATTAATAATACAAATCATAATAATAATAATAAGAATCTTACAAATTGTCATGCAATTATATTAATGTGAATGAATGGTACTCCACATCACATCATCATCACTATTGTAGGCCTACACATATTATTTCAAAACACGTGCTGTAAAATAATGAATTGTGATAGGTAATTTCTCATCCAAACAGCTATTTAAACTGGATTTCCACCTTACACCTTTTTGTGGGCACCTTTAATCCCACTCTTTAAACTCCCAAATAAAACAATTTTGTTTTTTTCCCACTTCCCTGGTGATGGTCTCGATCTCTACTTCAGAGAAGTTTTGCTTCTTTGCCGTCTTCCGTATGTCCATGGCGTAAAATGAGGGCGTGGGGGAGGCGGAGACTTGAATATATAGGGGCGTGTTAATCTAATGACGATCGTTTTCAGCCGCGGCATTTATCAAGGGCAGGTTTTGCGTACGCCTGGATTTCAGAGGTGCGCACAGCTTCATAAATCAGGCGGTGAGAGGAGTGTAAGCATAATCTTACGCCAATATATACGCCCGTTTCTACGCAAGATTGATAAATGAGGGCCATTGTGCGATGGATGTTCTTCCTCAGTAGTCTTCCTGGTAGTAATATACGACTAATATAGTGAACAATGCGCAAAGACTATGTTATGTTAACATTTTTCAAGTTTACTGTGACTTTTTATTAGTTAAAATGAAAACCTTATTTAGTTTTTCTTATTTAAAATGAAACCCTATTTATTTTTTTAATTCACATTTTTCATTTTCATTGTGTTTTGGCTTGTTTTCATTGTGTTGTGGCTTGATTTCACTGTGTTGTGGCTTGTTTTCATTGTGTTGTGGCTCGTTTTTGTTGTGTTGTGGCTCGTTTTTATTGTGTCGAGGCTTGTTTTCATTGTGTTTTGACTTGTTTTCATTGTGTTGTGGCTTGATTTCATTGTGTTGTGGCTTGTTTTTATTGTGTCGTGGCTTGTTTTCATTGTGTTTTGGCTTGTTTTCATTGTGTTGTGGCTTGATTTCATTGTGTTGTGGCTTGTTTTCATTGTGTTGTGGCTCGTTTTCATTGTGTTGTGGCTCGTTTTCATTGTGTTTTGGCTTGTTTTCATTGTGTTGTGGCTTGATTTCATTGTGTTGTGGCTCGTTTTCATTGTGTTGTGGCTCGTTTTCATTGTGTTGTGGCTCGTTTTCATTGTGTTTTGGCTTGTTTTCATTCTGTTGTGGCTTGTTTTTGTTGTGTTGTGTCTTGATTTTGTTGTGTTGTGGCTTTTCCGTTGTGTTGTGGCTTGTTTTTGTTGTGTTGTGTCTTGATTTCGTTGTGTTATGGCTTGTTTTTGTTGTGTCTTGATTTCGTTGTGTTGTGGCTTGTTTTTATTGTGTTGTGGCTTGTTTTCATTGTATTGTGGCTTGTTTTTGTTGTGTTGTGTCTTGATTTCGTTGTGTTGTGGCTTGTTTTTGTTGTGTTGTGTCTTGAGTTTGTTGTGTTGTGTTGTGACTTATTTTTATTGTGTTGGGGCCTATAACCAATCAAGTCACTATGCTATAAGGCTTAGGGTGGGCTAAGTTTTATAAGTAACCAATAAAGTCACTTTACTGGGTTGTCAATGTGTCCTGTCCTCCAATAGCGTTCTGGGTTTTGGGTGTGGTTTTAAAAGAACAATCAATCCAGTTTGAGATGAAGGACCAATAGGGGATGGAAGGCAAAGCTGCTCACAGGTGTGAAAATGTCTCCTGAAAAAAACGTTGATGGGATTACTTACCATGGCAACAAATGGCTGTAGCATGGAAGTATATGTCCAAAACATGCATTCGATTTGGTATCATTTTGGATGTATACGGATATATACGGACTCATGGAATTTGACATATCCAGCCAGTATATTCCTGGATCCTTGCGAATTTCAGCCGTGTATACAGGAGTATACTGGTCCGGATACACCTCTTTTCATGCAGTGTTGATTTTGTGTCGTGGCTTGTTTTCGTTGTGTTGTGGCTAGATTTTGTTGAGTTGTGGCTCGTTTTCATTGTGTTGTGGCTTGATTTAATTTGTTGTTGCTTGATTTCATTGTGTTGTGTCTTGATTCCGCTGTGTTGTGTCTTGATTCCGCTGTGTTATGGCTTGATTTCGATGTGTTGCGGCTTGATTCCGCTGTGTTATGGCTTGATTTTGCTGTGTTGTGGCTTGATTTCGTTTCGTTGTGGCTTGTGTCTGTTGTATTGTGAACTTATGCTTGCTTTTTAAATGTCATTGTGTCGTGCACTACTGGGCCACTGTTACAATGAAGTGAAATGACGTGAAATTAAATGAATACCTTAAAGGAACACTCCACTTTTTTTGAAAATAGGCTCATTTTACAAGTCCCCTAGAGTTAAATAGTTGAGTTTTACCGTTTTTGAATCCATTCAGCCGATCTTTGTATCTGGCGGTAGCACTTTTAGCATAGCTTAGCATACATCATTGATTCTGATCAGTCCATTAGCATCTCATTCAAAAAATGACCAAAGACACTTTCAATATTTTTCCTATTTAAAACTTGACTCTTCTACAGTGACATCGTGTGCTAAGATGAAAAGCGATTTTCGGCGATTTTCTACACCTATATGGCTAGAAACTACTTTCTCGTTCCTGCGTAATAGTCGCGGATCTTCGCGGCCGAACCATGGCTGCAGCGGCGCAATGATTCATTGGTATTCTGTGAAACATGGTGGTAGTAACATATACACCTTCGACTTACTATCACAGCCCTTTACAACACACAGAACCATAGCTAATCACACAGGTAAATCCACAACACAATTTGTCGGCTGCAAGCCTGAAACTTTCTCTGCAACTACACGAACTTAGTGCCGGTCACATTGAAAGTTACCTAGCTGGGGGCTACTTTCAGGCGCTGCGTAATATATTGTGCTGCTGCAGCCATGGTACGGCCGTGAAGATCCGCGACTATTACGCAGGAATGAGAAAGTAGTTCCTAGCCATATAGGTGCAGAAAATCCTAACTTTTCATTTTCAGTTGGTCTTAGCACACGATGTAACTGTAGAAGAGTCGAGTTTTAAATAGGAAAAATATTGAAAGTGTCTTTGGTCATTTTTTGAATGAGATGCTAATGGACTGATCAGAATCAATGATGTATGATAAGCTATGCTAAAAGTGCTACCGGCAGATACAAAGATCGGCTGGATGGATTCAAAAACGGTAAAACTCAACTATTTAACTCTAGGGGACTTGTAAAATGAGCCTATTTTCAAAAAAAGTGGAGTGTTCCTTTAATCTTCCATCAAACTGCAACAATAACACAAACGTATAAACCTGACAGAGTGAGACCCCTTTCTGATCCATATGTTATTTAACTTCTTTGCCTTCACTAAATGTGATGCCTCTAGCAAACAATGTTAGAGTGTTTCCAGCTAAATCAGAATGCTATTGGAACTCAGTGTTTGATAAGTTGTACTTAATTAAGGCAGTTGTGATGTGTCGATTGCATTTTTTCTGACACTGAACTGCACACAGCAAATCCTCTTAATGCATCGTGGCACCAATTAGCACTAAAATTAAACGTCAGTAGCAATTTGGATTATTTATGAAGTATACAAGAATTTGTACTTCCAAAACTCGTGATCAAACTAGTGAACAGCGGCCTACATTAGACTGAGATCTTGCCACTTTAGTCCCACGGCTCCATGCGTTTGATCCGACTCCAGATGTGAGCTTCTTTAAGACCCAGACGGGATTATTCTCTCATAATTGGCTGTGTTAATTACCCATCCTTGCATGCGTCTCAAAGGCAGTGCTCCGCAGCAGGCCTTGGCCTTATTATAATAAATATTGCCTTATGAGTGTAGCTTGGCAGGGAGGTTGCGCAAACACACACACACAGCGCTTACACTTCATGAGTGCCTGAAATGCAATAAAACGAACCTTTTAATATTTAATGCAAATTTATTATTAATGTTGTTGTGGCTTTGTGCTTGCATAATGTTTTCATCGCATTAAATAAAGGCAGATATGTCATTACACTTTCATTGGAATTGTTCTTAAGACCTTCAGAACGATGAAGCATTGGTATGGCATGATTAATACAGAGAGCATGCATTTGTTTTCAAAGATTTTTAGAGATGCAGCTCACACTTTATTACCTTTTGCTTTGCCTCCTGACCAAGCATAACACATCAAAATAAAAGCTTTCCGTTAAAAGAACAGTTCACCCTAAAATCAAGCATATAGCGTTAGTTCTGGCAGGTCAGCTGACTGTCAGCTGATCCCGTCTACCTATAGGAATACAACACCTATCACAGCATGCATATTTACACTCCTTCAGTATTATCAGCTGTTAACGCATTTCTCCGGAGCTAATTAAGCCTGACGTTGTCATCAAGGCCGTAACCAGAGTTTGAAAATGAGTGAGGTCCGGGTTGGGGTGTTAAGAATTGTGCTATAATAATTGTGCATCTTCAGGTGGGACTATCCCTTTACAGTTTTTTCCAATTGCTAACAAGCATTGTTCAATACTGAAACCACATTTTCAAGCGACACACACGTGTTTACGGACCAAACTGTGAATAATTTTTCATTGCTTTCAGACAAAATGCATTCAATCACCACATTTTTCAAAATCCACAAACACTTTTGTCATTCATACTCCACAGAGTCAAGTCAAGTCAATTGTATTTATATAGCGCTTTTTACAATGCAGATTGTTTCAAAGCAGCTTCACAGTGTTAAACAGGAAAATAATGCAACAGAATTGGATTTGGCCGTACAGCCGCTCTGGAGAAAACGGTGATGTCATCAGCTCATTTAAATGATCATACAGTGACAATGTGGGCAGATCTGTAATTTAGTTTATATGGTTAATTTAGTTTACTAATTAGATTTATTTGGATATTTAGTTGAAAATGTAGTGTCCCCAACTGAGCAAGCCAAGCCAAAGACAAACTGCACAAAACTATATATTTGCAGGATATTTTTCATATGCTAACACACTGCTTTCAAAACTGATAAAAGCACATTCAAATCAGAATGATGGCAAATTTCAAGCATTTCTGCAGAAATGTGTGTTATAAGTGACATGCATGTTTTCTGAAGGAGAATTTTTGCCAGTGAATGGTGGAACAAGCTTATTTTGAGACATGTATGAAGTGTTTTGTTGGCTTTGTTGGGGGTTAGATTGTCCAAAATGAATCTTGGAAATGAGGATTGTATGAAGAGTTTTGAAAATGTGGAATCAGTATTGAACAATGCCTGTTAAAAAAATTGAAGAAACCTGTAAGATAGCCTACACACAAAAAAAAAAATAAGAATATGCCACTGATGATGAATACAGAGTATAGGGTAGCAGTCCCAAACGAGATTTTGTTAATACAATAATGTTAGTTGTAAGTTGGTATGAGAGACCAAAGTAAAAATAAAATGGCATTTTGGGGTTACGGAAACAACAGTTACCATGGTAAGTAGCACACAATATTAAGATGAACTGTTAATGAAACATATGAATAGGCTACTCCGGAGAATGAATGAACAACATCATAAACCTGAATGTAAATCATTCGCAGCTAACATACTAAGTTTACCCATAAGAACCCACAGTGACACGAGTGTCACAAACACTGGTGATTATCTGGAAAGGTTTTTTTAAAGCAATATCCCTAAATTTCAACTCAGGAAGTCCCTAAGTGACATATAAGGAACATCCAGGTTCAGTCATGTGACAATTTGTGCATTTTTTGTTGCCATGGTAACATTTCCAAAATGGTGGTCTGTCTGGTTAGCACAGTGTGCAGTGTGAACAATTTTTTAATACGCTTGTTTTTGTTACTAAAGGTATGTTTCAACCCATGCAACAATTCTAACATTTTAATAGTTTATCATAAATTACACTAAACCTGATATAAAATGATACAAATTGATATAAGTTATGAAAAAATTGTGGTGACATTTATGTCACATCGGGCTGTTAACCTTAAAACAGTTGGTGGAATTTTGATGTTATGTATTTGTCATATTAAGAAAAATATTAATGAGCTGCTCAATTAATTTAGCAGATTCAATATTTTTTTTAGTGTTCTATATTTTCTCTATGTTTTATATTAAATCTGGGACTCAGAAAAATGTTAACAGCACTGTTTAATATAATTGAAATATTGATTGGTATTGATCTGCACCAAATGTCAGGAAATCATGCATACTTGGGAAAATGACAAAATGACACCATGGTGGCTGACAAAATGTTACGCAACTGTTTTCAGACTCTACTAGCATGTCTACATCTCACTGACAACCATTGTTCTTAAAATCAGAAAGCAGGGGATAAGTGTTGGAAGATCCGTCTATGGCTTGATATGTTTTGTTAATCATTTTTTAATAATATGCATAATTTTGATAAATGTAGTGGAAAAGAAAAGAAAAAACTGCTATTTAGCAAAAAAATATATAAAATGTTTTTTTTTTTTTTTACTGAGAAATAAATGCCCAATGTGACATATATGTAACATAAAAAATGTATCATAAACGCCCAATGTCACATATGTGTAACATTACAGATCTCTCACAAGGAGGGGTTGTATTTCAAAAACAACTGCAGAAAAATGTTACAAGTGGTCCATTAAGCCTGTTTTATATGCCCCATAATTTTCCTATAAGGATAAATTGGTCCGGGTTCTTATGGGTTAATTTACTGGGACTTATTGGTAATTTTATGACTTACTAATTAACATGCATTGTTGCATGCTCGTAGTTTATTTTGCGCTTTATTTATGATCAAGTGAGATCCACCGCGTTTGCGCGTGCAATTGAAGAGTGCACGCTACGAGCACAATATGGACTGTCTGAGAGGACAGGAAAATTCTGTAACTAGGCTACTTGTTATACAGATCTATATTATGCTCTGGTTTTGATTGTGTTGATACCTTTCTTACAGATAATAATTATGATCATTGCGTTTGTCTTACCGAATGTGGCATCTTCCTGTCAGCAATTGTCTATGAGATTTTTTTGTATTAATGCCGGTGGCGCAGTGTTGCCAGATATTACTACGAAAGACAAGCAAAAACAAACAAACAAACAAACAATATAAATCCGATATTCGTTTAAAAAACCTTGTGTTTTGGGAATAAAATAAATATCACTAACCCTAACATGCAATTTACCACTTTATTAACTTCCTAAAGTGTCACATTAAGTGGGAAAAAGGGTCCAAAATCGCTTATAATAACTGGATCTGGCCGCACCCGCGCCCTCCCTTACAAAAAGCTCTCACTTACGAGTCCCGTTCACTCTTCTCGCAGCGACATGAATCGCAAACAGTCATATGAACCTATAGGAGGACGTTCACATGGCTTATTAGTCATTTAGAGAGCTTGAAATTTTATTTTTGAAAATGAAAAAAATGACAGAGGTCTAATGACCTCATAGCTGGCTACGGCCGTGGTTGTCATACTCAATTCTAGTCAGAATATGAGTCTGATACTGCACCACTGGGCTGTGATTATTGGGCGTGTTTCAACCGAACCAGGAAAGACCTCGATTGGATAGACCTACGACCAATCAGAGCAACCGAGCGACGCATAACGTTAGTTCACGAGTTCACACTTACAAATAAGTCAGATAGAATAAGTGGTATGCGTATTTGGTGTGCTGTCCGAGGAGAGGGCTCCGAGCTCTGTATTTGGCCAGAACCCAGAGTACTCTCCCTGTATATCTGGTTAGGAAAGTAACCAGGTGAGTGTGAGGAAGACGGGGTGGTGGAGGGATGCTGAAAACCTGTCAAGGAACTTTGGTGAGTTGACTGGGCATTTATATAGTCCTCGGCTTGTGCTGATTGAGTAGACATGTGGATTACTGATTGCTGACATCTGGTTGGAATGACATAATGATTGGATAGATCATTTGAACGTGTTCCTCCTAAACTTTGTTAATGAAACATAATTTGTCAAATGTCAACAGAACTCAACTGCACACAGTGTTGCCAAGTCCGCGGTTTTCCCATGTCCGCGGGTTGAAGTGACCCCAATTATGTAATATTTAGAACCAGGAATGCGAATTTTGGCAACCCTGCCAAAAAAACATATTTTACACCATTTTTCCTGGAGTACCCCCCGTTATAAAAAATAATTTAAGGATACACGGAGTACTTACCAACACGATCATCATTGTTGAGAAAAATATTAAAGGTGAATGCATATACGAACAAGTTCTCCGTTTAGGATCAGAACAAATTCAACCCAAGCGCTCTTTGGTGACGTGGATGATTACGTTACCGTTGATCATCTGTCTATCATCGTCTAAAGCCCGCCCTGACAATTTCATTGGTCCGAACTAGGGATGCACCGGGTTCGGATTCGGACGAATATTGGGCTTTTTGATGGGGTTCGGTTTCTGCAGAACCTCAGCATTTTTTTCCACCGAACCGAACCCTAGGCATGCCCTATGCGCGCTCCGCTGGTCGAACGTAGGCCTAATGACGCCGCCGTTGAAAATGAAACTCATGAACAGAAAACATGGTAGTACTTTAAGTCAAAAGAGGGTGCTTCAAGTCGAGCTGCATGATCAATTTGCAATGCCGATTTGTCTCGTGGTGGCAAGGACCCTAAACAACAGCCGCTGTTAAAATAACATCCGAAAGAATAGGCTTACGAGTTGCGCATGAAGGAATCTTCAGAAGGCAGCCAAATGTATTTTATTTTACCATGCATACAGATCAGATAAAATATAAATAAAAATAATAAAATAAACAGGCCTACACTAAATAATTTTAACTTAAATAATAACCAAATCAAGATGACAAAACGAAAATACACTGAATCCGTTTGAAGCATTCAAGAACCGGAATCGTTTTTAGTTTTTTTGTCAAATAAAAATAGCAGGCCTAGGCTACCTCAATCCACACACTTGGTATGTTTGTGGGTTAGTCTGGAGCGCAGCCTGTTGACAGTTAAACCCGCGGCAGAAAACAACCACTCAATCCTTCTGTCTCCGCAGCGGGCGAGCCTCCGCTGACTGACTGCGTGCGCGCCTCCTGCGCTCTCCGTTGTGCTGTTCTTTGAAACGACAGAGGGCGACTCGGGGTAATTTTTCTATAAACCATCAGGAAACAGCGGTGAGAAGAACATACACGACAATGTTTACTTTAGTAAACTTGACCACAACCACCCTATTAAAAGCCTTAAACAAGGCTTCAGATGGCTCTGATGCCCCGGGAATACAGAGTTAACGCCTCGCTAGAGCGGCCAGCCTCGGGAAGCGCCTTCATTTGCTTTCCACCAGTCAGGAGCTTGTTCTGCTGCTGAATTTTTCTGTTGAAATGGTCCCACACAGTAAGCTTTCCATTGCTTCATTTTGCGAGATATATCTGGTTTGTGGTTGCACATATGTCGAAGCGCTCCGTGAGTGAAAAAATAACGCTATACAGCATTAACCATGCATAAAAAACAAAAAACAAAAAAGCGTTAAAAACATAAACCGTTTAACTGATAGTATTAATCGGTCAAAGTTCTTACTTTCGGTTAACGGTTAAATGGTCAATAGCATCCCTACACTGCTGTGGATGTTGTTTACTTAGTTAATGTGTTTACTGTGATAATGGACTGAGGATGGGAGTAGGATTCGGTATTCGGTTTCGGATTCGGCCGAATCTTAACCAGTGGATTCGGTATTCGGCCGAACCCCAAAAATCTGGATTTGTTGCATCCCTAGTCCGAACAGCTCCTGTTAGGGCATAGTTGCTCCACAACGGATCAAGTCCAGACCAAACTGCCCGACCTCAAATGTTGTGGGCGGAGCTAAGTTCGGCTGGCATCCAGGCTAACCCTGCTCCATCCCCAGCTCCTACTCTCGTCAGTCAGGATTTGGCATTCTGATTCCCCCTGAATCAGACTAAAATTCCGGATCAGGTTGTACATTTTAATATTGACACCTGCTTCTGTTCTGTTTACCCTAGGGGGGTTTATCACTGCTCTCCCTGCTCTTATCCATGCTAGGCTGCATTGATGCGCAGTGAGTTCTTGCCCAGAACAGAACCATACCGTCAATCTAAACTATGTGCTTATTGCCTATCACTTTTGACGATAGTTGTCCTGACAGAAATTATGTCATTGTTCTTATTTCTCTCATTAGAGGTTTAAAAAAATGACAACAATATAATAACAATAGTTCACATAACTTGTGTGCTATATTATAAGGTTACACTTATAAGACATTAACTATAAGTAATTTTGCAACATTACTCATTAGAGTATTAGTAGACTGTTAGGTTAGGATTCAGGTTAGTAGAATAAGTTGACATGTTGCAAAGATACTTATAGTCAGTAGAATGTCTGTTAGGGAGCATCGAAATGAAGTGTTAGCAGGCCAGGATAAATTAAAGGTGCACCATGTAAACAATTTTTATTAAAATATCCAAAAACCACTAGGCCAGTGTTATTTTGTTCAGTTGAGTACTTAAAATATCCCAAATTTTTCCAACTATTTGTAAATCGTGAGAAATTGCTATTTTAACCAAGGAACTGGGACGTGTGAGGGAGTCGCCTGTTGATGGTGTCATATCTGTGTTTCCTTCGGTTTTATTCTGCAGAAACGCTTTACTCTCACTGCAGTGTGCAACAAGTGTCATAGCAATTGCTGAGCGAACGCACTGAGTAACGTCATAACATCCTTTTCAAAACACTCAGATGTATCTAATATGATAAACAGAGCTGTGTTACCTCATACTCATGACCGGAAAAGCGGAAGTGACTGTGTAATGATAAAAGTCCCGCCGGAGACTGTGTCATAATAAAAGTATTCTCATTAACAATCGCTCCAGCGGCCTTGTTCAGCTCCACAACACTCGGTCCTGCTCTGCTTCATACTACAGTAATGTTAATAATTGCATCCATGAACATGATTTCTGGCCGAGTCCTATCCCGATTCTTTTCCACCGGCTGTGAGGTGAAGACCACATGTCCCAAGATTCTGCGCTCAAATGGGGCGTCATCAAACTACGCCTTTGTTTTGAACAGGCGACCTCTAGTGGACAGAAAAGTTACATAGTGCACCTTTAAATGTAATTTATTTATTTTTTTTACCAAACTTTTATATACCCCCAGAACACTTGGAATATATAACATGTGTCGCTTGATCATTCTGTGATACTTTTGCATCTTTTTTTAAAAGCTTGATGCTGGCCGCTATTCACTGCCATTATATGTGATCCGAAAAAGAAAGAAGCGCATACTATACTATGTACATTTTAAGTATAATATAATATAAGTAATTTCAACTCATTTTCTTAAATCACACCAGTTGAATCTTGTATAACTTAAACAAATTTAATCTGTAAATTATTTTTATTAGTAATGAAATAATGGAAAACATTTTGTCATGTCACACTTATTGTTCTTTTTGTAAATGTTGTAATATGGTTAAAGTGTACTGCTAAATGTATTGACAAGCATTTATGATGAACTAAAATATTTTCACATCTATATTAAAACTTGTATGTCATGTTTTAAATATATAAAAACATTTGTAATCATGAAGTTGTAATCTAGCACATTTAATATATTAACTTTAAATGTAATGTAATGTGAACAGTACAGCTCAAGTACTTTCCATGTGCTTTAAAATAAAATAAAATAATTTGACATTATTAATTTTGACATTACTTTTTAAGTACACTTAAAATGTGTACTTAAGTGTTAAGAAACAGTCATGGAAGTACACTTTCTATAAGTGGCCTTTTATTACACTAATATATTATATAAGTTCAGTTTATATATACTTATAATGCTCATTCAAAAAAATTAAGTGTACTTCTTTTTCACAATTAACTGGAAAAAAAGGTTTCTGGAACACCATAATTTCAAGTTCATGAACTATACCTAATGGCTATGTCCACTAATAGACTCCCATACCTTATCTCTCAGCTCTCCGTAAAAGCCCATTTTGGCCATGAAAGCTTTATTGACATGTTTGTGAGTTTGGAAAAAAACAACAACACAAAGTTATTGATAAATGCAGAGGGACTCCTTTGGCGAGGGCAGGTGGCACAATCAATCTAATAATGCGATCCATGAACTGCCCTGCCTCTTGAAGAAAAAAGAGCTTGACAAAAGTGTAAAAATCTTTAGGTCAAATGTGAAAAGAATAATTGGGTTTAACCTGCTTGTGTCAATTGCAGATTTTGAGTTGTGATTGGGCATGGATATCGATGTAGGTTATGTTTGTGTTGACAACCAAAAATGGAGTGTGGTTAAAATACAATACAATACAAAAATAAAATGTAATATTTATTATTTATAATAAAAAAAAAAAAATAGTAGAACAGGAAAGTTCAGTTTTAGGTTAATTTGAAAAGGAAAATTAAAGTTTATGTATAATAACAGTACCTTGTTTTCAATTAAATAATACATTTATAATTAAATTAAACAGGAAAGTTTGGTTTTAGGGATGTTGAAAAAACATACATAAGTTACAAAAAAATACAATAATTATGAAATGAAATAAAATAATTCAATAAAATATACCTGTTTAAACACATTACACTGAAAACAGAAGCAATCATCAGATTTTGCAGTATATCTCCATTTATATTTAGGAAATATCTATATGTGTTGTTAGACACTAAAACTGCATTTTTCACATCATGTTGGACTACCTTTAAATGAAAAACAAATCCTTCATCAGAAAATAAGGTCCTTAGTTGTCATTCTTAAATGTCATAAATGCTGACATATAAGCAGACTAATATACTGATAAATCAAATCTCACACATTAGAGAAGCAGGTGGTTGCCGTAGAGACAGATTCTTTTTAATAACATGAATCTTTCCTGGAATATTACAATACATAAATTCACTTCCAAATAAATTTATTAGAATGCACTTCATATGAGGAATGTGAAAACCTAATATGATACAGGTAGGTGCAACAGTTATTATGTAAAAATCTCCACTGAAAAGAAAAATTATCATTCCATTACACTAGACCTTTTTTGCTTAATGTGGTAAATACTGAACACTTTATCCAGTAATTACAAACAGCCACTTTGTGCTTCTGTTTCCATGCTAACTGAATGTTTTTATTTTACAAGAGGTAATGTGTGTCCAAATAAATATGATGCATAGGTCTGGGTAAATATCGGTTTGCTGTCCAATTTCTGCCTAATGAGAGACCAAAAGTCTGAAATAGGTACTTTCATCACTAAAGGATTCTGTCGTAATTGAGGGAGGAAAAGCATGCTAGACAGTCATGTTTCTATTGCACATCCATTATATATGAATCTGTTGGATGCCTGTCATATTTCCAATCATAAAAGCATCTCCTGATTGAGTCCATGGTCCACACATCCAGTAATCTAGCTTCTAGGTGCTTCGAGGTGAAGTAATTATCACCGGGTTTAAGATTAGCTCATTTTAGAGCTGGAAATAAAAGCAGGATTGATTTTGTCTGTGAAATCTCATAAATTCAAATGAGCTTTTGTGGAAGATGTGCTATTGCAGTCCAAATTGTTGAACCTGAAGCCATACTAACATTTACTGAAATAACATTGAGTGCTTCTACATTACTTGACCCTCTGTGGATGCAATATACACTATAATGCCAAAAGTATTGGGACACCCCTCCAAATAATTGAATTCAGGTGTTCCAATCACTTCCATGGGCACAGGTGTACAGAATCAAGCACCTAGGCATGCAGACGCTTCTACAAACATTTGTGAAAGAATTGGTCGCTCTCAGGAGCTCAGTGAATTCAAGCGTGGTCCTGTGTTAGGTTGCCACCTGTGCAATAAGTCCATTCGTGAAATTTCCTCACTCCATTCAATGCTCAATTGTTAGTGGTATTATAACAAAGTTGAAGAAACTGGGAACAGCAACTCAGCCATGAAGTGGTAGGCCACGTAAAATCACAGAGCGGGGTCAGCACATGCTGAGGTGCACAGTGTGCAGAAGTCGCCAACTTTTTGCAGAGTCAATAGCTACAGACCTCCAAACTTTGTGTGGCCTTCAGATTAGCTCAAGAACAGTGTAGAGAGCTTCATGGAATGGGTTTCCATGGCCGAGCAGCTGCATCCAAGCCTTACTTCACCAAAGCATCGGATGCAGTGGTGTAAAGCATGCCACCACTGGACTCTAGAGCAGTGGAGACGTGTTCTTGGGAGTGACCAATCACGAGTTTAGTGTGGAGGAACTTGACTGGCCTGCACAGAGTCCTGACCTCAACCCGATAGAACACCTTTGGGATGAATTAGAGCGGAGACTGCGAGCCTGGCCTTCTCGTCCAACATCAGTGCCTGACCTCACAAATGAGCTTCTAGAAGAATGGTCAGAAATTCCCATTAACACACTCATAAACTTTGTGGAAAGCCTTCCCAGAAGAGTTGAATCTGTTATAGCTGCAAAGGGTGGGCCAACTCCATATTAAACCCTACATATAAAGAATGGGATGTCATAAAGTTCATGTGCATGCCAAGGCAGACATCCCAAAATGTTTGTATATCTATTAATTTTTATTTTTATCTATTAATTAAGTTGTTATGAAGCCTCATTGCGCCTGTTAAGTGGTCATGTTGAAAAATGAAGGACATACCAATACTGGACCCACTTTATATTAGGTGGCCTTACTACTATGTACTAACATTTTAATTAATCATTTGATACAATGCACTTATTGTGTGCATACATGTTTTTACATTGTACTTACATTTTAAAAAATACCTGCATGTAATTACATCTGTAATTAATTTATGTAGTTACATTTGTAATTACACAGTTAACACTTCCTTACACCTAACCCTACCCTTAAACTTACCCATACCACCACACCTGTCCCTAACCCTACCCATTTTCCATCTCAGTATCAGCAAAAGTGGTTTGCACTACAATTTAAACACAGTAAGTACATTGTACTTATTTTTTTATGTAAGTACATAGTAATATAAAGCCACCTAATATAAAATGGGGCCTCAATACTTGCAGGGCAGCAGAGACATTTTAGTGAAAAGATTCAGAAAATTAGAGGAATGGCAGAGGAATGTAATACAGATAGGAGAAATTGAAAATCATGCTGCAGAATTGACCACAAAACAGCTTAAAAATAATCTTTATGACTCATGTACTATGCAATTGTGCTATTTACCAAAATATTCCTCTCCATCCCAGCTCTCAAAATAAAATACAGTTAGACATGTCATGTGATGTTTGACGTTAATTGTATAATTTGGTCACAAAGTGTGTGAAGTATTTGATTTGAGATAGCATGAAAGCAAGGGAAAGCACTGGAAGCTACTGGTTTGATAGTTTGGAAGGAAAGAGTGAAGTTTGGAAGGAAAGAGTGAAGTTTGGAAGGAAAGAAATTTTGAAAGGAAGTTTGGAAGGAATTTTGATGGATACATTACATTAATTAGAACGGGAGGAAATACGTTTGGAAGGAAGTTTATTTCAGTCAGGTATCATGAAAGCAAGGGAAAGCACTGGAAGCTACTGGTTTGATAGTTTGGAAGGAAAGAGTGAAGTTTGGAAGGAAATAAATTTTGAAAGGAAGTTTGGAAGGAATTTTGATGGAAACATTACATTGATTACAACGGGAGGAAATACGTTTGGAAGGAAGTTTATTTCAGTCAGGTCCAAAGTCAAAAACACTATAGTTAACTTTTTTGCAATATTTTGCAAAAATTTACATATGGCGATATGGCTATGTTCTAAATTCCCCATCCTTTCCATGAGCTCCATGAAAAGCCAAGGCAGGGAACAGCAGAAGATTCTGGGGACAACCGCCCGTTTTAAACTGGGAGGGCAGAGTAAATCCCCCATTTAGAACAGAGTATGCATCAATGACAACAGAATTACATGAAGTAAGTTAAACACAGTTTAATGTGGAGCTGGGGAGGAAGGTCGCAAACCAGTGTGCAACAGAAGCGGCCAAGCAGGCAGATTGAAGTGAAGATACGCTTAAGTAAAGCGCCCTGTTTGAGAGTTGCCAATTGAGTGCATAGGAATCGGATCAGCTGATAGGGGCGGAGTTGGAATTTTTCCAATCAGCTGATAGCGGAGCTTGAATACATGGCCTGCCTGAACTAAAGCAGAATGCTTGATTTGGAAGTAAGGCATTTGATGGATACATTACAATAATTAGAATGGGAGGAAATAAGTTTGAAAGGAGGTTTGGAAGGATGGAATTTTGATCGATATATATCATTTATTGGAATGGAAGGAAGTTAGGAAGGAAGTTTGGAAGTTTAGAAGGAAGTTTAGAAGGAAGGAAGTTTGGATGGATGGATGAATGGAAGGAAGGAAGTTTGGATGGATGGATGGATGGATAGATGGAAGGAAGGAAGGAAGGAAGGAAGGAAGGAAGGAAGGAAGGAAGGAAGGAAGGAAGGAAGGAAGGAAGGAAGGAAGGAAGGAAGGAAGGAAGGAAGGAAGGAAGGAAGGAAGGAAGGAAGGAAGGAAGGAAGGAAGGAAGGAAGGATGATTAACAGTACAGTAATCAGAATTGGAGTAAATGTTAATTGCATGAAAATAATGTCACAGAGGTCCCTAAAAAAGTCCTAATTGTATATTTATTGTAGTGATATATGGCTTAAAATTAACCTAAAAAATGTATTTGTAAACCAGGCACTCTCCAATCATAGCCTACTCTACTCAAGTATGTGAACCTTTCAAGCATTAAAACTAAAGAAAAACAAAAGCTCTCTTCTATATCTCTATTAACAATCCCCTACAGAATGTCACCTTTCCCTGAAGGCTAAATTGTGGTATTACACACAGAGATGTAATTTCACACTTGACACATCCTCTAATTCTCTTTACAAAGGCTCATGTCAGTAATTAAGGTCAAACGATGCTACCTTAAAAGCAAGTAGAGTTGCCCTAATGACTCCCTTGACACCTTCCCTTTTGTCTTCATAATAAGATCAGTATTCAGAACACAGCATGACTTCCCCTTTGGTAGCAACCTCTACCTGCTACCTACAACAATATCTGTGCTGTGGCTCTGAGTATTTCCCACAACAGCAGCAATAAAGTATTATTGCAGCATGGCCTTCGTCTGTAATGTACTTTTAGTAGATAATGTATGAAAGCAAAATGAAAGTGCATTCTAGAAATGAAAGAGCTCAATTATTATAATAGTGTAGGTCGATTAGGAAAACAGAGAGGAAAACTGATTATGTCTTTATGAGAGATATTTCAGCAGATTTTTTCTGGGACTTAAGAGCATTTTGGCAGGAGCAAAGAACAGCTAGGGACACACTCTCATAAGGAAGCATCAGTTTACTGACTTTTATCCTTGCTCCTCGAAATATCAATTTGGTGCCATTTTCTACTCCTTTAAAGTACAGCTGGATCAAAGAATCATCCCTGGGCCACAAAAGTCACATGCCCTCCCTAATCCATCCAGTGATGCAATACCAATCTCACTATAAACATATAATCCATCCCGTAAAATGGATTCTAGGGTTATCATATTAAAACTAAGATGAAAATCTAAAAATGTAAGAAAAAAAACTCAACAATGCACCTAGCCTGTGTCAATCAAACACATGATGACATCTGAAAATTGTCGCAGCTTCACAGAAACCTCCAAACTGCATCACAGCACATTTTCAAATTGCTTAAAGGTCCCATGGCATGGATTTTTTATTTTATTTTATAATGTTTCCTGAGGTGTACTTATATTGTTAGTATGATTTTTACATCATAAAATGTCATAAATTAGAAATAAAAGGCATTTTTTCTACACTGATGTTTGCCCTCTGGCTGAATGCCCTGTTTCAAGGGGCGTGTCTGCTGTCACAGACTTCAGTAAAAACGCCCACTGTTGTGATTGGCTGACATCTTTGCATTTGAAATGAGTATTAGATCTTGTAGAGGAGGGGGCGTGGTTTAACGAGGTCTACGAGGCACGAGCCTGCCAGAGAGACGGATGGACCTGAGTTCACTTCTCATCAGTTCTCTCAGAACGTCTCAGTTCAGTGAACTGTTGTAGTTACTAGCATATACTTCAGGTTATTAGTTTATTTCTAGTCGGAGGGACTGTCACCCATGTCAGAAAGTTAGTAACTTTAGTAAATGATGGATCAGCGCTGACTCGAGACGCGAACCGTTTAGAACGATTCAGTCCGATTTTGGTGAAAAGAACCGGTTCAAAAGAACGATAAGTTCGCGAACCGGACATCACTAGTTGACCAGACGGAGCGATTGCTAACAAAGTTATATTGTAACTACTGAGTTGTGAAAGCGCTGTCAGCGCGAGTTTATTTTGTTTGTGTCTGAGAGTTCTGAATAAACACAAGTCCCAGTCATGCCGAGCCGTCTTCCTCCTTATTCTACCAACTTTGTAACACATGTAATGTACCATTACAGCTGTCGAGATGAACGAGTTATGAGTAAGTGTTGATTATAGCATTATTTTTAGATATTGTCCTATCATTTGAAAACCGTCAGTGACGCGCATTGAGTACACAGTGCAAACAAAGACATAACAGCGCAGTAATCGAATGTAATCCAGTTTATTGTGGGTATAGCTGGCTAGCCTATCCCGGATACCTTAACGGTTACCCCCCATCCGCTTAATCTCGTGCCTCCGCTGTGGGCCAGATTTAGTACTGGGGGTCGGGGATGTTGAAGGCCGACCGGTCAGTGCAGCCCGAGCTTCGGCATGCGTGAGGTTTATCTCTAAAGATGTGGCTCTGCCAATGTTGAGCTCACGACTCTATGCACATTTTAGAACAGGTAGACGTACAAAAACACTGACTCACAAGATAGAAAACACAAAAACACCGTTCTGTCGGGAGAGAGAGAAGCCGCAGCGTGTGCACAAATAATAAAGTTCTGTGTGAACTTGAATAATTAGCTAGATCACAGATCAGAAGGAACTGAAAAAAGACTTATGTTTTCATTTGTACATCCAAACACTGAGAAACTGCTAGCATTCACTCGTTCACAAGCCATGATCTCTCGAGGATAAACAAATATGGCGCTCGGAAATATGGCGGAGGAAAGGGAGGTAACTGTTCCTGGTATGACGTCATAACAGGACAATTCAAGATCAGCTCGTCTGAGCAGTCATTTTCTCAAAGGCAGAGAAAGACACCCAGAATTCAGTTTACACCGATCAAAATTTCTAGCCACTTGGGGACAATATTCAGGCTAGGGGAACTCATATTGATGTTGAAAAACCTCATAAAATGAAAATGTCATGCCATGGGACCTTTAATTAAAATGAGCTAAAGCAACACAATTGCTATACATTTTGTCCTAACTTAATTAGATTGTGTTCAATCCACTTAAATATAAATCAAATTGAAGTTTACTTAATCCATTTGTGTTGAGATTACATTAATGATTTGTGTTGCATTAACTAAAACTGGGCGGGGCTTGTAGTTCCCAGCATGCTTTGCATATGGCTAAATCAAGAGAGAGTAAAGCCCTGTCCCAAATGGCAAACTAAACCCTTGCGGTCTTCCTACAAGTCCGCACCTTCACAACGTAACGCCGCTTTGACTGTCTGGAAGAAGTCTGCTGCGGAACCCGCACCAGTGTGGGCTCGACAGAAGTGCACATCGAGGGAGCATATCGACCGCAAAGGGGGCGCTCGCGAGCACACCCTTCTGAGACCTAAAATGACAAATGGGACAACCTACTGTCTCGTGGACTTAACGGACACGCGCACATGGCAGCCATTGTAATGTAATTGTATGTAAAAGTGTTATTTTATGTATTTTGCAGAAACGTAACACATCTTAACACTTTGCATTACTGTACATGTCTAAATCATTCATCATACAGTATATCTGCAGCATCACATCCTAATCAGCTTTTATAGGAGTTCTGCTCACTAGGAACAACATTGACTTGTTAATTTCCATGTGATAAACAGGCTCAGACATTAACAAATGACTCCGCCAGTCTTATTTTCCTTGAGACACCGTGAACCTAACAGCTTTAATTGAGGTTTTTGTGAGGGATTCTTGGGTTTTGCATCTCATAGAATGCTAATGAGCCGTTGGCAACGTGAGGTCCATTATGCATACATCTACATGACCTTGCGCATTGCATTAAATGTGCTGAGAGGGGGCTGTCAAAGAGAAATCCCTTTAGTACTGCCCCATTGGAATACTTTTCGACTTTATCAGGCAGGCATTTTTGAAAGGCCATCACGGATCAATAAACGCAGAAAAAACACTCAAAACATGTCCAGGTTTTGGTCCTAGTGTAGTCTCATTAGTTACAAAATGTGTTAAAAGATTTATGTGAAACATGGCATGCATTTCAAGTAAAATTGCAAGTTCCAGTTTCATTTGGATAATTAGGCTGCAACTGCAAAATGTGTTGAATATCAACACATACAGTAAGTCCTAAACATAAACGTTTCTAATAATAAACAGGGTGGTCAGTCAAAAGACGTACTTAACCTTTAGAAGAGGTTGATAATCTTCCCCCAATACAATTTTATATGAGCTGTTTTATTGTCTATTCATCATTTTATGGGTTACCAAAATGAAACCATAATTTGTGCCTATAAACATTTAAAATAAGCATCACAATTATATAAAATGTGATAAGAAGTCTCTTATGCTCACCACAGATGCATTTATGTAATCAAAAATACAGTAAAAACAAATATATTGCAAAATATTATTACAAATACAAGAACAGTTATAAAACATATGATCCTTCATAAAACATACAACATGTCACATGAAATCATTCTAATATGCTGATTTGCTGCTCAAGAAACATTTTATATTCATTTATTTGCATTTATTAAATGTATCTATTAAATGTATTAAATAATTTATTAAATAGAAACCCTTTGTAATATTATACTGTAAATGTCTTCACTGTCACTGATCGATTAAATTAATAAAAGTGTACATTTCTTTAGGATTAAGCTTTTTAAAAAATCTTAACAAACTTTTTTGAATGGTATCGTTTCCACAAAAAAAATTGTTAAACAGCAAACACTGCTAATTTTATATTACATATAATACACTGAAAAAAAGGTGTGTTGGATTTACATGTTTTAATCTTGTACATCGGTCCCACATGAATCAAATAAGCACAACAAACATAATTTGTTCATGTCACATCATCATCATGGAATTAAAGTGAATATTATTGGGTTCCCTGACATGATTCAGGCATTTATTTCATATATTCATCCAATTCAATTTCATTTATTTTAATGTCCTAGCATCTTAAAGGATAAGCATTAAAAGCTTCTTCAGCAAAGACGTTATGACATTAGTTGTATTAGTCCACAGTCTAAGCAAATGGTCCACTCTTCTCCACAATGGCAACCCACCGTATTTAAATATTTTCTAATAATTCCAACATAATTGAACATTAAACACTATTACACATCAAGTCTCCCCATTTCTCATCTTGTTCAAAAATACATAAAACAACACTTTTACATATGAAATAACAACATGTACTTGATTTAGCTAAATGCAAAGCATGCTGGGAGCTAACAATCCCTGCCCAGTTTCAGTTAATACAATATCTCAGCACAAACGGATTAAGTAAACTTCAATTTTACATTTATTGGATTGAACAGAATAAAATTAAGTTAATGTACAGCAATTGTGTGGCTTTAGCTCATTTTAATTATGCAAATTGAACAAGCAGCAAAAACTTTTTTTTTCAGTGTATAACATCTCATTAAAAAAGAAAAAAGAAAAGAAAAGAAAAGAAAGAAAAGAAAACAAGTTTTTGCCTCAAAATTGATTTGTGGGTTTTACATGTAAAGGGAATCTACAGTATTCATGGAAAATGTAATCTCTTTTTTTGTAATCTCTCAAAAAACACTGTCCTTTGAAAAGTTTCTACTGAGTCTATTTTCACAGACAAATTTCAGATGCAAAAAACTCAGAAGCTTGTACAAATGCAACTTTTACTCCTGAGGTCATCAAACCATAAATGCTTCATACCAACCCCTTCTCACTCCCAATGAGTCAAAATTTGAACCATGGTCAAGTGCCTTCCACGTCACAATGAAGACGCTAAAGGCACCCCTAGATGTCACTATATGGACACGCAGGTAGTCCATTGATTTCAGTTGTTTGCCCAATGCGTCAGATCAAGACGCGTTTAATTCTTTGCATTTGTAAAATAAGACAGACATGATTTTATGAATATTTATAGGCTACTTTTATATTTTGGAGCAACTAACCCCACACCTACCCTGAATCTACCCACTTCTATACAATATAAAACACGTAACAGGCAAATAAAAATACAGTCACAGTTATTATTGCAAAAACGGACTCAAACAGTATAAAATTGCATTCCAAGTCTTCTGAGGTCACACGATGTCTTCATGTAAAGAACAGAGTTGATCTTAATGTTTTAATCGCTGATTATGATCATCCCGCAGCTCCGTGAACACAACGCACTCAGTCAGTCATATCTGATTCAAATGATACACACAACTCTTTAGCATGACGCGATAGAGACACACGAGAGCTAATGACATTCTACAATCAAAGCTGACGTAATGACGCAATTGGTCACGAGACATACGAGAGCCAATGCAATTTCACTATGAAATCTGACTTAACCTTTTTTCGGGTGACAATTTTGTCACAGACAATTTTGTGTGCATGATCTTCGGCGGATGGAGACGCTGATCGCTTTTGGGGATTTTTTTCACACGTGTTTAAACTTCTAAATAGTGTAAATAATTATAAATAAAATTATGCTGGCTGATTAAATTGAGAATCACACTCCAACATGTCATAATGGCAAAATCATATCCCAATATATAATTTCATCATGACGCCAAAGGTTTCTCATTGAAATCAATAAAGCACCCTGTGCGTCGAAAAGAGATGCCCAGGGGTGCCTTTAGCATCTTCATTGTAACGCAGAAGGCACTTGACCATGCTTCAAATTTTGACACCTTGGGAGTGAGAACTGGTTGTTCATCCATACTCAATACACCCAGGGTAACTTGTGTTATCTGAAAAAGAGTGATGCACATGCTAAGACACTTTGGACACTGTATTATAGTTTTGTGTCAAATAAGACTGCAGTCAGCAAGAAATCGATTTTTTGCTATTCAAGATTTCGTACATTTAAGAAACATGAAAAACTTGGAGGAGGAGTCAGAGTGTAAACGTGTGGAAGTCAGTGAAGTGCTTGCTCAGCATCTAGGCTCCATTCTCCACCAGGGTAAACGTTTCATGGGAGGTCTTAAGGGAGGCGGTTTTGTTGGGTGATTTGCACCTGAGAAACCATTATTGAGGAAAGGCAAGCTGGAAAAGAGATTACAGCATGCAATAGACCATCCAGAAAGCATGAAGTGACAAGTAATGGCAGAGAGTGTACTGATGGGTGCAAAATTGAACTGTTTGGTTCATAAAATACTGCAGGATATCAGAAGAATAAGCGATGAGAAGAACATCGATGCCTGACAACCTAGAACAATTACATTGCAATGTGCCAAAGTGCACAACAGCATGCACACAAAGCATCCCAAATCCACATTTACATTTATTCATTTAGCAGATGCTTTTTATCCAGAATTATTTAAGATGCATGAAACGTTTGCCAAAGCAAAGTGTTTTCTTAGGAGGACTTTTGCATCTTGTTGAACCATAACCCACCAACTACTAGGCCCACAGCTACTGAAAAATCCCCTGTTGCAAAACCATCTATGAGAAATTCATCTTCATAAACACAGCCCACGGAGGTGACTGATTCTCAGCTCTCGAGAGCAGGAACTTTTTTGTGGAGAAGACACATAAATAGTTCAAGCTTTGTGTTAGTTGTGTTGCCGCTCGATGTCCTTTGGCATTCAATATCTTTGACCGAGAAACATTTAGCAAAGGGACAAACAGAAATGAATACGAGTGTGTTTACAGAACTAAAGTATCTAATGTAGTGCTGAAAGACTCAACAGGAAGTGGAGTGTAACGCTTTCACAATGTTGACGGAGAGGCGAAACTAGGGGCAATTGTGACCTTTTTCCTGCTTACAAACTGCAACAAATTCTGCCAATATTTGGTGTAAGACACCTACATGTACATGTATATGATATGACAATACAGACAATACAGCACACCTTCAGGGGTCTAGTGGAGTCAATGCCATGATGGATCAGGGCTGTTTTGGCACCAAAAGGGGGACCAACACAATATTAGAAAGGTGGTCATAATTGAATGCCTGATATGTGTATATATACATGGCCATTAACATTTTTATTCAGCACGCATGCATACAATTGATCAAAATTGACAGTAAAAACTTTAACTACTGTTACACATGTATTATAAATGTGGGCACAGTTTCCACAAAAGTATAAATTAAAGGGTTAGTTCACACAAAAATGAAAATTAGCCCATGATTTACTCACCCTCAGGCCATCCTAGGTGTATATGACATTCTTCTTTCAGACGGATACAATCAGAGTTATATTAAAAAATGTTTTAAAAAATCCAAGCATTGTAATGGCAGTGAATGGGATCCCAACTATAAAAAAGTGCATCCATCCATTATAAAAGTAACCACATGGCTCTGGGGGGTTAATACAGGCCTTCTGAAGCGAATCTATGCATTTTTGTAAGAAAAACATATTTAAAACTTTATAAAGTAAAATATCTAGCTTCCGCCAGACAGCCTTCCGTATTCAAGTTACGGAAAAAGCGTAACTGTCGACATGTTGAGAAGACGCTGTTTTCAGCGCTGGAAATCCACCTTGCATGTACTTCCAAAGGATGAGGACTTGAGCTGGAATTGATATGGAAAAAGCAATGCCAATATCGTTCCTGTTCGTATCACTGTGTATCAAGTGCTGAGGACGTGTCAGGGGCTGAAATACAGATATGATAATAGGGGCTTCGATTCCGACACACACTGCTGGCGACCAATCACAACAGACTGGGCCGTCTGACCAATCAGAGCTGAGTAGGCTTGCGGAAAGGAGGAGTTTAGAGAGACTGAATCTTCAAATGAACCGTTTTCAGACTCTTTGAGAAATGAGTTGATGTGCAATGTATGTTATGAGAAAATGAAAGTGTTTTTGACCTTGGATGCATGTAAACCTATTGAGACCTGAAAACAAAGTGGAACCTTTAAAATTGCATATGGGGCACTTTAAGGGTTAATCACACTGGAAGTGAAATCCTGGAATCTCTCTGTATGTATAGTACATTTCTAACTTAAAATGGCCTGTGACATGTTCTGATTTAGTTGCTTTTGATTATCAAAATTGATATTAATATCCAGTGGTATCTCATTTTTGCAAGTTTTTTCTAATTTAACTGCCTTGAAGATGTTCTTTAGACAACAAAAGTCATGCTTTTATAGACATTTTATTTGTGCACGGGTAGGCCAGGTGCAGAGGAAGTGTGTGTTCAGCGGAGAGTACTATCAGAGAGCACCCCAAACATATGCTCCTGCATTTGGATCAAATCCCAGTTTGTATTTATCATTCACATGAAGACAAATGAGAGGAAAACATCTCAGATTAAATATCGACTTCTGCTTTAAACTCTTGCATGGTCAAAATCATGATATATTGTTGTTATTAGTAGTAGTACTATTGCTTATATGAGAAAGAAAGGAAGACTATTGCATTATTGTTTAAAACGAAAACTAAGCAGTGTTGGCAGAATGAACGTGGGAGATATAATTTTTAATTGGAAGGAAACGCTTAGAGATGCCCCAGCTGTGATTTAGATTTGAATTTGTGATGCTTTGTCTAAGGCAGAAACCAAAAATGAATAATAAAATAGGTCTTTGAGTATTGTTCTGATGCTGAAATTAAATAAATATTGCATTCAAAATGGGGGAAAATATTGCATCTGCACTGTGAAATAAACAAACAAATTCTTCCTGGTTATTTTCGTCTTATTTAACAGTACAAATATATAAACTTTTTTAAATTAAGATACATTTACTTGAAAAGCAAAGTTACTGTTTTCTGAAGAATCCAGCCTGACTTTATGCTGAAAACAACAACAACAAAAAAAAACAAAAAAAATCAGTGTCCCAGTATAGCCGGACGTTTGGCGCTGTTTTATTATTGCCTTTTCTTCCCATATTATTTCATTTATCATCATAAATGAGATATGATACTTACACCCTTCAGATCTGACACTCTCAGTGCATCCTGTAAAAGCCATTTTGAAATTGGCATGAATGAAATTGCTTAACATGGAAACCATGGTAACAGCGTCTAAACAAAAATCTCATAGGAACTTCAGTTTCTGTGCAAATTTCAGCCAATTGGATAAGAAAAATAAGGAAATTTTCCATTTAAGCCCTGTCTACCCCCCTCCCCTCAAACTTAAACGGCTGTAATTCATGGAATACAGATGTAAGGTTGGTTTCTTTTCTTTCCTTCGTCGCTTGGTTTTGGTTGTTTTTTTAAAGACATTCAGCTATAAAATCAAAGCCATATGTTGAAACGTCTTATGTTTCAAATTTCAAATTTGATGTTGATATCACAAAAATTGTGTGAATATGAGATTTTGTTTAGGTGTTGCCACCATGGTTTCCGTGGTAACACAATGTCCTATTTCAAAATGGTATTCACAGGATGCATACTGAGGGTGTAAGCTTTCAAATGATATCTAATTTATTATGATTAATAAAATATGTGATAAGAAAAAAAAAGCCAATAATAAAAGAGACAGAGACACTGACAGCCCATTTTTCTGTTTCTTGTTCAAAGCATAAAGTCATTTAATTTGATAGGCTGCATTCATCAGAAAACAATCATTTTTCTTACCCGATTGGCTGACTTTTTTTTTTTTTTTTCTTGTTTTAAGAGCAAATGTACTTAATTTTGATACATTTTATGTTTTATTTTTGATACTTATGTCATTTTGCTTCTCAAGTAGTTGCATTTTGTTTTAATAATGTCTAAATATTTGTGTCAAAATATAATCAATCACGATTAATTGCATAGCAATATAATATTTTTATATTAATTATTATTTGTAGTAATTTCACATTGATTTCACATCCACAGAAAAAAAAAGGACACTGGGTTAATTGCACTAAATATTTTAAATGTGTTAAATTGGGGAGCGAAAAAAAAAAAATACGCAAAATGAACACATTAATTTTGACAGCCCAAATTTATACAACTTAATATACAAGGTTTGTTGTAGTACAGCCATGAAATATCTTAACTTATAATGACATTGCTATTTCTAGGGCCCCTCATCAGCGAGGTGCTAGTACCAGACATGATGTGGGCTCACAAGTGCTCTTCACTTTAGGATAAAAGGACCTCTATTTTGTGGGGCATCAAGGGAAAGATAGAAATTCCAGTGTTATTCTGGGTCAGGCAAAAAAAAAAAAAAAAAAAAAAACTTACAACTTATAGTAAAACACAGTGTGGGTCATAAATGGAATCTGCACCTGTCCTGCACAATCTTGTTTCCATGAAAGGTTTCCATGGTTAATGTTTATCATTAATATCCCTTTGCTAAATTATTATTATTATTATTATTATTATTATTATTATTATTATTATTATTAATATTATTATTATTATTATTATTATTATTATTATTATTATTATTATTATTATTATTATATAGATTGCTGTGGTGGGTTTCCCTGTGTATGTCATAAACCACTATTTCTGAATGAATAGATTTGAAAGATTATACAGCTAAAACATAAACACGTCCTGAGATTTGAATGTGCCCCCTTGAGGAAGACCATTTTGTGGCCCATTGAAAATGGTTATTAGCTAGTAACATTTGCCGCCCAATGAGTCACACACTCAATTAAACTCACAGACGGAAAATGCTTTAGAGCAGAGAAGATCTACAAAATGTTCTTTTATTATAGAAACAGCATTGGGGGAGTGTTCCCTAACTTTTAACTACTGACGTTAATTTCAAGTACTAATTTTCTACAATTAATCATACCAACAAAAAAAAAAATACATTTCATATTTATATCACACAAACTTACCAAAAATAGACAAGTTATATATCAAATGAAAGCTCTCCCCTTCGAATGTCACTGTTTATTTCACCGATCCAACACTTTACA
Source organism: Gobio gobio (assembly GCF_949357685.1). Lineage (NCBI taxonomy): Eukaryota > Metazoa > Chordata > Actinopteri > Cypriniformes > Gobionidae > Gobio > Gobio gobio. The sequence continues at coordinate 8,892,406 of NC_137099.1, read as the reverse complement.
GTAACGTTATTATCAAAATAATCACGAAGATGGAAATGACTCCTTTGAACAAGCAAACACATGAATCATATTCCTGTTCGGATCACTGCCTCTTTGTGGAGCTACTAGCCTCAAACGCTATATCAGCTCGTTCCTTAGGTTGTTTTCTTCAAAATGAGACTATTTTCACATGTCTGTGAGCAAGCATGGCCAAACGATACTGTAATATGTCGTTGGCACAAATATCAATTTCGATCTTAATTCATTTATAGTCTACTGTACATATAAGGGAAAATAAGTTTGCCTTTTTAGCTCTATTTTAAACTTTTCTTGGGTTAAATTATATTTATATACTAACAGGTTCAAAATTACAGATTTTCCAAATTTTTTTTTTTTTTAAATATATCAAAATATGACTTTTTATATGTGTTTATCATAAAATTGGGAATACACACAATATAATATATGCAATATTCCACCACTGTGTTAAAACTTAGAGTGTTTTCTGTAATATGAGACAACTTTTATCAATGTATGTGGGTAGGGCGCTCTTTTAAATTCAGATATGCCTAATTCTCTAAAAAAATTCAAAATATGCTGCAGAGTTTAAGCCGTCAAACTGTTGCATAAACGCAATATCACATATATATATATATATATATATATATATATATATATATATATATATATATATATATATATATATATATGTTTGATCTGAGAACCAGAGTTATATGAAGAAAGGTGAGAGAAAAATGATCCAGTAATAATTCTCAATACATGGCATGACATTTAGATTTTCTACACATCAAAAGCTCACTTTGACTGTCTGCAATTGCATTACCAATATAATCAAAATTACAGTTGACATTATTATGTCAAGCTTTAGATAAAGCATGTCTTTAAGAACTTAAACAATACCCGATTAAAGATTTTAAGTCCTTATTTTGTCATTTAGACCCCATGCTCACCAGCGGCAGCCACCCCATTAAAAGCATCTCCACCATAAAACCATAAAATACAGGCGTTATGACAGCAAACTGACTTCGTAATTCATGCAGACTCAGCAGGCGATGATAACATGGCTATCATTCATATCTGCTGTGTTACTGACTGACAGAAAGCAATGTTTGGAAGCGATTATCAGACCTGAAGGCTCCCAGAGCAGAGAGACTGATGGTTCAGCCGTATCATTTGATGGCTTCCTGAAAAGTCTGAAGAAAGTAACAGCAAAGGCTTTCCCTGCACAGCAAAATAAAGGAAAATGCATCAGAGGACAATGTCTAAATCATATCCAACTATTATATTGTTTTCCGCAAGCATACCAGAATAAGAGGCTTATGGATAAATGCTCAAGTGCAGCCTATATTGTTCTTATTATTGTAGTGCAGAAGTTTAAAGTCAACATGAAATTGCATAGTGTGATCTATTTCTGAGTAAAACGGAATATTTAACAAAAAAAAATATATATATAGGCCTATATTAAAACTGTGTGTTGATGTGACAGTTGTTTTATACATTGAGATGCTCATAAAAATGTCCCCCCTCTTTTGAAATATACTGAACGCACCTGTAAAGAGTGAATAATAACACACACAAGCATGCTGACATGACATTTCCTACAAATTACAGACATATTGACGGAGGCACATTAAACAATGCTCTTGACAGCTGAGTGCTGATTTTGTCGGATCCTCTGACAGGGCCCTAAAAAGCTTTTGGGAAAGGCTATTTCTTCAAAGGTTACAGCTGACATTTTTACATTCCAAACCTGTCACAAATTATAAAAGAGATATTTTGGTCCACCAGCAGGCAAATCTCTTTCCTAGAATATGACATATAAGTGGATTGAAAGGGCCAACAACCATAGATAAAATTTTATGGTCGCATTATGGTATATCAGTGTTGTATTTTAGGCGTAATGCGCCTGCAGAATTGTAAAAGTGGCATGGCATGTAGAAGAAATGTAAAAGTAATCAAGACAAATTGTCTAATTACATCTGAGTTCATATCTTCTTGTCATACCAAGTGCTAATGGATTTAATATTGGCTCATAAAGTAGAAAACAAATTAAGCATGCTTCATAATCATTGCAAAATTTACTTCATGCATAATGCATATATCATAAATCTCAAAGATCATTCATGTAACAATTCCCTAATGCTGCATCCACTCAAAGTTGGATGTGGGATATTCCTACTTTTTTTTTTTTCCGTGTCTGACTTACATTCACATTGCGTTTTGTTGTCAGATGCTTGTGCAGTGACCTATAAAGACCTTTGCAGGTGTGCAATCATCAACCTAGAAAATAATTTACCATGCTTTACACACCTGTCCCTGCAAACATTACCTAAACTAGATTTAAATGTAGAATGTACACTGATAAAAGTGATTTTGTGGTGAAGTAAATACTACAGAAAAAAACAAACAAATGTAATTTCTACATGAAAAAGTTAGTTTAGTACTCAATTCAAGCTTGTAAATATCAGCATTATAAAATTAAGTAAAACTACTCAACTTTTCTGATACTTGTCTTCCCATCATGCAGTGGGGTTTGTATAATTAAGGAGGTTGATTTTTCGCTGTTTTTACTGTAGTTACACTGTTTTATCATTGCTTTTTTGTTAGGTTTAGTAAAGTGTCATTTTGTGACATCTGAGGGTCTTCTATTATGTAGATATGGTATCTACACAATACATATATATTGTGTTATTTACTTAGATATTTCTAAGTAAAGCATAGACTTTAAAAGTGTGGTTTAATTCAATGTTTGTGTAAAATGTATTGCAAATGAAACTTCAACTAAGTAGAAATTACTCAACCTTTTACTGGCCAAGTTAAAATTACTTATTTTCTTTGTTAATTTTACAAAAAAAAGAGAGCCGATCGCGCCGGCGCGACCGCCAACTCAAGAGGGTTAACTTAGTTATATAGAATTTACTTTATTCCATATGTGAAATTTACTTAAAAAATATGCATGCAAAAACTTGCCAAAGAAAACTTAAGTAAATTTTACTTATTGTTGTTTTCAGTGACAGCAAAAAAGCAGATTGAAACATAAAACTGTCTTCCAAATTTCAACAAATTCTTTTAGCTAGGGCCCCAGTGTACAAAAAAGTTATACATAAAACAAATTATTGGAGTATGTTTCACAAGAAAAAATAGTCATTATTTTCCTTCACCTTTCAAGCAAATACAACCCCAAATCAGAAAAAGTTGAGACAGTATGGAAAACGCAAAAAAAAAAAAGAAGTGATTTCTAAATTTACTTTGACTTGTATTTCATTGCAGACAATATGAACACAAAATATTTCATGTTTTGTCTGGTCAACTTCATGTAATTTGTAAATATGCATCCTTTCCTGTCATTCAGACCTGCAACACATTTAAAAAAAAGTTGGGACAGTAAAGCATTTACCACTTTGTAATGTTGCCATTCCTTTTCACAACACTTAAAAGACGTTTAGGGACTGAAGACACCAAGTGAGGAAGTGTTTCAGGTGTAATTTTGTCCCATTCTTCCTGCAAACAAGTCTTAAGGTGGGCAACAGTACAGGGTCTTCGTTGTCGCATTTTGCGCTTCAAATTGCGCCACACATTCTCTATTGGAGACAGGTCGGGACTACAGGCAGGCCAGTCAAGTACCCGTACCCTCTTCCTCCGCAGCCAGGACTTTGTAATGTGTGCAGAATGTGGTTTTGCATTGTCTTGTTGAAATATGCATGGACGTCCCTGGCAAGATGTCTTCTTGAAGGCAGCATATTATGCTCCAAAATCTCTATGTACTTTTCAGCATTAATGGTGCCTTCACAGAAGTGCAAGTTACCTTTGCCAAGGGCACTGACACAACCCCATACCATGACAGACCCTGGCTTTTGCCTTGTTGCTGGTAACAGTCTGGATGATCCTTTTCTTCTTTGGTCCGGAGCACACGGCGTCCATTCCTCCCAAAAAATACCTCAAATACTTATTCATCTGACCACAGTACACGTTTCCACTGTGTGATGGTCCATCCCAGATGCCTCCGAGCCCAGAGAAGTCGACGGCGCTTCTGGACACTGTTAACATAGGGCTTCCTTCTGGTACAGTACAGTTTTAACTGGCATTTGTGGATGTAACTACGTATTGTGGCATTTGACAAATGTTTGCCAAAGTAGTCCTGAGCCCATGTGGTGATATCGCTTATAGATGAATGACGATTCTTGATGCAGTGCCGCCTGAGGGATCGGAGATCACGGTTGTTCAGCTTAGGCTTGCGCCCTTGTCCTTTACGCACTGAAGTTCCTCCAGATTCCTTGAATCTTTTAATTATGTTATGCACTGTTGAATGTGAAATATCCAAATCTCTTCCTATCTTTCTTTGAGGAACATTGTTTTTAAACATTTCAATAATTTTCTCACGTATTTGTTGGCAAACTGGCAATCCTCGGCCCATCTTTGCTCCTAAAGGATTAGACCTTTCTTGGATGCTGCTTTTGTACCAAATCATAATTACAATCACCTGTTGACATCACCTGTTTCAAATCACATCATTATTTAACCATTTTACCTCATTACTAGCCCTAAATTGCTCCTGTCCCAACTTTTTTTTACATGTGTTGCAGGTCTGAATGACAGGAAAGGATGCATATTTACAAATGACATGAAGTTGACCAGACAAAACATGAAATATTTTGTGTTTATATTGTCTGCAATGAAATACAAGTCAAAGTAAATTTAGAAATCACTTCTTTTTTTATTTATTTGCGTTTTCCATACTGTCCCAACTTTTTCTGATTTGGGGTTGTAAAAAGCATCAAAAAGTCAGAGTTACACTAGAGTCAAAAAAAAATAAAAGAAAATAAAAAGAGTAAAAAGTCTTGGTTACGTATGTAACCCTCGTTCCCTGAAGGACGTCAACGACTGAAAGGGAACTATGCTTTTAAAAATCTAATATGTATACAATGTCTGTAAATTCACCCCTTATATAAAATTGTTATGCCTGTGTTGATAAAATATTGATAATAAAAATTCAAAATTCAAAATTAGTAACTCTGACTTTTTTGCTTAAAAGGGGAAGAAAAAAAGAAAACCTAAAAGACTGAAAAGCTACTCCAATCATCTTTTTTTATTTATTACTTTACAGAAAATTAATAACTTGTGGGCTCCTAGCTCGTGAATTTGTTGAAATTTTGAAAACTTTGACTGTGCAGAACAGTTTTATGCTTCAAAGTATTTGAAAAAAAAGGAAAACTATGCATTTAAACATATATTATGCAAGTCTGTGAAGTCAGTCCTTTTATGGATTTTTATGCCTGTTTTGATAATTAAAATAAACTTTTTTTAATAGGTTTTAATTTCAACACTTTTATACTCTATAATACACTTTTACACTCTAGTAACTCTGAATTTTGGATGATCACCCAATGTGGCATTACTTGATGACAAGTGCATGTGCATCTAAAAGAAAATCATGTTTGACAAATTTCTCCCAAGCTTTCATATCCAAGAGCTGTTCTAATGAACTTTTTAGTAATAAATAATAAATACATTTTGTAATGCACAAAAAGTATTGCCATTATACTTCCTGTGGTGTATAAACACAGTAAGATAGCATTAGCCAAAATCATTTGTTTATTTTCTGCTATAGTTTTACATATTTGTGTATATGTTTAAATATTAATACATTTCTGGGTGATAAATAATAATACTAATTATTATTATTAATAATAATAATAATAAATAAAAAATAATATATAAAAAATACATTATCATTATTATTAATAATAACATTAATAATACACTTGAAAAGTCAGCAATTATTTCATCAGCAAGAAAGGGATATGCCCAAAACAAACATAACATTATATTTTACTGTATATTCAGACATCATTTCTGTGACAAAAACATGTTTCTATCAAGTTACGGTTAGAAGAGAATCGCAAAGAGTTCAGTTTTCAGTATTAGTTAATTTTCTTTCCTTTTGATCTGGGCTGAGTATCTGGAAACCAGTGGTTTCCCATCATTTATTCATACTGCCAATGTGGCTGTTCAAAATCAGATAGTCTTTTTGATCCTCTTTTCCTATGTGGGATATTCAATATTTATTGCTCCATTGCCCATTAATGTGCCAGACCTCTTTTTAGGCTGAAACTCTATTTTGCCTGTTATAGTAATAAAGAAAAGCTATTAAGGGGAAAATAAAAGAGGATTATTGTGAGAAATGAGTTTAGATTATGGTTTTATGGCACAGCATATAATTGCGTTTGCTCTTAAGGTTGAGAATTACAGACTTTGCTTTATGAACTTCTCTCTGCAATGAAATCAGGCCTAGACGCTTCATATTTTCTCACGTAGAGTGTGCTTTAAAGTAATGACAATGGCTAATAATTGTAGGCATGTGGTCTAAATGCAAAATCCAAAAACGACTTTACCCTAATTTTTCCATGCATCCTAAACCAGATCAGTTTTATTTTCACTCCCGAAACTTTGCAACGGAATTTTTGACAGATACATATTATTTGCACCTCAGTATTGTTGTACCTTAACAGGATGCAATAATAACATCAAGTGTAAATGGTTATATTTATTACAATTATTAAATGGATGCCACCTTAATGGGAAAATAAAAGCCCTCCCTAAACCTACACCTAACCCTAATTGCTTTTATTATTATTAAACATTTAGTTAAGCACCTTATTTCCATTTTTAGAACATTTTCTTCATTTTTATTGAAGGTAAATGCCTTTCCGTTGTGATATGTGATGGGAAAGGGGAGAAGAGCGAGCTCAGCAAAAGGCGGATTCTAACCCGGGTCGGTCACGCGTCAAAACCTAGATTCCTGAGCCTTACACTTTACTGACTATACCACTGAAGACATTGAAATGTGTGCGTCTTTTTTAATGCTGTTTGTCCTAACCAGGCATTGTTAGCAGAGCTAGTGCAAATAGCGCTAGCCAGCAAATAATTTATTTGCACTTGGTGTAAATAGACTCTCTGAATATGGCATTACAAAAAACTAAAAAAAACCTGATCCTAGACCAGCAGTTATGAGCAGCTTTTCCTTATAAAAGCAATCAAGCAGTAGCAGTGTATGGTTGGTGTATGGTTGGTCTTAAGTCCATGGCCAGGGAAATGGTAAGCCTTGGCCAGCTTATACACATGTTCCGTCTATGATTATTTACCCGTTTATTGTTCTTATTCTGTTCGTTGTTTATTTTATTTACTGTATGAATAGATGTTTTTTTCCTGAAAATGTTGGCTAAACACATTTAAACACATTCTTTAAATAAACGTATGATGTAATTTGCGAGGACCTAGGTCCACTTACTTTAAAATTTCTGGCCTCGCCACTGGTCGACATGAAAGTAATTTCAAATTTTGCATTAGTTGATTCAAGTACATTTGGTTTGCAATTAAATTGCCATTTAGCTGATGCTCTTATCAAAAGCAACTTTCAAAAGTGCTTTCTTTTATGTTCTTTTCCCCGCACCCTACTGGGGATCACAAACATAAAGTGGGGGCTTGTCCAGGATTTGAACCCAGGACCTTTGCACCCAAAGTTTGAATCATACTGCCATGCTTGTATAGCATTAAGGGAGAGAACATTACTGCATTCATAATCTCAGGTTGAGAAGACTGACTGTATACTGATACAGTGCCACTTACAACAAAAAAAACACAAAAAATAAAGAAATCAATTATCAATTTAATCATTTATTGAAATAATTATAATATAAATAGCCTTTTTTTAAATTTCCAAATAAATAAACATACAATAATGTTTATTAATTTATAAAGGCATTTTTTTACTTTATTGGTAAATAGATAAAAGCATTTTTTATTTAATTATTTAATAATCATGTATTACTGTCATACTGTACTGTACTTACTGTTTGTTTTTAAGTATTAAATATGTCTATTTATTTGATTTGATTTTTGATTTAATTTTTAAGTTGAACTGGGACATTCTTGTAGCAATACAAACTCAAGATGTCAATAAGACTGTCTGATTCGACATTTCTTTCGTTTCCTAGTCTTCAAGCATGAGCACTGATATCCACCCACACAATTTCTAGGATGTTTTCAAGGCGCTGAGAATCGTTGTTTAATTTCAGCAGCTCTTGACAGCCAAGGGAAGCACAGAGCTGTTGATAATAGACTGTATTGGTTGATCATCCTCAAAATAAAAAGAAAAGTTCAGGAGTTCTGGCTCCAACCTGACTTTAAAGTCACAGAGACGTGAAAGTGTCACAGGTAGTCTTTGGTGTAATACATCAAGGGACAGCTAGGCCAGAACAAGCAGCCACAGTAGACAACCATGAAGTAAAAGATAAGAGACTCTTTTGCTGAGATGAAAGATGTCTTTTGTGTGAACTGTTCATCTCGAGTCAAGAGAAATCACTATGTGCCTCAACGTGAAATTGCAGAGGCATCTCAAAAAAAGTCTAGATGAAAAAAAAAGAAAGAATACAGATCCACCAATTAGAGAAGCCGCTGCTACCATTGAAAAGTCCATCTATCAATGGTTGACATTAAATGTAAAGTTTCTAAAGTGGTGTGATAGGGTGTTTTAAAATTCAAATGAGAACTGCTGTGTCTAGTTCTCAGTTTGAAATGGCATCATTTAATAATTTCCCAGTTGTGTTTCCTTCCCAACCAATAAACTGTTTATTTAGTTCAGTTCAAAATCTTTTAGAACTTTTTCACCAAAGCAAACGTTAGAAGTTTTGCACCCCATGATAAACAAACACTGGGCCATCTGTATTCATATAGGGGAGACTGGGGCTAGTTGTCACATGGGGAAGTTGAAAGTTGTTACAAGGGTTGTATCTCAGTAACTATCGCAGTAGCACTTTATTTTTACAGTCCTGTTCCCCATGTAAATTTTTACGTTTATTTATTTGGTAGACGCTTTTATCCAAAGTGACTTACAGTGCACTTATTACAGGGACAATCCCCCTGTGTGCTTTACATGACACAAGCACATAAGTTCCTCCTGGAAGACGTGTCCTTGTGCTGTAATAAATCCACAGGTGTGGGAGGGTGGGCACCCTGGAGGCTGACAAGACGTGGCTCAGACTGAACAGGAAGCCTCCAGAGCAGTACCAACAATTCAAGGAGCCAGGGAGGTTCAGCTACAGGAGACCACCAGGGTGGTGTTGGTAACTCAGGGACCCAGGGAGATGCAGACAGCTCAGGGAACCACCAGGGCAGCATTTGTAACTCAGTGAGCCAAGGAGATACTGACAGTTAAGGGAGCATGGGAGGCACCGGCAGTTCAGGGAGCTAGGGAGGATCAGCCTCTATGGCCTTGCCATGCAAGCTTGGCTTGGCCACTATGGTCGTGGACGTACAACCCCCCGCATTTTCAAAAATATTTGAAGGAGCTATGGGGTTGAGAACCGAAGCAGGCTCATGGGCTGGAGCAGACTCTGGTGCAGGCTTATGGACTGGAGGCAACACTGGACTGTGCTCAGAAGCTGGAGATGATACTGTGGCCATAATGATCAGTAATGCACTCTCTGGGCTTAGCTCTGGAATTTCTCTCACTCGAACAGACTATGGGATTTCTCTCACTGGAACGTACTTGGGGATTTCCCTCACTGGAATGGTCTCTGGAATTTCTCTCACTGGAACGGACTCAGGAATTTCACACTCAGACTCTGAAGTGGCAGGGAGATCAGGAACCACAGCAGCATGTTGAAAGGATGTTTTCTTTTTTAGCCTCCTCCTTTGTGCTGGGGTTAGTATGCTGCTCAACCTGGAGGATGTGGAAGATTCTGGGGCTGGAATGGACTCATTGGTGAGTTTGGGAGCAAACTTATGGGCTGAAGCAGGCTCTGAAGTGAGATATTGGACTGGAGCGGATGTTTGGTGCGGGGAAAGTCTTTGGAGAGTGGAGATCGTCTTCATAGCCACTCGTACTGACATAACTGGAGGGTCTATTTACCTGGAAATTACATCCATACTTATTGAAACAGCCTTCCTATCTCTAGGTATGGGAACCTTGAAGATAACTTTGGGGCAAAACGGGATTTTGGGCTCTGGTAAGATGTTGACTGGGGGTGGCAGTGGCTCATGTTGGTTGTCTACTAACTGGAAGGTTGGTGGTTCTATCCCTGGTTCCATCTGACCAAGTGTCAAGGTGTCCATAAGCAAGACTGGATAGCGCCTTGCATGGCTGACACTGCCGTAGGTGTATGAATGAGTGAATGAATGGGTGAATGTGAGACAATATGTAAAGCGCTTTGGTGGCCATGGGTCTGTTGAAAGCGCTAATCCATTTACTGTGATGGACTCTGGAAGGGTTTTGACTGAAACTGACTCTTGGGCAGAAGATCTTGAGCAAACTCGTAGGTTGGTTTGGTACGTGAATCGAGAGCCACACATCACAAGCACTATATCTAAATACTGTTGCAGATAAATGAGCTGCCGACTGGTATCCAGGGAGCATTGTGGTTGTCCAGCCCACTCCAAAACAGGTCCATCAACCATTGGTGCTCACGGGTTGAAAGATGGCTATATCTTACATATTCCCCCACATAGCATTCAATTGCCTGGCCATTCTGAATGACAGAGCACAAAAAAAAAAAAAAAAAAAAATCCCACTGGGTCCATTTAAGTTTTAAGTCTGGCCTTCAGTTACGAAATACACACTGAGCAGGGATGAAGTGATTCCGGCCATTACTTTATTGAGGTGACAGGTGAGTAGCAGAAAGCAGACAATGATAGGAAATGATAAGTTGAATAATGACAGTCTCTTTCTCTTAGAGGTTGTGCAGGATGCAGATATCGGTGCTGGCTGACAGGGCACACACCTCAGTGTTGAAGCAGGTAACAGAGAAACATGAACAGAATACACTTGGATTTCAATATTGGTATCAGAACAGACATCGTAGAGAGCCTTTCCTAGTTCAAGGCCAGACAAATGAGACTGAGGTGTGTGTGCTTGGAGTGTGTGCAGGTGGGAAAAAGATGGTCTCTGGGAAATGTGGTGCTGGAGAATGGTCTCGTGGATGGAGATCATGACTGTTACCTGTTGTTACTTTAATATTACTTTGTTAAAATATTTTTGTATATTTTGCAAATATATTTTAATACATGACATGCATATATATATATATATATATATATATATATATATATATATATATATATATATATATATATATATATATATATATATATATATATATATATACACACATATACAGACATTTTAATTTAATTGGAATTAAGTATCAGAAAACATTACATTCAGTTTAAGTGTTTTATTACTCTTTGCATGGGAGAGCAATGTTTAAATAATTTAATACTTCAATTTAAATAACTCATTAAATTGTCCATTGTGTTTACAATGTCCAGTGTCCACTTACCTCATGTACAGTGATATGACAAAATGCCCCATCCCTGTGCCTTTTGTCCCTGTTTTTTTCTGTGCAATATTTTTTTATTTTATTTTTTATTCTGTAGCCTTTAAGACTTTATTCAGACTTGTGTCTGTACAGAAATTACCTTTCAAAAACAAACTGAGAAATATTCACAGAGCCTAAAGTGTGACAACAGGATATACTTTTATAGTGTATAAAATCATTCTCTGCGGAGATGTTAGGCTGCAAGTATTTTCCAGGTACACATTTGACATCAAAGACAGGGGCAGTGTTATTTATTTATTTATTTTCTCTGTATCTGACAGGTGCAGTAAATGTATATTCTAACAACAACACAATGTAAAGCGATTCAAAGCACAGCAAACATGTCACCACATGAAAAGATCTGGCTGCTACTATATGTAGCTAAAGTAAAGCATGAAAATGTATTTGAGCATGTACAGAAAAAGGCCCTGGCAACTGCTTTGATACACTGACATGAGAAAAACACTAGCTGAATGTGTGTTCACAAAATATAACCATGGACGCTCAGTGAATTTAACGTAGGTGAAAACTGAGACATCAGGAAGACCTAAAGTTCCAGACTACACTGAGAAAAAGAAAAAGCTAAGCTAAAATTGATAAAATCTAAATAAAATGTTTTGGGTTTTTTTAAAGTCAAAAATATGTTTAACCCTCTCGAGTCGGCCGTTGCGCCGGCGTGATTGGCTTGCTTTTTTTCTTATCAGTGCCAAAGAGACTCAAATTAACTATAATCTGTTAAGTTTCTATTTTTTTTGTGTACAGTCACAATAAAAACAAATTGTTGTGCTTATAACAAATTGTTATGCAAAATAAAGAAATCAAACATGATGCGTGATCTGCAGCCTCTCTGTCAAAGCCGTTTATTCGGATAGTCTTCAGAAAATGACCTCTAGCTTAGTGAATACTGGTCTCACAAACATGAGACATATGTCTAAAAAAAACGCTGAAATGTCAGGTTTTAAACACTGTAAATCAAATCAAAAACAAATATTCTGTGTTTATGTAATCTGGTTGAAAGCAGAGAGATGTTAGTCGTTCCTGAGCGGCTCATTATACACTAATGCGACCACGCCCACGAAGCGTGCGCTCTATTGAGATTCAAATACTGAGGCTCCGGAGGCGACGCCCAAACAACACATCATCTCAAATTAACACATCAAGTGCTGCATTCCTATTTCAACTACATCATTTGAGACACGTTTAATAATCCTGGAATAATTCTCCATGACAAGCTGTTCATTTCTGAAAGAAACGATCCACCGTTGTGTGTAAGTAGGCAAAGTTTACTCTGTAAGCATCTGTGAATATTAAACGCTAAAACCTGCGCAAGGACGCACTGAAGCTTTCTTTGTTTAAATTAGCTCAAAATTACTGTCAGATTTAAGTAATTACCTTGACAAACTATACATCATTTAAAAGATCTAAGACTCAAGCTTCCATTTTCGACCTCTGTTTTATTCTCAATGTCATATAGTGACCGTAATTTGTTAATAAAGTTTCAGGAGTTATGAATATGAAAACCACGTCGGTACCTTTGATTGTAATATGAGCATCAGCTGATGTCATTCATAAAAAACTCCTCTATTCTCCTCATGAAGACTCACGACAAAACAACATCCCTCAGGGCTTTTAGTTCAAAAGTGTGCAGATGAGGAGAAATATTGATAGATTCTCATATGTCTGTGTCAAATTTCTATACAGAGAAGTGTTTTTTCAATCTGCTGTGTTTTCAGTTCATACTGGCAGCCGGAGGGCGCTCCGTGCACATGTAGTCCATATATAGCACGCATGAAGAAGATACCATATGACATTCTCTCTGACATAAACAGCTTCCAGAAATTGTTATAACATGCAGATAGACACGTTTGAAGATAATAAACACACAATAGCGACAATATATGGCTTATCTGTGTTATTTATACCATGTTGGCTTGGCTATTTATAACATTTTTTAATAAGTTGGTGTAATAAATCTTAAATTATGGTTTAATAAATCATAAATTGTTGTGGCAGATAATACAGATAATATGTTTTAAGTTATCTAGTCTACTTTTATGAAGCAACTCTGCACTGTGCCCAAGCTGAATTTCTAACTAACTAACTAACTAACTAAGAAAAAACTCACTTCATTTTGATTCCCCCCCCCAGCAATTTTTACTTATCTAGTAAATTAATCTTGATTTAAGAATTTTAAATATTTGGACTGGAAACAAGAAAAAATACCAAATAAGAAGAGCATTTTTTGCAGTGTAGTCAAATCTTTTGATTATTTAAAATATAATAGGCCTTTGTTGACTACATTCCAAATAAAATAAACTACAAAAAAATATATTTCCTTTGCTCTGTTGCTCTCTGTCACAGGCCTACCTGAAGCTCATTCATTATGCAGCTCATTAATGCGGGCTATTATGTCCTTTGTTATCTCAGGTGCTATCTCATCATTATTCATTAGATATCACGTCTCCTCGCATATTGGCTTTGTGAAGAGAAACTGTTTTACAAATTTTAAGTCAGTGTATTGTTTTATGTGAATGAGTAGGCTCAATGATTCTCACATCAGTATAAAGAAAAAACTCTATGCAAATACAAGATGGAGTTAAAAGTCTTGTGAACACATATCTATTGTGTGTTTTGAGACCTTAATTTTAAAACAAAGTTTTTTGTTTTTTCAAAAACTGTCCATAAACATTTTTCTCTCAAAAATACAAGCATGTACATACATGTTGCTCACATATGGTAGCCCAGTTTGTGCTGAATACAGTATAATTACACGTTTGCCATTAATGTGTTTATAAGCAACTGAAAAAAAAACACAAATGTAAGAGCATATCAAAACTTCTAAAGGGCCCCAAAAGAGCTCAGACTCCAGAGGGTTAAACTCCACTGAATCAACCTAAATCCAAACCATCAACTTTATGGGTTAAATCAGGTAAATACACATTAAATATGTTCCGTCTGATGAATTAAACATCTCTTGTTGTTTTGCACTCTAAAAGTAATCCGTTGTGAGGCAAAACAGTGTAAAAAAATCATCCCAAATGCTGGAGTAATGCTGAACCTGCCATTGCTGAGACGGACATTTTCATATGTGATGGGATTTGTCTGATAATTATTAGCTGTGCTTTGAAGGGTCAGCGGCTAATGGTGTTAAAGTTTAATTTGTTTGAACTGTGAGTGCTGCATAACAATGCTTGGAGTATCGCTGATGCTTTGAGTGCTGCTATTGAGGAGGGATACGGGTAAGGTTAGGGACAGGTTTGGTGGTTTGGGTAGGTTTAAGGGTGAGTTATACATGCTATTACAGAAGTTAATTACAGCTGTAATTACATGCAGGTATTTTTAAATATATATGTACAATGTAAAAACATTCTCAGTATGTACACAATAAGTGCATTGCATCAAATGATGAATTTAAATGTTAGTAGTTAAAGACACCTATTATAAAGTGGGACAAGATTTTAATACCTTAAGAAATGACTACCTTTATTCAGCAAGGATGCAATAAATACATCAAAAGTGACAGTAAGTATATTTACAATGTCACAAAAGATTTGTTTCAAATAAATGCTGTTCTTTTAAACTTTATAATAACTTTTCATAAAAATATATATCACCACAACTGTTTTTTGAACATTGATAATAATAATCAGAAATGTTGAGCTGCAAATCATCATATTAGAATAATTTCGGAAGTGTCACATGTCTGTCTTGTCCTGTGTAGCAAGTTGTAGCAATTATGGACGCAGACATATAGATGAGTTAATCTTCCAATGATTCGATCAAATGAACATCCCCGTTCACAAAGCACAATTCAGCTCCAGGAAATCATCATCATCACGAGGGAGATGGGGGCTTGATTCTGCCCCGGAGCTACTAGTTCTGACTTCCTATGGACTCGCCACCAAACTCAGTTAAAAGAGGACAAAGGGCTCGTGGTTGTCACAAGACAAAGAAACAACCAGATCTCTGTCTTTGCATGACCAGCAAATGAACTCCACGTGACAGCTAAAACTCCAAGTAAGCTCACAGAAACTGTTAGCTTATGGAGTACCTCAAATAACTGATTATTGGACTTTCATTCAAATAGCCTTCGACATAACTTGTTAGTGTGTTTACAACTAATACACGTTAGTTAGACTATTAGGCATGTATATTACTCACAATTCATGCAATTATGTAACTATTGAATGAGTGGATGAAAAAGCATTGTGTTTGATACCGGTGTGTTCGTATGGGTATAATCCAACAGATGAGCTGAATGAAATCTTTATAGAATTGATCATGTCCTTATAGTAAGAAATTAGGTCTAAATTTACTCTCTGCTTAAGAGCAGGAAACTAAATTCTATAGATAACCCAATTTTGTGGGAGGGGTGGAGACACAGTCACCCCTGAAGCCTAATTGGCCAGAACCCATCCAGGGGATGGGCAAATGTTTGAGTTTAGTCTCAGAACACGAACGAAAAGTTCAGTTCTGTGTTCAGTTCTGTGTACGGTTCTGTCTGCAGTTCTGTCTACAGTTCTGTACAGTTCAGACCAGAAGCAGTGCAGAGTTCAGCTCAAGTTCGGTTCCAGTTCGGTTCGAGCTGGTTCGCGGCCTGTTCGCAGTTCAGAGATGATCTAAGTCCTAGCAGTTTGACCAGAGTGAGTTCTGAACGGAGCTCCCAGGAGACGGTCTGACTATCGTGTCAGACCAACATCAGAGAAAATGGGTTAACAACGATTTCATTCAGGCCATCTGCTTTTCTCTCACTTTCCTTTCTTTTACTTAAAGTTTATTTTATTTCCGCTAAGTCTCGGGTCTGTTAAGTTTCGCCGTAAAAGTCTCTCAACAACGAGTTTCTAACAGCGCGCTCCAACTTCAAACAACGCCCACAAGACTTTCATCCAGCCGCCAACACGCCACGTGTTCGGCTTCCACAGACGTCAACCAGACCTTCAGCGAATCAAAGATCCGGGAAAATCCCTGTACAGCCAGGAGAAGGGAATCCCCCTTTGTAAGATGACACGCGAAACCCAAACGCAAGTAACGCCTTTTTGATTCCAAGCTGAACTGGTGCATTAGATCAAATGTAATAACCCTGCCTAAGAAACGATAGGAGGTTAAATTACTGATCAATGGTTTCTTCAGGTCATGTTTCATAAATGCATAGATTGCTTAGGATTTCATAATTTCTCTCTCTTAGAACTTATTCTTTCCTCACCTTCTTCCTTTCTGCAACGTGTGAATGTGCGAGCGTGTGTGTTTATGTTAGATATTAGTTTGATGTGTTAGATTAATCAATAAAGTTCCGTTTGTATTCAAAGATAACTGTTCTTGTGTTATGTGCTTATCAATTTAATGTCTTGAACTGCCGATCTAAGTTACCTGGCTGTTAAATAGTGTTTTACTATTGTTCGGATATTAATATCCGCTGCAGAGTTGATATTTACGGCCCGTTCAAATGAACGCTAGAAGAGTCATTTGCTCGGCTGTAAAATAGACTCTCAAAATTCCCTATGAATTCATTAAATTCATTCATTTGAGCTAAATATACATGTTTCCCTTTAACAGAGCCCCCTTTAAGTCCTTACATATCGGCGGACGAATAAGTTAAGGTGTAAACATTAATTCTGAATTATTTATAATACAAAGTGTCATTCGAGTCTTTCATTTTAATTCAGTTCCCCGTTGAGTTATTATTTTATCTGACTCATAGTCGCTACAAAGTTGTGTCCCTGTTCCGGTGGTCCCAGTTCCGGTGATCCCGGTTCCAGTGGTCCTAGTTCTGGTGATCCCGGTTCCGGTGGTCCCAGTTCCGGTGGTCTCGAAACGGAGGAGGAGAAGGAAGGCGCCCTCCTTGACTGTTCCGGTGGTCCCAGTTCCAGTGGACCCAATTCCGGTGGTCCCAGTTCCAGCGGATGCTGCTGTTCTAGACGCACCGCCCAGGCGCCTTGCTCTGTCCGCGCCGTCCAGGCGCCCTGCTCTGCCCACGCCGCCCTGGCCGCCTGAACCCTGTGGGCCGCCCTGGCCACCTGAGCTCTGCGGGCCGCCCTGGCCGGTACCTCCCATCCTGCCCTGGTCTGCCCCTCCCGTCCCGTCCCGCCCTGCCCTGGTCTGTCCCTCCCGTCCTTTCCTGGTTTCCTGGTGGAGCATTCAGCAAGCCGCTCCTTGGAGAGGGGGTAGTGTCACTTGTCTGTCTTGTTCCGTGTAGCATGTGGTGTTTTGGTCTATCCTAGCCATGTGCTTGTCATTGTCATGTTTGGTCTTACGTCATGTCTCTAATCTATGTCAACCCAGTCCATCTTGTTATCTGATTATTGGTTAATTTGTTCTCCCTTATTTACTGCCTGATTTGTCACCCTTTATTATTCTCATTGTGTGTTCAGTCCTGTGCGGGTACATCATCTTTTGTATGTCAATGTTACATGTGGATGTTGCCTATTCCTGATTTGTCTCTGTTTTGATGTTTGATTTTTCCCCCTTGTGGGTTTTTGTTTTGAGTTTATTATTATTTTTGTAAATAAACCCCTATTTTTAAACAACAATTTTGAGTCCTCGCCCCTTTTCTGCATGCCGGTCGTGACAGGAAGACTGGAGTAATGATGCTAGAAATTCAGCTTTGAATCACAGGAATTAATTACATTTTAAAACATATTCAAATAAAAAGTGTTATTTTAAATTTTAATACATTCCTGTTTTTACTGTATTTGTGATCAAATAAATGAAAATAAATATTAAAATCCTGCATGGTAGTGTAATTCACTTTTCTTCATATCTGTGGAAACCCTGTATGCTTGATAAAATGTCATTCCATTTTCTTTTTACAGTGTAACATTCAGGGGTTCATCCAATTGCCACACTGGCTGAAGACATTTTGTACAATAAACAATTTTGGTATTATATTGGGTTGCCACTTTATGTTCAAAGTAAAATCTGCGCCATGAAGCGTAACCAGTCGAGAACCAACATTGTGGAGAAACTCCAGGCACTATTGTGAATTCTAGGCCCTTGAGTGTGCATGAGTGGACTACATAATTCAGAAAGAGACTGATAAGGGCATGTCGGACAACCTTGAGACTGTTTTAGGTGCAGAATGGTTTGTTTAGTTAAAGTACGACTCCTGAATATTTCATGCATTATGACAATGGTAAGTCAAGTTGTAACTGCATATACACAGGTGTGCTGATTATCACAAAGGAGAGTATTAACATAATCCTTTGATATGCATATCAAAATGTAATTTACCAATCCATTAATTATCTGTATTTTCAGAAGGTACTGCACACATTCACACAGGTTTCCATGTTTTATAGGGGACTTTTCATAGCCGTAATGATTTTTTGATTTGACACTGTCAGTGTCATGTGTGCGCTCACCGGCATGCTCTGCTGCTCCTCTCAGCCATTCACTGAACAGGGTAGACAAAAAGAGAGGTGTGATGGCAGGGAGAAAGCAAGACCTCACGCTCGCAGGACAGTACTGGCGACATTTGTAAAGTAGCTGGTGTTTGTCCAAAAAGTCGCTAGATTTGTCACTGGTCGCTTTTTTGAAAAAAAGTTGCTAAAGAGGTATGAAAAGTCGCTAAATATAGAGATAAAGTTGCTAAGTTGGCAACACTGCTCCATCCTCCGAAGATCATGAACACATTTCAAAAATTGCCGCCCGAAGAAACGTTACGTCAGCTTTGACAGCGGTGGCCAATAGCGCCATTACGTCAGCTTTGTTTGTAAAATGCCTTTGGCTCTCAAGTGTCTCGTGACCGATTGAGTCATGCTAAAGAGTCGATTGTATCTTCTGAATGAGATATGACTGAGTGGAGTGTGTGTATTCATGGAGCAGCGGGTTGGATCATCATTTCAGCGATTAAAACATTAAGATCAACTCTGTTCTTTACATGAAGATATCGTATGACTTCAGAAGACCTGCAATGCAACATGAGTTAATACTTTTATACAGTTTTTGGTCAGTTTTTGCAATAAATACCTGTGACTGTACTTGTTATATTGTTGAGAAGTGGGTAGGTTTAGGGTAGGTGTGGGGTTAGTTGCTCCAAAATATAAAAGTAGCCTATACATATTCATAAAATCATGTCTACTTTTACAAATCCAAAGAATTATATGCGTCTTGATCTGACACATTGGGCAAACAACTGAAATCAATGGAGCACCCCATGTGCGTCGGAATACGGCGCTAAAGGGGTACCCTGTGTGTTAAAAAGGGACGCCGAGGGGTCCTGACCAAGCATCAATATGTGACGAATAGGAGAGAGACCGAGTTGAAAAGAACAGTCAAAACACACAGTAACAACAAAGAAAAGTAATATCAGAAAGAAGTCTTTCTTGCGAAGTTTACTGGTTGTTCAATGAATCCTGGGCCTCATATAAGGGGATTAGAAACTGCAAATGCATCTAAAGGATTAAATAATTGTTTGCATTTTGGAGTGGTATTTTAGTCCACAATGGGATTGAAATGAAGCTCTGGTAATGTTTTGGATTTAATGTGAGGGATTTGTTGTACAATGAGAATGAATTGCAAATGGTGACTTATGCTTAGAAATACTTCTTACAGAGAGTTTCAGAAGATAACTTTTTCCCATGTCAACAACCTTCCCTTATGTATTTTTATTTCTTTATGCCAATGAAAAATGTCTGAGAAATGAACTACTTAGTCTGACAGTAAAAACACAAATTAGATCAATTTAGTATCTCCTGTGTTTCTTAGAGAGCAATACGATTATATGGACTTTTGCTGAAGTTTCTTGCTTAGGCTTTTTTTTTTCTAAAAAAGACTTGCCTTAGAGTTTCAGACAAGATCTTTTTAATAGTTTCTCAAATTGTGCTCACATTTGACAGCAAAATTTGCATTCAAAAGTCAGAGAGCTCAATATCTCAAATATTTCATGTCAAATTCTTCCAAGAATAAATCGGTAACACATCAGTTTAGGGTCCAGTTCTCACTATTAGCTAGCTTCTTATTAGCAGGCATATAACTAGGATATTGGCTTTTTATTAGTACTCATATTAATGCCTGATTCTGCATGACCTTATTCTACATCCCTTAACCCCCTCGAGTCGGCTCTCTTTTTTTCTTATCAGTGCCCAAGAGACTCAAATAACTCTGTCGTTTTTTATCATTCAGGCAAGTGTTATACATCATAATCTGTTAAGTTTCTTTTTTTTTTGTGTACAGTCACAATAATCAGTGTATTGTTTTATGTGAATGAGTAGGCTCAATGATTCTCACATCAGTTTGAAGCAAAAAAATCTAGGCAAATACACCCATTAGTCAAAAGTCTTGTGAACACATATCTATTGTGTGTTTTGAGGCCTTAATTTATAAAAAAAAAAATTTGTTTTCAAAAATCATGCATAAACATTTTTCTCTCAAAAATACAAGCATGTACATACATGTTGCTTAGATATTATGGTAGCCCAGTTTGTGCTGAATACAGTGTTATTACACTTTTGCCATTAATATGTTTATAAGCAACTGAAAAAAACACAAATGTAAGAGCATGTCAAAACTTCTAAAGGGCCCCAAAACAGCTCAGACTCCTAGGTTAATCCTACACAATACCTAAGCTTAACAACCTTACTAACTATTAATAAGCAGTAAATTAGGAGTTTGTTGAGGCAAAGGTCATAGTTAATAGTTAGTAAATAGTGAGAATTGGACCCTAGTCTAAAGTGTGACCAATAAATCATACAAGTTACACATACACATACACATACATTTAATGGTTAATTTAAAAGTATATATTATCTATACTATAAGTGTATGTCAACAAACGTACAGCACTTGTTTCACTTTTTATTTCAACAAAGGAAGGAGAAACATCTGCTACAAGGCTGATTCTTAAATGAAACATAGTTAATTTAAGTATCAAACAGCAAGTTCTGAAAAAAAACAAAAAATGACAAAGAAAATATGCTGGCGCCTCCAAGCCTCTATGAAATTCTGGTTTCTGGATGTGTCTCAAGTCTTTCCTCTAATCCATGATTTTCATCAATCAGGCAAAATTGCTTGAAGTAATAACACATCTCCTCAACAACTGCTCAAGTAAAATTAATCTCCGAACCACAAACAGAGCTGTAAATTACAGCAGAAGCATGAGCAATAGTAAAAGTGATGCTCTCCTCAGTATTTATTCAAAGACTGAGACAACCAAAACTACTATACCCGTTAGACTCGTTCAACTTTAATCTATTATGTCCAACTTTATATTTACCTTAAGTCCCATCTACAAATGAGGTCCCCTGTTAAGCATTCCTGTCCTTTTCATATGGAACATCTATATATTTCATCTAAAATGTTGTTTTGTTAGTATTAGATTGGAGGTCGAGCCCTTGAGTCATGTTCTGTCAAACAACAATGGCTCTGGATATAGAGCCCATTCTTCTGTGGTTTACCTAATACAAGCGCGGCTCTGGGGATAATGGCCTGGCAGTGACTAATCTTTCATTCTGCTGACGAGCATGTTTGTTTTAAGTAAGCAGATTAAACATAAAGGAATGAATAAGCGAGCTGCTTTTAATTTGTATGGATAACTGGTCGTGCTGCTATTCCTGGGACGTTGCACAGTGTAGATTGCTCTGCCATTCATTATTTTCCCTTCGTTTGCTTGCTTTCTCTCAGGACTACTTCACTTGAAGGAGCAGAAAGCAACCAAATCCAGAAGGCCTGCTCTATTGAACTTGTTTTGGCAGTGCTATCAGATATCCAGATAATGACAGCCATTTAATTACTATTTTATACAAGTACAAAATGTGTGATATACACTCACCTAAAGGATTATTAGGAACACCATACTAATACTGTGTTTGACCCTCTTTCACCTTCATTACTGCCTTAATTCTACGTGGCATTGATTCAACAAGGTGCTGAAAGCATTCTTTAGAAATGTTGGCCCATATTGATAGGATAGCATCTTGCAGTTGATGGAGATTTGTGGGATGCACATCCAGGGCACGAAGCTCCAGTTCCACCACATCCCAAAGATGCTCTATTGGGTTGAGATCTGGTGACTGTGGGGGCCATTTTAGTCCAGTGAACTCATTGTCATGTTCAAGAAACCAATTTGAAATGATTGAAATGACCTGAAACAATGCTCAGGTAGGCCGTGGCATTTAAACGATGCCCAATTGGCACTAAGGAGCCTAAAGTGTGCCAAGAAAACATCCCGCACACCATTACACCACCACCACCAGCCTGCACAGTGGTAACAAGGCATGATGGATCCATGTTCTCATTCTGTTTACGCCAAATTCTGACTCTACCATATGAATGTCTCAACAGAAATCGAGACTCATCAGACCAGGCAACATTTTTCCAGTCTTCAACTGTCCAATTTTGGTGAGCTAATGCAAATTGTAGCCTCTTTTTCCTATTTGAAGTGGAGATGAGTGGTACCCGGTGGGGTCTTCTGCTGTTGTAGCCCATCCGCCTCAAGGTTGTGCGTGTTATGGCTTCACAAATGCTTTGCTGCATACCTCGGTTATAACGAGTGGTTATTTCAGTCAAGGTTGCTCTTCTATCAGCTTGAAACATTCGGCCCATTCTCCTCTGACCTCTAGCATCAACAAGGCATTTTCGCCCACAGGACTGCCGCATACTGGATGTTTTTCCCTTTTAACAACATTCTTTGTAACCCCTAGAAATGGTTGTGCGTGAAAATCCCAGTAACTGAGCAGATTGTGAAATACTCATACCACGCTCAAAATTGCTTAAATCACCTTTCTTTCCCATTCTGACATTCAGTTTGGAGTTCAGGAGATTGTCTTGACCAGGACCACATCCCTAAATGCATTGAAGCAACTGCCATGTGATTGGTTGATTAGATAATTGCATTAATGAGAAATTGAACAGGTGTTCCTAATAATCCTTTAGGTGAGTGTGTATATATAAGATCCACACTGTTCTTTACATATATATACAGTACATATATATATATATATATATATATATATATATATATATATATATATATATATATATATATATATATATATATATATATATATATATATCAATCAAAAGTTTTGGGTCATCAAGGATGCAAAAATGCAGTAAAAACTGGAATAATTTGAAATATTATTACAATTTAGAATAAGTGTTTTCTATTTGAATATATTTTAAAATGTAATTTATTCCTGTGATGCAAAGATGATTTCTAATATGCCAATTTGCTGCTCAAGAAACATTTCTTAATATTATAAAAGTTGAAAATAGTTGTGCTACTTATTTATTTTTCTTTAATAATATTGATATTTTATATTTATTGATATTTTAATATTGAGAATTTTATAAATTCTATTTTTTCAGGATAATAAATTAATCAATTATAAATGTCATGTCTTTACTGTCACTTTTGATCAATTTAATGCATTATTGATGCTGAATTAAAGTATTATTTATTTTATTATAAAGTATTAAATCTTACTAACCCCAAGACAGGCAGGCAGATAGATAGATAGATAGATAGATAGATAGATAGATAGATAGATAGATAGATAGATAGATAGATAGATAGATAGATAGATAGACAGACAGACAGACAGACAGACAGACAGACAGACAGACAGACAGACAGACAGACAGACAGACAGACAGACAGACAGACGCAGATAGACAGACAGATAGACACAAATAGACAGACAGACACAGACAGATAGACCGCAGATAGACATACAGACAGACGCAGATAAACAGACAGACAAATAGACCTCAGATAGACAGACAGACTGACAAAAATGATAGACAGACAGACAGATAGACAGACAGACAAACAGACCGCAGATGGAAAGACAGACAGACAGACACAGATAGACAGACGGACAGATAGACAGACAGATAGACAGACAGTCAAACAGACCGCAGAGAGACAGACATACAGTATAGACAGACAGACGCAGATAGACAGACAGACAAACAAAAAATTATCTCATTCAAATCCTTTCAATAAAGAAGGCTGTTACACTCAAGAGACGGATATTGATTAGCATGGCCAGACTATTATGTTAAAAGACATTTCAATTGTAAGTAAAGAAAGTGTTTTTTAAATATATAAAACGACTATGAAAAGATGGGGTGAGTATACCTCAAGTCTCCTGTAATACATATTTACACTACAAAGCATCTAAGTCTGTAGTGTTGAAATAAGCACTTTACTATTACACAGCTGAAAAATACCCATTATCACCTACTGACAGCATAAGAACACAACAGTCCAACAGTCCTTTTCAGCAGTTGCTAAGCGATTGATTGGCTTTATCACAAAGGTGTAGAGTGCTCTTAAGTGGATGAACTTTGTACACTTCCCTCCTTTCATGATTTTTTAAAGGTTTTTTGCTTTTAATTTTACAGAGAAGTCAAGAGAGATTAAGTCGGAGAGAAATGCGGAATGGGATCAGGATAAGATGCAGACAGGATTTATATGTGTCCCCATGAGCTCTTTCATTTCTGTTTGCTTTGAGCTGCTTTCAAACAGTCTGTATTGCCAAAAGCATTATACTAATCAACTCGACTTGACATGGAACTACAAAACAGGTTTCACAGTTGTGTTCCTCATTTTTGTCAACACTAAGATTTTTATGAAAACTTTGAAATAGCACGTTAATCTTCCCGTAGGCTTAAAAAATTTAGTTGTGGTTATTTCTTGGGTCACAAATATACTACCGCCTAAAGATTTGGGGTCAGAAAGATTTTCTTTTTCCTGAAATAAATTAAGTTACAAAAGTAATAGTGAAAGACATGTATAATTCAAATTAATGCTGTTATTTGAATTTTCTTTTCATCAAAAAATCCTGAAATAAAAATGTATAACGGTTTCCACAAAAATATGAAGCAGCACAACTGTTGTCAACATTGATGATAATAATAAATGTTTTTTTTTCTTCTAAGAAATGGATACCTTTATTCAGCAAGGACGCAATAAATACATCAAAAGTGATAGTAACTATATTTAAAATATCACAAAAGATTTCTGTTTCAAATAAATGCTGTTCTTTTAAACTATATAATAACTTTTCATACAAATATATAGCACAGCAACTGTTTCCAACAGTGATGATAATAATAAATGTTTCTTGAGCAGAAAATCATCATATTATAATAATTATGAAGAATCATGTGACACTGAAGACTGAGCTATGATGCTGAAAATTCAGCTTTGCATCAAAAATATTAAAAAAAAAAATTAAAATATTACTTTTTAATATAACTTTAAAATATAAAAACTATATGTTAAATCGTAATACAATTTCACAATTTTTTTTTCTTGTATTTATAATTGTAGACTAGTTGAGCATAAGATACTTTTTTGATAAACATAACAAATATTTGTTTGTAATTGTTTGGCATTTTTACATAATTACCCTTCATTTTAAGAAGTTAGTATCTAGCGGTGCTTCTCAATTCTTATTTTTGCATCCTCGTTTCCTTTCCTAGCTTCCTCGCGTCTTATCTCCACCCCTTCAGGATGCGAGGGAAGGACGCAAGGAAAAGACGGATGGACGGAGGAATTTAATTTAAGTGAAATGATATATCCTCGCTCCCTTTAGCGTCATTTCAGAGCGTCGTCAAATAATGGTGACTCTACACCGCTGGATTTAGTTTGCACATCGGGATTCTTGAACATTAGAGATAACTATTTATATTGTTATAGTTTCAACCCCTACAAAAAAACACATTTGTCCATATTTTATTTAATATTACCAGTTATTAATAACAACTAATTATTCCCAGTTATTAACTGCTTTTTATTTGTTGTTTATAGTATTAAAGTTTTTTTTTTCTCTTTTTTTCTTGTGCTTTGATATGATTCTGCAACGGTCAGTTGTTGGTATTTGACATGCATTTGTGTCTTGTACATATAAACATAATAATACTAATGAATAAACTGTGGCAAGATGTGAAGGGGGGAGGAGAATTTATATGTGCGTCACGTTTAGTCGATAAAACACTTCCGCAGAGGATACACCCATGTATCCTCGCTCATGACTCCTCAGGAAGCCTCCTCACTCCTCGATCCTCGCCTCCTCAAGGTGCAATTAGAGAATTGAGATGTCCTACAAGATGGCTGAGCTCGGTCGGTTTCCGGGTCATAGGATGGAGGACGGAGGAGCGAGGAAACGAAGAGGGATATTGAGGAGCACCCTAGTTGTCACATATGCTCTGTGTCTGTCCTTGGACTTTTACGTTGAAGTGTTTCCTGCGCTTTATTTTGTAGTTTTTCATGTTGATTAGTCTCCCCAGGTGTTTCCCATTTACCACACCCCTTGTTATCTTGTTAGGCTAGTCTTCCCTGTGTATATAGCCTATAGTGCTTGTGTCTTAATGGTGTTTGTGGGGTTGTTGTACATGTAATGGTTGCTTCTAGTGCTTGTATCCTTGTTCCTTTATTATTGGAGTTCTTTGTTCAATGTGTTATTTTATTAAAAACCCTGCATTTAGATCCTCGACTTCACCTGCTTTCTCCAGCACGTTACACTAGAAACAAACAAACAAACAAAAGGTTGCATTAAACTGAATACCTGGTTTATTTATTTATTATATTTAACCCTCTGGTGCTCGTCGGTCATTTCTGACTGGAACATTTTCTGTTTTGAAATGTTAAAAATCACAGCTTCATCGGAATGATGTGAAATTTGGTGACTTTTCTCGCATTAGGAATATAAAAACACAAAAAAATTGGGGTCATGATTCGAGCATGCTAATTGGTCGTAAAAAAAAAAAAGTAGCTTTCATTGTCTTCGGTCATAAATGACCGACCATAGGAAATGAATGGGAAAATTGGCAAAAACACAAAAATTCACAGAATATTTGTGTGTACAATCTACAAATCGGCCACAATTCTGAAAAAAATTACACAGCTGTAAAGGGCTGACACTCTAAAACATCAAGAGTGTGATATTGACACATCCACTCACACACACTGCACACTAATGCTGCCTTCACGTGCTATCGGAAATGTCCTAATTCCCACTTTAGAAGTCGTGATTACGAGCTTGTTGCATTCAAGTGCTTTTTGTCGGAGTGAACAGGAATCATGGTGGACACCAGGTTATTCTTGCCTATTTATTGGGAAAGTCTTATTAAAACCATCATCATTTGTAGTCTCCATGCACCGACAACCATAAACATTCCACATAGTCCGCTTTCTGCTGATTCTGTAATTTCAGTCAAATGCAGGCTATTTTCGCTGTGTACCAAACATACAATACACTTCATATGATTACTCACATGTAAATATGTACTACGTTAATGTCAAGACAAGACGAACAAGCTGTTTTGGACCTGCTACAGCAGTCCAGTTCTCCCCGCCACCATGTTTAAAGCTTATGACACGCCCATCTCGGGAATTGGGGTATCAAAATTATTTCCGAACTTCCCAGTGGTAAACACGACATCAGAGGGCGTTCATGTGCAATTTTTACCAAGGAAACTCGTATTTACGATAATTCCGATAGCACGTGAAGGCAGCATTATACACACACACACCTATGAAAAACTGAGCCTATGAACCACATTTGGAATTTTTTAAAATCACAGCTTCATCAGAAAAATATGAAGCTTGGTGACTTTTCCAGCATTAGGTATGTGAACACAAAAAAAATTGAGGGCATGATTTGAGCATGCTAAGTGGTCGTAAAAAATTACTCCCACTTGTGCTCTTTGGTCAAAAATGACCCCCATAGGAAATGAATGGGAAATCTGCAAAAACACACTAATTCACAGAATTCACAGAAACACACACACACACACCTATGAAAAACTGAACCTATGAACCACATTTGGAATTTTTTAAAAATCACAGTTTCATCAGAATATGTAACTTGGTGACTTTTCTAGCATTCGGTTTGTAAACACACCAAAACATTGAGGGCATGATTCGAGCATGTTAAGTGGTCGTAAAAAAAATACTCCCACTTGTGCTCTTCGGTCAAAAATGACACCATAGGAAATGAATGGGAAATCTGCAAAAACACAAATTCACAGAAAAAAATCTATATTTCTAACAACAAAAAAATCGAAAACTTTATAATAAATAGTCTTTGAGATTTTTTAAATACATATTCAAATCCATCAACAAAAAATCATTAAATGTGTTCAAAACAGAACTAGGGAATTCTCCATAGAGACCTCTAGTGATTACACCCATGGTTGCATGATTTCTTAAATAATTCCAAAAGAGGGCGCTAATCTGCCTTCAAAAAATATATTTTGAAGGCCTAGTCTCTATTTTAACCTGAAATACTGAAAAAAAAAATTTTTTGAATAATTTTCAATGGCAAAAATAGACCATAATTATTGCATAAATATTAAAAAATACCATCAAATAATCTCAAAATACAACATTAAAAAGAAAAAATATTATTGAAGAAAAATAAATTTACTGAAGTGGAGGAAGTTACATTTTTAGGTGTCCGGTCAACCAATGCAACCCCTAAACGAAGAGCACCAGAGGGTTAATTTTTTCTCCGCAGTTCTCAAGAAACAATTATTTGTGTTTATATATTTATTGAGCAATTTTCATCACTGAAGTTCACTATAACCTCCAGGGTGGTAAAAACGTGCCTTATACGAGCTCACGAGATTTATGTGCCAAATCCCTAAAATCTTACAAGCTATCAGTTTGTGTGCAGCTCTCCATGCAGAGTCTGTAGTACAGGCTGTGTTCAATTAGGAAAGCCATTTCAATCTGGCCCTGCAAAGTCAGCACGCATTAATAACCATGTTGCTAAAGAGCACGTCGACGCGGAAGTATTTCTCATTCGCTGACAGATGATGATGAAGGATGTTAAGACAGGGTTCATCATTCAGTCTCCGTCTTTCTTTCAAAGTAACCCAGAATGCATCACATTATCACATGCTTGATTAAAGTGTTGCCTCGCACATTGACTATAAAGCTGACACATTTCTCCAGAAAAGAAAGACAGAGAAAACAAAGCAAAACATAGAATTACAGGTCATTCTTAGTATCGGTAATTGGGATAAAGACATTCATTTGTAATGGTAAAATGATTCTAATTACCAGAAAACAATTCCTTCCTCTATAGATTTGTGGTGTGGCCTATAATTAATTGAATCCCTAATAAGCTCAAAAGGGGATCCACATGGTTTTGAAATCAATTTGCACTTTATGTAGAAAGAATCCTATTAAATGAATTCATTCCTTTGGATTTCTTTTTCATGCACTTGCAATTATCCAGAACTTCTAGCTGCAAATTAAATTCATGCAAGACCTTCCTCCGGAAATGTGATAAATGAATCCTCGGATGACCAGAATTCAACACTCCAGTGAATCTTTTGTTCATAAATAGATCTAGGCACTCAAAAAAAAGTTTGAGGACAGTCAGCAAGATCCCTGTGTGTCAGATCTCCTCCGTAATTTCATTCCGTTCCTGGGCATTTCGAAGGCGTATGAAAAGATGAGCTATGCGATTTTGAGACAGCATACGCGGCAGGCGCATTCAGTTATTCAATGATCAAATATTATCTTTTGTGTTCCACAGAGAAAGAAAGTCATGCGCGTTTGCAACAACATCAGGATGAGTAAATGTTGACAGTGTTCATTTTAGGTGAACTATCCCTTTAATGCTGCTCACCATATTTAAATCCATAATTCTGCTGTCTTGTGATTGTCTGAATCATCCTTAAATCTCAAGGTATCTGCTGCTGCCGTGCTCGGCGCCATAATTGCCGCATACAGCCGCATACAGCTGCATTTACTTTATAGTGACTGCATTCTGTAGTTAATTACACACAGTCTTTTCACAACCCTGCTTGTCTTTTATTTCCAGAGTCTCTGTCCTCCTACACTTTCGTCTCTGGGATTGACAAAAGGGACACAAGATAAACACTTGGAGTGAAATACTGTCAGCCAAGAAGTCAATTGGACTGTCTCAGGGTTGTTGACAGGCTACTAGTACTCAACATAGTTACTTTCATCTCCTCTTCCCTGCAGGAAAAAGCTTGATCATGCTTTGCCAGACAAGGTTAGCTGAGTTCAAGAATTTTGCGAGGTAGTGCAATTTGTCTCGCTATGCCAACCCTTACAGAACATGGCTATTCAAGTGTGCTATTAGTATACTTATTTTAAACTAAAAATAAGAAAGTACACTTTGTCTACTTTTTTGTCAGAAATATACTTAAAATTACACTTAAGTATACTTTATACTGACAGAAAAGTCTAATGGTGCGTTCACACCGGACGCGAATGACTTACATGTTAAGTCAATGCAAAGACGCGAATAGACATTCTGTGGTGCGATTTGCGTGAATGAGGTGGCGCGAATTGAGCGTTTGACGCGTGGTTCGCGCAAAGGCCGCGAATCGGCGAGTTGAAAAATCTGAACTTTGGCGGATATTCGCTCCGCGTTAACCAATCAGGAGCTTGCTCAAGTAGTGACAACAATGAGGAGAAAATCTGGTTTATATTAATCATATATTAATATCTGGTTCAGACAAGTGTGCATATGATGATCACTATGATAACATTAAATGACATGAAACACAGCACAGTATCTTTTTGCAAGTTTATGTATGATCAATAATGCAAACGTATAAGTAACTTAAAAGGTATAATAAGCTATAATAAAGCAAACAATTCAGTCAAACATTCAAAGTCAGTGCTAGTAGGCTACAACGGTAACGTAAAGTTAAATAGCCTAAAAAAATTAAAAAGTAATGAAACTTCACTTTGCCCTCAGCCTAAACGATTTGCCAGGGAACAAATTATAGATCCATGAGACCAAAGTTCGCCGAATTATAGCTCGAGACACCACAGAGACATCAGAGCCAGCGGCAAATGTTTGAAGGACTAGCCGAGGAAAGGCTGCTCTCGCCGGGGTTAACGAGCACGGAGCGCCGCTGATTCACCGGAGCTCCGAAACTCCGAAAACGTCAGATAAAATGTTCAAATAGGCACTCTTTTTATAAATAAACCACAGATTTGAGCTTTAAACAACTACATTATCGCCTGAAAAAGTCTTAAAACTATGTTTTGTCACACATTAACAGTGGATTTTTAATTTGCGAGCGGAGAGACTGAATGCTTCTCCAGAGAGGAATCCTTTTATTTTGAATATTGAAATTTTTTTTGCATGCTGCTGCGTTTCCCTGTGTGTGTAATAAGCAGAGTGTACGCATGTTGTGCACCCGCCTATAGGCGCATATTACTAACGTGCTCTTTAAATAACAAAAAAAATACTGCACTATTGACTTTAGAACAGATTTTTGTTGGTCAATGGCGCATTCGTTTTCAGTTGCCTCAAAATAGCAAAGTGCCAACAATGCGCCTGAACACACCTTGTTTTCAGACCAGCACGCCCATGGGCGAACAAGATGGACGCGAGTGCATTAGCTATTTAAACAGCGTGATGCTGAACGGGAAAATGATAACTGCATCAGGGTGAAAGTAGCAAAAAACACTTGCGTCGCACCTGGTGTCGCATTGCGCCGGGTGTATGATAGGGCCCTAAGCATGGGCGTTGGAAGCAAAAAAAATGTGGGTGGGTCTTCCCCCAGAAAAGAATTTACTGGAGTAGATGCCCTTTACATTAAGTTCAAATAGCCCGCCTTGAGTACTAAACATCTGGTAAGGCCATACAAATTTACGGAAGACATCAATTTATAAATTGTGGTAATAGTGTAGGGGTAAGGCACATGGCAGATAGCTTTGACGCAAATCGACCCCAGGTTCGAATCCACCTTTTGCCGAACTCGCTCTAGTTCCTTTTCTCATCACATATCACATCGGAAAGGCATTTATTTTCAATAAAAATGAAGAAAATAATCGAAAAGTGGAAATAAAGCATCTAACGTGTTTAATTATAACGTGTTTATTGGTTAATGGTATGTGAACAGACATGTGCTGAATTAGAGACAGTAAAAGTGAATGGGTCCAATATCATTGATCTTAAAAAGTGGGTGGGTCTTGTCCCTCTCACTATGGTCCTGACACCCATGGCCCTAAGTATATTTGGCCTATACTTGTACTTAAAATATACTTGGCTTAGTTGTGTTTATCTTTTGATTAAATAGCCTATTAAATACTCTTTCTTCGCATAGTTTTACATTGTGTATTATTAACTTGCATTGTTTGAAAATATTGATTTAAAAAGAAAACTAGGTAACACTTTAGTAAGGGGAACACATTCACTATATATCAACTACGACTTGTGCATCAATAAACTCATAATTTACTGCTTATTAATAGTTAGTAAGATATTATTGTAGCGTTTAAGTTTAGGCATTGGGTAGGAATAAGGGATGTAGAATATGGTCATGCAGAATAAAGGCCAATATTCTTGTAAAATCCATAATAAGCAACTAGTTAATAGCAATAATTGAACCCTAAAATACTTAAAACTGCCTAAAAAACTATAAGTATGATGCTAAGTTCACTTAAAAAAACTTAAAAACAAGTATTTGACTAGTAAACTATCAGACTTGCAAACAAACAATGTAGTTGTGTCCTCAAAGTTTACTATTGTTACACAAAGCATGCTTAAATGTATACTTACACTCAAAAAAAAAATGGTACTATATGGCACTAAAAGTGGTTCTTGGCTCGTAATCATAGGGGAACCACTGTTGGTGCTATATAGCACCATATCTTAACATGTTCCGCTGTATATGGTAGCGGTGCTATATAGCACCTCAGTCATCCAGTGAAGAATCGCTGAAGAACTGCTGAAGCACCAAGATTGGTGCTATACAGCACTTAAAGAGGTTCATTACGAGCCAATAACCGCTTTTAGTGCCATCTAACACCATTTTTTGGTGTAAAAAGAGGGCAAATGTAATCCCAAGTAGTATTAAAATGGTACACTTACAGGTATACTACTAGTACATTGGTATATACTTACTTCATAAAGTATACTTAAAAATATACTTGCACTTTAAGTGCACTTAATAATATGAACTTGAAGTATACTACTTTTTTTTAGGGAGATCTAATCCACAGAAAGAACTGGAAATTAGAGAAATGTGCTTCTGCTAACATTATCATTTTCTGGAGATACTGAATGAGGTATTGCTGATACAAACCCCTTTAAAAGTTAGATGTTGTTTGTGTTTGCAAGTTTTTAAGTGTTTGTAAATCTGTAGATGACTAGAAGCTGGAGGCAGATGCGCTGGGACCTGCATGTGGGCAGTTTACTATCAGAGCGCATCCATTTCTATACGCCTACCACTGTAATTTCAGGTAACTTGGGGATATTGCTGTATCACACCTTATATGGAACATAAAAAGTGGGATATTAGACAAGGGAGAAAATGAATCTCCCATGCTCTTTTTGAATATTGCTTAACAGTCATGGAATAATATTTTAGTAGACAAAAAAAAAAAAGGTTGAGAACCCCTGCCACAAGGTCAATGTTGATAATTGAAGTGTATTTCAATTATGTAGTAAATTAAAGTAAATGTTGAAGCTAATGTTAATTTATATTGTTTTCTGAAGATTTATTGATTACATTTTTCAATTCACGTACATTTCCATTTTTTACTTTCCCATTCATGTTTGATTATTTACCAAAAAGAGGGAGTGATACCTTTCCAGAAACAATTTATTCCCACATTGACAGAAAATTACATTTACAGTTGACCCTGCATATATTCATTATGTATGCATGCAAAAGTCTTTTCAATGTAGCTGAACTGCATTATGCATTTGGCTGCTTGCTTGCAAGGTAAGCAATCCCTGTTTGACTAATCTCTGTACTTCCCTCTGTTCTTCACGTTCTCTCATTCTCTAGTCGATGCTAATTAACTTTCTCACACTACCTGGGATGAAAGTAATCTGACATCTGCTATGCTGGTGCAACTCCTAACCGTGCCACTAGTGAGCTGGCAATTAACTTGTTGTAATCATATGCAATACACTGCAAAAAATAAAAATAAATAAAAAGTGGTAAAAATTCAATGAGCAGTTTCTACTTGATCTGACACTTCTAAATTAACTTTGTTGGCTGATCCAGTCATTTTACTGTAGACTGGCACTTGCAGTACATTTTAAAGGAATAGATCACTCACCATGATTTATTAACCTCTTAAGCTCTGGGACCATTTTTGGGATTTCCGCCTGGATTTGGCCTACCCAAATTGAAAAGCCTCCCATACCCACATACAGTTGTCTCTAAATACACAATGTTGGTGTCATTTTAAAGGAAACCCTTTGAAGTTCATAAACCACTGCTAAAAGTGATAAACATGTAAGTATTTGTTGTCTGAGCTGTAATAATATTAATAAAAAAAGAGACGCTTTTTGATTTTTTTGGTTATAAATTCAGTTTTGAAAGTGTGCAACTCAGGCCTGTGTGCTCTAGCACCCTGCAGACAGTTTGGGCTGTTTCCGCTAGAAATAATGGAAAAAAGAATTGTGTCTGTATCATGTTGTATACAAGATTTATACAAATGGACAGGGCAGACGGAAATTACATAAAGGTCATATTGCTCCATTTAGATTCATTTGAATAAATCTTGCATACATGAGATTTATGGTTCACCCCTATTACTTATGAATGGGCAAAACTGCAACGTGTATGGCGGAAGAGTCCCACCTTCTAAAGTAAAAGAGCCAATCGCTGATTGGTAAAGTCATTGCATCACTGCAGCTGCCGTTTAGAAAAACCTGAGACTCGCACTTAGGACTACATATGCGCATTGGCTCATCTAACCCGAAAAATACGATTTATAACGTTTTTTGATAATACAAAACTATATTTATGGGACAGTTCATGTTAGATTTTGTTGCTGATTTGAGTTTGGCAAGCAGTTTTTGAGATTCCAGGATTCCCCCATTCAAATAGATATGACTTGTATATATGGTCTTGTATGCCCGAAATAGCTGCCCGGAGGGGTTGCAAATATGGCCACCGAGTGAACAGACTTTGCTTGAAATGGACTCTGGGAACACTTGAGTCACAAGTGGACGACGCTAAATACAGGTGTAAATGGAGTCTAAAACTTTTTGAGTTTGTCCACTTACAGAGGTAGTCGAAAACGCATTTGACCATTGCTTTCGTAGTGTAAATGTGTTCGAATGTGTTAAAACAGCCACAAAACACTCTCTACTCTCCACCTACTGGCCTAATGTGTGAACATTATGGGAACATTATTTAAAAAAAACCCTATACATTTGATCACCCAAAGACCCTCCCCTCGAATAAATCCGGACACAAGTGGTTGAAAGTGAACAAAAGAGATGGATTAAGACAGGGGTTTTCAAACTGGGGTCCGGGGACCGCTAGGAGTCCTCCAGAAGGTTCTAAGGGGTCCCCAGAAAAAGGCAAAAATAGATAAAGTCTACCGAATATTCTAACGGTTTCATTTCTAAATGTTTCTCTTCTTTCTTGCCATATACATATTTTCCAGAATTGTAGTATGTTTGCTTTGTATCTTTCTAGTGAGTTTTTCTCACTATAGTCCCCTTTATCTGCTTACGTAATCTGCTTACATACATTTATTGTGAAAGTTGCTTATCCAAATCCTTTTCATTCAAAATGTTCTTCTTCAGGTTTATACATCCAACATTAAGCATAGCCGATTTAAGTTTGGAAACAATTTATATATATATATATTGTATATTATGTTTTAATGTCACACTTACTACTTATCTTACAGTTTAAATGTTTTTTCATACATACAAACATATAGATGGATTTTCGGAAGGGGGTCCCTCATAAAAGGTTCATCATATTTGGGGGTCCTTGGCATCATAAAGTTTGAAAACCCCTGGATTAAGACACCAGGTGTAAACAGGAATGTGTCTCCCTCATCTACTTGTGGTCCGATCAACCAAAATGTCAAATCTTATTACCAGGTGTAAACAGGGCCTTAGAATCAATTCCTTCTGAATGATTTGGTAATACTTGAGTCATTAATAGTATAGGCAACCCGTTCTCACTCCCAAGGCGTCAAATTCCGACGCATGGTCAAGTGCTTTCCGCGTCACAATAAAGACGCTAAAGGTACCCCTAGGCGTCACTATATTGACGCGCCGAGTGCTCCATTCATTTCAATGAGAAACCTTTGGCGTCAGACACAGACGCGTCGGGCATGGGAACGTTATCGTCATGATGATCTATATTGGGTTATGATTTTGCCATTATGACATGTTGGACTGTGATTCTCAATTTAATCAGCCAGCATCATTTTATTTACGCTATCTAGACACGTTTTAACATGTTACCCAACCCCCTTCCATCCCTAAACCTACCCATTTGTGTGGTATAAAATGCAGATATAACAGGCAGAGTCGACTGCATGCACAATTTATTCAAAAAATACAAATATTCCAAGGCCAAGCGATTGATTTGTGTGAAGGAAATCCCCAAAAGCGATCAGCGTCTCCATCCGCAGAAGATCACGAACACATAAAATTTCAAATATTGCCGCCCGTTACGTCAGTTTTCATAGTGAAATTGCATTGGCTCTCGTATGTCTCGTGACCAATTGCGTCATTACGTCAGCTTTGATTGTAAAATGTCATTGGTTCTCGTGTGTCTTGTGACCGAATGCGTCATGCTAAAGAGGCGTGTGTATTATTTGAATGAGATATGAATGAGTGCGTTAACGGAGCGGTGGGATCATCATCTCAGCGATTAAAACATTAAGATCAACTCTGTTCTTTACATGAAGACATCGTGTGACTTCAGAAGACTTGGAATGCAACATGAGTTAATACTTTTATACTGTTTTTGGTCAGTTTTTGCAATAAATAGATATGACTGTACTTCTATTTGCCTGTTATGTCTTTTGGGGGTGGGTAGGTTTAGGGTAGGAGTTGGGTTAGCTGCTCCAAAATATAAAAGTAACCTTTAAATATGAATAAAATATTAATAAAATCATGTATGCTTTTACAAATGCAAAGAATAAAATGCGTCTTGATCTGACGCATTGGGTAAACAACTGAAATCAATGGAGCACCCAGCGCGTTGATATAGTAACGCCTAGGGGTGACTTTAGCGTCTTCGTTGTGACGCGGAAGGTACTTGACCATGCTTCGGATTTTGACGCCTTGGGAGTGAGAATGGGTTGGTATAGGCTACCATGATCTTTACTTTAGAATTAATTGTGCATTACTCATTAATTATTAATTAATATATTGTATATAGTAGCTCTTAGTAGTAAAAAATATTGTAGTTACTGATTAGCTAATAGTGAACTACTTCATTCAACCTAGTGCTATTACTTATTAATTTGTTAATCAGAGTTTCTTGTTAGTTCTCTTAAATGCATTCCTCTGGTCTTTATTGACCTGGGACATCATTCATTACCCTCATCCTCATTAATTATTATTTTTTTATTAGACATCAACCTTCTTAGTATTCCTCAAGCAATTCACAATAAACAATATAACAAGAAAAAAAAATCCTGTTTTCCCATTCATTCCCAAAAATATTATTGGTTTGCTAGTGAGCAAGGTGTGTAACAGTGTAATTATATTTGTTTCTGCAAAACAATAATTGAATATTTGATGACTGAATAAGTGCAATTTACCCTTTTTTCCACGTTTCACTTATAGTTACCGCATACAGAAAACAAAGAATAGGAAGTATGATCAGCAAAACTTGAAATGGCACAGCGATTTACTGCAGATCAAGTACTGAACACAATCAAATAATAGCATCACTGTCACTTGATGGTGGATCTGGTGAAGAAGCTGTTAGTGATCGCAATATTGATTTTGAAGATTATAGTTTTTAGAATATGTTTGAGATGGGGAATATATGTCAGTGGAGATGGTATTAAACATCTGCTCAAACTGAACCCTTCCAAGCTCCAAAAGGTAACTAAATATGATTTATTTTATTCTTCTGTAATTGTTACTCTAATATCAGGAGATAGCCCATCGCATGTCAGGTATAGATCCATCCATGTTAGATATAGATCCAGGTCGCTAAAGGATGATTGGGACACTTTTTCCAAATCATCTGAATGGCAAAACGTGCCCAAATCACCCCGATTTCACACTATATTGCCCCTCCAAATCATTGAATTCAAGTGTTATAATCACTTCCATGGCCACAGGTGTAAAATCAAGCACCTAGGCATGCAGACGCTTCTACAAACATTTTGCGAAAGAATGGGTCACTCTCAGGAGCTCAGTGAATTCAAGCGTGGTCCTGTGATAGGTTTCCACCTGTGCAATAAGTCCATTTGTGAAATTTCCTCACTACTAAATATTCCACGCTCAACTGTTAGTGATATTATAACAAAGTGGAAGCAATTGGGAACAACAGCAACTCAGCCACGAAGTGGTAGGCCAGGTAAATTCACAGAGCGGGGTCAGTGCATGCTGAGGAACACAGTGCGCAGAACTTTCTGCAAAGTCAATAGCTACAGACCTCCAAACTTCGTGTGGCCTTCAGATTAGCTCAAGAACAGCTTCATGGAATGGGTTTTCATGGCCGAGCAGCTGCATCCAAGCCTTACTTCACCAAGTGCAATGCAAAGCGTCGGATGCAGTGGTGTAATGCTCGCCACCACTGGACTCTAGAGCAGTGGAGACGTGTTCTCTGGAGTGTCTGGCAATCTGATGGACGAGTCTGTGTTTGGCGGTTGTCTGACCTCACAAATACGCTTCTAGAAGAATGGTGAATTCCCATAGAGACACTCCTAAACCTTGTGGAAAGCTCTCCCAGAGAGTTGACACTGTTATAGCTGCAAAGGGTGGGCCAACTCCATATTAAACCCTACGAATTAAGAATGGGATGTCATTAAAGTTCATGTAAAGCAGGTGTCCCAAAACTTTAGACAATGTAGTGTGTATATAGGATTGATTCACCTCCCAAGGTGCTAGCATGCTAAATTGACATGTATGGGCTAAACTACCTGGCAGCTGATAGTAGCTGCGTTTAGCCCACAGCCGTGAGATTAAGCCAGTGCCTCTGAGCTTAGTGGCCGAGCTCATTTAATATCGCTACTAGTGTTCATTAAGGGCTCTAAAGGAGGTTGGGAATTTTCCCTTTAAGATAAGAGCAATCCATGATTACCTGAGAAAGATGTGATTAAGCAGCCCCAGCTCCGGTGTACCGCCCTACCTGGATCTGGGCGAGGCGGTTATCTTTACTTATTTAACTGTGGTAAAGCCAACTCGGGGGAATGACAGGTGCTGCAACAACACTATTGATTTGTTCTGCAGGCCTAAACAAAGTCCCATTTGAGTTGCAGGAAGGAAATGCTTATGTGGAATACAGAACAGCTTTAAACCCAACCAAATTTTTAAAACTGTTCATCTGTCTGTACATGCATTTTGAATGCTTTCTTGATAATATTTTATTTTTTAATCAAAATGCAATGCGTCATTACCCCTTAATTGGTGTGCTGAGGAATAAATCTGTCTATAGAGAGCAATCTTTGTGAAATTAGTTTATCACAGACAGTATTTTTTTTATTTTCAAAACAGAGATTGTGCCATGCAGGAGGTGGCAAATTATGAAAGATGCTTTTGAAGCAATTTCCCACTTCACTAACACTGTACAGAGTCTGCAATTTTGTGATGAGAAATTTAATTTAGAAACACTTTGCCATTCTTTGATAATCAATGTCTCAATTATCATTTCAAATCCCAACCATTGCATTAAAAATGAAGTGTGTCATGTTTTGGAGGTTAAAATAATAGATTTGGTCCAAATTAAAATCCAGAGACAAGCAATCCATTGGTAAATAGATTTCGAAACATCGCTCTGTTTGTTTGACCAGTCGAATTCAGCAACATTGACTCAACTAATTGCATGAGTTGCATTTATTTATTTATTTGTTTTGGAGAAATATTCTTGTTCAGCAAGGATACATTAAATTGATAAAAAAAAAGTGACAGCAAAGATATTTATAATGTTGCAAAAATATATATATATTTCAAATAAATATGGTTCTTTTCAACTTTCTATTCAACAAAAAATCCTGAAAAAAACGCTTCACAGTTTCCAAAAATATTGAGCAGCACAACTGTTATCTACACTGATAACAATAAGAAATGTTTCTTCAGCAGCAAATCATCATTTTAGAATGATTTCAGAAGGAGCATGTGACACAGAAGACTGGAATAATGATTTGTCATCACAGGAATAAATTACTTAAAAAAATATTTAAACAGAAAACAGTTTCAATTTTACAATTTGAAATTGTAATAATATTACACAACATTGCTGTTTTTTCTGTATGTAACCATGGATCCGAAAACCTGTCATAAGGGTACATTTTTTGGAAATTGAGATTTATACAGATGAATAAATAAGCTTTACATTGATGTATGGCTTGTTTGGATAGGACAATATTTGGCCGATATACAACTATTTGGAAGTCTGGAATCTGAGGGTGCATAAAAGAAAAAACTATAATTTTGAGCCATACAATGTATTGATGGCTATTGCCACAAATATACCTGTGAGACTTATAACTGGTTTTGTGGTTCAGGGTCACGTATTATTGTTTTTACTGCATTTTTTATCAAATAAATTCAGCTTTGGTAAGAATAAGGGACTTTTAATATAATATATAATTTTATATCGATCCCAAACTTTGAAAAGCAATGTATGTTTAGTGACATTAGTGGTTACAAGAAATAGCTTTAGCTTTAGCTTTAAAGGAAACATTGAGAATTGTTTTCTGATCACAAAATTCAATAGCATTTCCCAGCATTGATTATAGTAGTCCTCTAACTCAATTTCCACCCTAAGCTTGCCAATCAGAGGAAGAGTGAACAAAACCATACTTCATTT
The DNA here is from genome assembly GCF_949357685.1 of Gobio gobio. Taxonomy (NCBI): domain Eukaryota; kingdom Metazoa; phylum Chordata; class Actinopteri; order Cypriniformes; family Gobionidae; genus Gobio; species Gobio gobio. Next base: position 8,851,322 of record NC_137099.1, on the reverse strand, counting down.
CTCCATAAGCCCTCAAAACAGTACTACAGACCATCTCTAGAGCCAGGACTTCAAACGTGACCCTGTCATTAGTGCATCAATGCTGACCTCCTTAATCTCTGCCCCTCTGAGCCAAAGCGCACAAGATGTCAAGTAGCAATTCTGAGACTGGAAAAATTCACAAGCCCAGTCCGTCCAATGCATTTGGCTGAGATGCCGGTAAAAAGGCAGAGAACAGCTGTCAAGGCGCTGAGTGACTGTGTGACCGCAAGTGAAATCACTTTACATATGCCATTTAACACAGCTGCAAACAGACTGTTGAATTTTGGTTGGAAATCCTACTGACTGAATACATGCATTACATGCATTCACGGGAGGAAGTGATGCACTCCAGACTTGTCCTTGTATCGCCTGTATGAGCATCCACACTCATGGCCATCGCCCCAATTCACTCAACAAAATAAAGTTGAGAACTCAAAAACTTGAGGTAACGAAGTTTCTTAACTAATGGGAAACTTATTGTATCGACTTAATTGGCCTGTGATTTCATTAAACTAATTATAATAAGTTCAATGAACCCAAAATTAATAATGTGATAAAGTCTACCGAATATTCTAACGGTTTCATTTCTAAATGCTTCTCTGCTTTCTTGCCATTTACATTCCAGAATTGTATATGTTTGCTTTGAATCTTTCTAGTGAGCTTTTCTCACTATAGTCCCCTTTATCTCGCTCACTGAGGTTGTAAAGCGGTATTCTTAACACAGTACATACACTGCATACATTTATTGTGAAAGTTGCTTATAAAAATAATTTGTAATTGAAATTCTTCGGGGTTATACATCCAACATTAATAGCCAATTTAAGTTGGGAAAAAATATGTTGTGTTTATAATGTCACACTTACTATTTATCTAACAGTTTATCAATGTTTTTTCGTACATAAAAATAGATGGATTTTAGGAAGGGGGTCCCTCATAAAGGTTCATCATATTTAGGGGTCCTTGGAATCATAAAGTTTGAAAACTCCGACAATTTTTTTTAGAGTGTATAACTTGTATATCAGTTTGAAAGATTATATAGAATTACTTCTATACACCAAAGCATGTTGAGTATGTGTACTGATATGAAGGAAATCTCACTGAAGAGACAGTAATCACTCTAATAGCAGCTTGACATAACTTTTACAACAAATTTACACCGAGCTATAAGCTATAAAACATTTAATATTTTTGAATAACAAATATTTGTCAACATAACTCCCATGCTTTAACCCAAAATACTAATTATCTAAGTGCATCACCAGTGTTCAAACTGAGCAAAAACTTAGTTGGGCCGTCTACACCAAAATTTACATTGTACGTTATTATTGTTTAAAAATATTTCATGTCAGATTTTCTACTTTTGATTGTTCAATCAGCATTTAATACAGAGTTTGTCTGACAAAAAGAAAGTTGGTGGAGTGGAGAAATTTAATACCTTTGTTACATCATAAATTCTATGAAAAAATATAATACATTTATGTACAGATCTGCAAAGAGAGCTTACTTAAGTCACACTCAAAATGTCTGAATGTCATTGCATTATATTACAAAACCAACAAACAAACTCAGCAAAAGCAAATTGTTTCACAAAAAAAAAGTTTCTTAGTACAACAAAGTATTTAAAAATTCAACACCACTTGGATTTTGTATCTTTTTAAGGCCTGATCTGATGCAATAAAATCAGTTTGGTAAACTCAGCTCAAGTGTACTATTGACTTTTGAATTGAGTTTCCCCACCTGGTCTAGCATGGATATATGCACAGCCTACTCAGAATTGTGAAGCTGCACAGCATCTTGCAGCATTTTAAATGCTTTTTTTTTTCCAAGCACAGTGGACAATCCTGCAATTTCTAAGGCTCAGCTTTTTTGCCCCCCATGTGAATATAAATTTTCCCGTATATTACCTCAAAATTGCAGTCCTAAATCATTGGCTGGTTTTGTAATGAAATGTAAATGGGAAGTAGAGGAAATTTAATCAAGGTTTTAAAGTTGTTTATTAGATCATAACCACCAGTTTGATTTTAAAAGCTCCATTAAGTTAAGTGAAATTGCAATTTGTGTGAAGCCTCGAGTGGTGTAACTTTCCAGAAGTGTTGATGAAAATTTGGCAGGACGTATTTTGAAAGGCAATAGACCAAAAAAAAAAGAAAGAAAAAACCTATGTCATTTTGAATCTGTCAATAAAAATGATGAGTGCTTCATCTAAATCTGAGAACACTGCTGACCTTCAAAACCTCTTAGTAGGCATTGCAGCCAAGTCATCCGCAATGTACACAGTTATAACCATCAGATTAAATAGGAAAGGAAAATGTAGTGCTCTGTCTTTTTCTTAATCGTCAATGATATTTGCCTGTGACCTAAGAGCAGGGAAAAGGAACACTGGGCTATTTCCATATTATATATTTAAACACATACAGAACATCACTCCTCATGCTATTTCTATTTAGGTATCCATAAAATAATCCAATCTAAATACAATAATATCAAAACATTTTTGATGTTACAAAACATATAACATGCATGTTAAATTTCACACTCATAAAACATAAAATAATTTCATTCTATTGAGTGACTCTAATGGTAATTAGTGTAATATGTGTGATTTTTCTTTTATGCAGTAATGTAATTATCTTGTTGGATCGTGCATTAACCTAGCAAAAGGGTTTTTAATTGGAGGCTATGAAGGAGCAGAGCTACTTAACCTTGAAGAAAACCCACCAGATGTTCCTGCTGGGTTACATCAGTCAGTCTGGGTGAACTTAACCTACATCTAGTTAAAAGGACACTGCGGTGTCAGGGCCAATAACCACCTGTACTACATGGAAATATACAAGAGGATTATTTTTATTACATTTTTTTACATTTCTGAGAATCAAATTGCTACTTTTTTGTATCTAAAATAAAGAGAAGATGTATGCAACATAATGAAGAACTCAACTTGCACGAGGTGTGGTAATTCTTCATTCAACATAAAAGTTTGTGTTTACATAATATACACCGATCATGCATAACATTATGACCAGGTGAAGTGAATAACACTGATTATCTCTTCATCACGACACCTGTTAGTGCAGTGTTTCCCAACCGGGGTGCCGCAGCATTTTTTTTTTTTCCACATTTTTCAAATAATGATCTCTTTGTAAACTTTGTTCAATGCATGCGAGTGCTGCCGTATGTTCGAATATGACCAGTCATTTTCGCCGTCATCACCCGGGTGTAGTGCCAGAAGACGTGAATGAGAAGACTCGCGCGCTGTGAGAAAATTTGTCTCTGTGCGCTCATCCGAAAGCGCGCACACGTCTCACAGCGCGTAAATATTGAGTTCTCTTTCAAGTCTTGTTCTTGAATGGACAAACTCACACAAAAAGTATGTCAACATGTCCATCTTGATGAGTATTCTAGCAGACATAGTCTGTATATGCCTTAAACTTTATACAGTCGAGAAAGACGAAGCATATACATGCTTTAGGTCTTAAAGGGGCAGTAGCCTTTACTGCTGTCTGTTTAATGTCAAACAACAAAAGACAAGGACATCATTCACTGCTCTTGATTGAATAGCTTTTGTAAGTTTAATAGGATTAATCTTTAATTTATACACTCAAATATGCAATGTTATTTTACATTCGATCAATTTCTGTATCTGAAAACTAATGTTAGACATACCTGAAAAACCTGAAAAGCATAGTTTATTTTATTAGTATCTTTACTCAATAGTATTTATTTGTGCTGCTGCTTGTATTTAAATGATTTGTTCTTATTAGTTTTTTTATTTTTTATTTGACATTAGTCCCTTTTTTCCCTGGACATAGCAAATACTGAACCGTACCGAAACCGTGAACCTAAAACCGTGATACAAACCGAACCGTGAGCAATCTGTACCGTTACACCCCTAGCGTAACGTATGATAGGGGGTGCCACAAAATGGAGAACATTTTCAAAGGGTGCCATGACCGAAAAAAGGTTGGGAAACACTGTGTTAGTGCACCAAGGGGACAGTCCTCAAAGTTGATGTGTTAGAAGCAGGAAAAATGGGCAAGCGTAAGGATTTGAGCGAGTTTGACAAGGGCCAAATTGTGATGGCTAGACCACTGGGTCAGAGCATCTCCAAAACTGCAGCTCTTGTTGGGTGTTCCTGGTCTGCAGTGGTCAGTATCTAGCAAAAGTGGTCCAAGGAAGGAACAGTGGTGAACCGGCAACAGGGGCATGGGTGAGCATCAGAACTGGACCACGGAGCAATGGAAGAAGGTGGCCTGTTCTGATGATTCACATTTTCTTTTACATCACGTGGATGGCCGGGTGCGTGTGCGTCGCTTACCTGGGGAACACATGGCACCAGGATGCACTATGGGAAGAAGGCAAGCCAGTGAAGGCAGTGATGCTTTGGTCAATGTTCTGCTGGGAAACCTTGGGTCCTGCCATCCATGCGGATGTTACTTTGACACGTACCACCTACCTAAGCATTGTTGCAGACCATGTACATCCTTTCATGAAAACGGTATTCCCTGGTGGCTGTGGCCTCTTTCAGCAGATAATGCACCCTGCCACAAAGCAAAAATGATTCAGGAATGGTTTGAGAAGCACAACAACAAATTTGAGGTGTTGACTTGGCCTCCAAATTCCCCAGATCTCAATCCAGTCGAGCATCTGTGGGATGTGCAAACAAGTCTGATCCATGGAGGCCCCACCTTACAGGACTTAAAGGATATGCTGCTAACATCTTGGTGTCAGATACCACAGCACACCTTCAGGGGTCTAGTGGAGTCCATGCCTCGACGGGATCAGGGCTGTTTTGACAGCAAAAGGCGGACCAACACAATATTAGGAAGGTGCTCACAATGTTATGCCTGATCAGTGTGTGTGTGTATATATATATATATATATATATATATATATATATATATATATATATATATATATATATATATATATATATATATATATATATATATATATATAGCAAGATTTAGTGAAATGTGGCCTGGACATGCATTATGTATTCTCATGCATTATAAATGTATATAATGTCCTGCGTTTTTAAGGAGTCATTCATCAACAACACCTAGAAGTACAAACTTTAATGCATTTTAAAGTCATTGCATTCAATTCATGCAAGATGAGCACGTAATTTTGTGAGAAAGGGGGATAAAACAAAACGCCAAAGGTCAAGCTCATCCACCTGGTGATTACTTTACCATCCTCGATTGCATTATTGTTTGTCTTGCAATTTCCTCTCATCAGGCTATCATTTGATTATGCAAATATGCAGCTGGTTGTCTGGAATGCGATGTTTATCACTATGGCGATGGATACTGGGATTCAGGCCTGGCCAATCCCTCCTCCCACCGGCTTATTTGACGCAACCCCCCTCCTTGTCTAGTCTCTGCCTGCGATGATGTGTGATGATGTGCACTGTGTTTATAAATAGCACCAGCTTTTCACATTGGTTTTACATAATCAGGACATTTCGCCTTGCGTTAAATCAATGTTGACACAGCACCAGGGGGACCACGGGCTTGATTGTCAGACATAACAACATCCATTTATCTCCCTTTAAAAACTTGACTCTGTTTCCTGCTACTATAAGGCATATTAGACTCCGGACACATTCACACGTCACATCACATTAGTGAGATCATAATTGAGCACATCTGAATAGTTTAAAAAAGGATCAACAATATGATTGTCTCATAGCACAATAATTGACCAGATATTGGAAGCGATCATACTTCATCAAACAAGCTGGTTAAATATTCATCAGATCTCACTTGAAGTGATTGGGTATAATGCTTTATTTCTCAGCGTGAGAGTAACACAAAGAGAAAGGACTCTCTTGAATTTAAGGGCTCATATCATGAGGAATTATATTTTTCTTGATCTTCTCGGATCAAAGAGATAATTCATTTCGGATCATTTTAGAAGTTAAAACTTCCTCCCCAGTCCAAAAAAGAAATGTATTTAAACTAAGCTGAAAAAAGCAATCTGATGTCAGAACCATGAAACATTGACCATTAAACGCATAACTCTGTCTTTATCGACCCAGGACGTCATTCACTACCCCTCCTCCTCAATTAATTTTTTAAGTTGGACATCAACCTTCTTAGTATTCCTCAATCTATTCATTCTAAACGATATACAATAAAAAATATATATATATATAAAAGAAAGAATGCCTGTTTGTGTTCTAATTTATTGTTAAAAAATGTATAGGGTCAGTGACCCGAGGTTGTAGTAGTGTAATGGTGTGTGCTGTGCACAGCAAAAGCAAAGCTAATATTTGCATCACATTACTAGCTCTAAATTACTAGCGGGATTACTTGTTTTCTGCATCACTTCACGCACATCAACAACATTTCTTTCTGCCATTTTTTCCGTCATCAACCATGTTGGAGACTACTATTGCTGCTCTGTACCTTTTGTGGAAGTCCCAAATATGTCGGAAAGCCAAACGTCGACATGTCTGGACTTGCGGGTTTGGAATGACATGAGGGTGAGTAATTAATGACAGAATTTTCATTTTTGGGTGAACATAAATCTTTAACATTCGCTGACCTTTTGTGACAACATGCCCCATTTACACTGTATGTTGTCACACTATAATAACTCACTCTCATGTCTTTCCAAACCTGCAAGTCCAGACATGTCGACGTTTGGCTTTTGGCTGATTAAATACAAATATTTTTGACAAGAACATTGCTTGGATTGTCTTTTAATTTGCAGGTATTCTGAAGTAGCATTATATTACAACTTTCTAAAGATTTGTATACTTTAAAAACGACATATTATAATATAATATCATTATTACTAATTATTTTGAAAATTATAGTAGTATTTAGCTGTAATGTATCAATATAGATATTAAAGTACGATACTGTATAATTGTTTACAGCAGAAGCAGACCAATATTATAAAATACTGTAAAAACACAGTAAAATACTGTTTTGTAGTTTTACGGTACTGTTCTTGTGTACTGTAAATTTAATTACAGTACAATTACTGTAAATCAACATACAGTAACTTGCTGGCAACAGTGCTGCCAGTAATGTACTGTAAAAATACAAGACAATCGTTAACAGTGTACAAATTATGTATGAATTAGTACAATGGAATTGTACTACTGGAAACAATTATAAAGCAACAAATGTTTTATAAAATAAAAAAAATGTGTTTCTATGGCCAATAGAAACTGTAATTAAAGGGTTACTTCAGCGATTTAGCATTAAGCTTTGTATCAGTAGAAACCCGGCAGTATATTCAAATTATGGTACTTTCCCCCCTCATGTCCCCCTGAGATGAGAGAATTATGCATTTTATTTCTGGAAAAAAATCCTCCAATGACGCAAATTTCGTCATTTTGTGTCATCGGAGGATTTTTTGGCCAGAGGCTAGAGTCTACAGCCAGTAAAGGGAGCTGTTCTGCATGTTATCAGCCCACCCACAGGGGAGAGATCTCACTCACAGAATGTAAATGCGCACGGCCGCTCGGATCGGGCATTAATAATAACGGTTTTCAATGAATTCCTATGAAAGTTAAGCTTCCATATGCAATCTGAAAACGCGCCAGATTGGACACTCGTGCTCACTCACACGTTATTGAAAAGACACGTTCAGACACGTACTAATTGTAGTGTTTATTCTCTAACTGAACAAAATGATTGTATTACTATGAAGATCAAAATGATGGTGAGGGCGGTGTAATGGTGGGCAAGTAACCGTGTCTTTGGGAGTGGCCTCGTAGGGAAGCGAAGCAAGTGCATTTTGGGAGTTGTTGTCTTTCATCCACATGAGACAAAAATACATTTTCTGTCTTTGCTCAGTCTAGAAGGCACCAAATTAAAAAATAATTTCACATTTCTACTACATAAATGACCCAGTTTAAATACACATTCATTTTCCCAGCGCTGAAGTACCCCTTTAATATACATATAGAATTTCAATGTATTTATATAGCACAATTAAAAACAACTGCCATTGACCAATGTGGTGCAAAATAACCTAGAATATAATAAATGATAACCTAGAAATAACATAGAATATATGTGACAACTTGCCCCAATGAGAGTATGACATTTGATTGAAACCAATACATAAAACCACTGTTAGAGAAAAGCATTTGTGCATTAGAATCTACTGCGTAATTGAAATACAGCCTTGACATTTTCCCTGGCCTCCCTACATCTTCAAGCCTTGTGTTCAACGGTTTCGCATCTCTTACCCTCTCCACACACGCATGATATTGAGTCTCCAGACTGATCCAGGGCCCCCGAGACCCTTATTTAGCACTGCTGACACAGACTGACATAATGGCATCCTGCTCCTCGTCGGTATAACGAGGACAGCAGCAGAAGGCCAGAGGGGTCACTGGTGTCACAGACTTGAACCTAACGACCGTCTGCATTAATATCGACGGCAGACAGCGAGCCGTTCTCTGTGATGTACTGAAGATCATTGCGGCCGGAGGCCTGTGGATGAATCTAGGTCTGTCATCCCACCACATCGAGTCTAGAACAGATAGAGGCGCTTTTGCAGGGCGGCTTTGATTCTTAACTCAGTGATCCCAGAGCAGCGATCAAAGACCTGGTCTGTTTAATGATATAAGGCTGCACTCAAAACAACTCACTCTTTACATTTTTTGACTATAAATTGCAGACTTGGGTTGGTTAAGATGAGGTCAGTTCCTATGTCAGTGTGTTAGTCTAAAGTTTAACATTAAGAACTTAACTTGTGTAATACAAAAGTAATTGTAAAGCACTCTTGTTAAGATAGTGCTTGGCCAAAAACGGGTAACGCTGTACAATAAGCGTCAATTTGTTAACATTGGTTAATGCATTAGCTATCGTGAACTAACAATGAACAACAATTTTACAGATTTTTTGTAGTTTTAATAAGGATCAATTTGATCAAAAGCGACAGTAAAGATTTCAAATAAATGCTATTAGTTTGAACACAAACAATTAAGCTGCACAAACTGTTTTCAACATTGATATCAATGAGAAATGTTTCTTGGGCAGGAAATCATCATATTAGAATGATTTCTGAAGGATCATGTGACACTAAAGACTGGAGTAATTATGCTAAAAATGCAGCTTCCATATTCAAATAGAAAATAATTATTTTAAATTCTACCTTTAATTTAAAACATTAATACTACTGTTTTTACTGCATTTTTGATCAAATAAATGCAGCCTTGGAGAGCATAAAATATATATATTTTTTAACAGACTTGAACAGTCTTACAAAAAAGTTAATTCTGCTGAAATACAATTAAATGTTTTGACAGTATTTTGATTGTTCATGTTATATTTTATGTGTGTTGTGCAGTGATGCAAAGGTCTGTCCAGTGAAGTGGTCATATTTGCGCATTATTATAAATAAAGCATGGCTACTGAAAGGATCGGGACACATGTTATAATTATAAATAACATTAACATAGATCAATATATGCGATAGAAAAATGGCATTTATGATATTAGTGAGTTTATGATACCTAATGTATGAACTACAAATTGAACCTTATTGTAAAGTGTTGCCCAAAAATATATGAAAATAGACTATATTGCCAAAAGTTTTGGGACGCCTGTCTTTACATGTACATGAACTTTAATGACATCCCATTCATAATCTGCAGGGTTTAATATGGAGTAGGCCCACCCTTTGCAGCTATAACAGCTTTAACTCTTCTGGAAGGCTTTCCACAAGGTTTAGGAGTGTTTTTACGGGAATTTTTGACCATTCTTCTAGAAGCGCATTTGTGAGGTCAGGCACTGATGTTGGACGAGAAGGCCTGGCTCGCAGTCTCCGCTCTAATTCATCCCAAAGTGTTGTATCGGGTTGAGGTCAAGACTCAGTGCAGGCCACAGTTTCGAGGTCTGTAGCTATTGACTCTGAAGAAAGTTGGCGACTTCTGCGCACTGTGCGCCTCAGCATGCGCTGACCCCGCTCTGTGATTTTATGAGTTGCTATTGTTCCCAATTGCTTCCACTTTGTTATAATACCACTAACAGTTGAGCATGGAATATTTAGTAGTGAGAAAATTTCACAAATGGACTTATTGCACAGGTGACAACCTATCACAGGACCACATTTGAATTCACTGAGCTCATGAGAGCGACCCATTCTTTCACAAATGTTTGTAGAAGCGTCTGCATGCCTGTGTGCTTGATTTTATACACATGTGGCCATGGAAGTGATTGGAACACCTGCATTCTCAATACTTTTGTCAATATAGTGTATGTCTGGCAATAATCGCATTTAAAACATGCAATGGCGTTCAGTCTTTAAAACATATTGCTACTGTACCATTCACACATCCACATGAAAATGGCATTACAACTCTGTGATGCAAATTGCAAAACTATATTAAAATATTATTTTCTTCATCTGCTGAATACAATCTCTCAGTATATGTCCAGTTTGACTGATAAAATACATTTTACTTGGGTATAATAAACATTCACCAACATTTGCTGTGCATACTTGACCTCTAAACAGAAAAATTCTGTTCTGTAAATATGACATATACGTTTTTACTGCATTTAGACATTTCTACTAACCTTACTTTAATGAAAATGCTCTTCAGCTAGAATAACCTACACACAAAGCTCATTAAAACAATAGTGCTGAAGTCTGGTCTTTAGCAAAGTCCCTCATTATCAGAGTCAGCATACTAATATCAGTGAAAGTTAGTAAGTTCTGCCAAGGTGAAGATTGTGTGTATTTATTTGGCTAAATGTTACATATTGTTCAATTCACATGAGACTAATTACTAAGTAACCTTTACTCGCATTGGTATGTTCTGCACTCATAAATATGCAATTGCAATTGTTTTCCAGTTTTTCGCTGGTGCACTTGAAGCGTGGAGTTTCAAGTTGTCAGAGGTTGGCTGCAGTTTCTACATAACAAATACACGTCATCTTCACAGCAATTATCTTTCGCTTGTATTTATAGATTCATTTTGCCTGATACATTCAAATACTGGCAGGAATTGTAAGACAAATGTTAGTGCCACTGTTTTGTCAGGAAGCAATTTAGGGGGAACAAATTAGCGTGCAATAATGAGGATGTAGGATAATGTAGGATGCACTGTTAGCAGCCAACAGAACGGACAAACAAACAAAATGCAATAGCATTTTACACGGCCTTCGACATATTCTGAATGGATTGCATTTGGAATATACAGTACAGTACTTTTTTTTTCTCCCGGAAGACTGCGAGCTGTGTGGAAATGCATTTACGCTTTGCAGTTCTGATGAAACGTGGCGGTCGGCCAATGAACATGAAAAAACGAATATGTGAAAGTCACTAAAAATGACTTGAGAGTTGTGAAATAAAGTACATGGGCACACATACACTCCCACTTACAGTCACATGAAATATATTTCACAATCATATATTTTGATTGAGGGTTTTGCTTCTTGCACTGAAAGTCTTCCACCCTCCTATTTTTTTGTACACCTATTCAATAGCGGCCAACATTGAGGTATTCACGACGACTGTAAGGTCATACAAAAACATTAATCTGATCTAAAGTGTAATATTTTGACTTGTAAAGCTGCAAAAGCTCAAAATACTGATAGTCGCGAGTGTCAAAACTCATATTAAAAAGCACCACAGAGGCATATTCATTTAGATTCATGGTTGTTAGGTTTGACAAAATAGCTGCAGTTGTAACCTGCCTGAAGCAATGATGCTATTTAAAGCAGATGTGTTTGTTCGGTTCATTTTCAGAAGGCAAAGGGAAAATCAAAATGTGGGGACACAGTTGGCGTTGTGTTTATTAAATAGGGACATGCCGTAAAATGCTAATAGGAAGCTGCTTCGCATTATATAACCTGTTCACTGTATGTATCCCGGTAGCAGGACACTTTTTTTATTGCCTTTTTTCTAGAGCTGCACGATATATCATTATAACATCGATAGCGCAATGTGCGCATCCGCACATCACAGGATGTGCGATGTCAAGAATAGGGATTGTAATTGATCAGTATTCGAAATTCACGTGATTCTCAGATTAATTGCAGAGTTTAACCATAGAGCAAAAATGTATAATTTGCATGTGTTATAGGTCATGTCAGTTTAAACAGAAAGGACACATGCATGCAAAATTATATCAACATGCCCGTCTCATTTTCCCCATCTTAGCTTAAAGGGATAGTTCACCCAAAAACAAAATTTTTATGTTTATCTGCTTACCCCCAGGGCATCCAAGATGTAGGTGTATTTGTTTCTTCAGTAGAACACAAATGAAGATTTTTAACTCCAACCGTTGCAGTGTGATAGTCGTTTGATGCATGTCAATGGGGATATTTTAGAGTATGAGAGCAATGAGAGTAAAAACACTTAGACATATGAATCCTTATTAAACCATGCGGCTCGTGGCGACATTGATATCTTAAGACACGAAACGATCGATTTCTGCGAGAAACCGATCAGTATTTATGTTATTTTTTTACCTCTTATCAGACGAATGTCATCTAGTTTTCCCAGCGCTATAACTTCCAGCGAATAAGGTCAAAATACTAGCGCGATCAAAGATATATATACGTAGATTCCTCATTTGACCGATCCACGCAGGCACTAATGAGGACTTTATGTTTATATCTATGATCGCGCTGGTATTTTGCATGTATTTTGACCGTATTCGCCGGAAGTGATGGCGCGGCGGATGCAGAGCCATAGAAAAAAATTAAATAAATGTTTAAATATGGATATTTTTCTTACACAAACACATCGATTCACTTCAAAAGGCCTTTATTAACACACCGGAGCCGCGTGGAGCACGTTATTTGACGGACAGTTGCATTTTTTATGGACTTCAAAATCAGAGCAATTATTACTGCCATTCTAAAGCACAAGAACATTTTGAATATAACTCAGATTTTATTTGTCTGAAAGAAGAATGTCATATACACCTCGGATGACTTGAGGGTATAAATCATGGGCTAATTTTCATTTTTGGGGTGAACTATCCCTTTAATAAGTATAAGGCATTCTGAGTCCCTCACATAACAACCAGGCTCAGACAATGGATTGAGTTATCTGTTAGTCCAACCAATGACAGGGAAAATTATTTTCAAAAATGACAAACTTCTATTTTATAACAGATGCCCAAACTCAAGACAAATCTGGTGTACTTCTGAACATGACACAAACTGAACCTCATGTAGCTGCATACAAGTTGAACTCATTTGTATTTTTAGAGACATTCATTATTATCTTCCATGCTATGATTTCAGGACAGCTCCGGAGCCCCTGCCGTGTGGGAGACCCCTCACAGCGCTATGAGCTCATGAGATTCTTGTTAGATTTGCCTTTGCAGAACTATCTGCAAGAACCTATGCCAGGTCAAATGTTATTTTTAGAGCATTGGACTCCTGAAAATGTCTGGATGCCATTGCATTAGATGCAAATGTCTCTTTTTTTACCATTTCAAACTTCTACTTGAAATGACATTCATGCATATTTGGACTTTTAAAAATGTCTGGATGCCTCTGTATTTGATGCAAATGTCTCTTTTTTCATATAATTTCAAACTTTACAAACATCTACTCTACATAACATTGAATTGAATGCATTTGTTGCTTAATGTCGAATGGTTACCTAATTTAAACTGGTCACTGTAAACCAATATTGTAATTATATCAAAATAATTAAAATGGTAGTATAATTGCATTAAAACAATCAACAATATAACAAATCATCAAAGCTATAATATATAATGCCCATATATCCATAGTTTATATATGTATAGTTTCATATCTAACATATCTAATATTTCTCACTACAAAAACATATGGGAATTGTCCCTCTATTGCCGTAAAAAATATATGACGCTAAAGTGTACCATATTTGTTCAATTTGATAACATATATTTATTTCTCTATTTGAGAACCTGAATTGTCAACTCCACATGGAGGATAATGAGAATTTGTGTGAACTCCAGTCTATTATTCCTCGCTCTCCGTTTCTCTCGTCACCCAGCACTTACAATGGCATGTGCAATACATCAAGAGCCCCTCCTAAATTTGGCAGAAACAAAACGCATGCAGGCAAAGATTAAAAGTTGATATGTTTGCCTTTGTATCGCTGATGCATTACATGAAGCATTGAATTTGTCACAAGGTGTGCCCACGTTTGGGAAATTTGCAGAGAGCTGGCGTTTTCATCAGTCACCCTGGGGGATAACGCTACGGGAACACTCAGCAAAAATTGCTGAGGTGAATGTGCAAACGCTTTGAAAAACCACAGGCTGTTTTGTCAGCAGAGGTGTCACATGAATGCACTATTAGGTCTTTTTTCAGTACAGCTAACATGATGTATGATTATGTCTTTGACATGTGAGCATACATTTTTAAATATAGTGGCAAGAAGAATTAGATATCAGCCATCTTTGATGGTTAAGTTCAAGGAGAACCGGTATGACATCTGTCAACAGAAATAAAGAAATCTCTTGGGAAACTGTTGTGTGCACAGTATGACACTACCATTTTGCATTTGTACCTATGCCTTTATGCAGAGATATCGCTGCTTTTAGCTAGTCAAATTATTTATATAATTGAGTCTGTAGTTTATTTTATATCCGCAGGTTTATTTTTTTCTCCCGCTGGTTAAAGGTTTGACATATTGCATTAATTATATTTGACTGAAATGCTTGTATTGAAATATTTTATATTCTACCAATGATACAATTGTGCTAAATGTTAAAATTTGTGATTATTATGATATAGTGGGTTTCATTTAGCATAACAGTGACTGCAAAATATGTATTGCAGGTATGGGAATGACACATTTTAAGTTTTGATATTTGATATTTGGGATATGATCATTGGGCTACTTTTGGGCTATTTTTGACTAGCCATTTGGCTAGTTTTGTTATGCAGACCTGGCAACCGTGCCTCACGTGTCTCCTCGAGAGTTTTGGATGACCTGCAACGTTTTTGCAACACTTTATGGTAAAACTTACAATAAGGATTTATTTGTGTATATTACTTAAAGGATTAGTTCACCCAAAAATGAAAAATTATGTGATAATTTACTCAGGGTCATGTTGTTCCAAAGACATAAAACTTTCATTCATCTTTGGAAAACAAATTAAGATTATTTTTTTTCTGTTATGAAATCTAAGAGCTTTCTGTCCCTACATTGGCACCTACACAACTGAAAACTTGACGTTTCAAACTGTTCATAAAGAGATTGTAAAACTGATCCACATGAATCAAGCGGATTAGTCCAAATTTTCTGACAATAGTCAGTTTATTTGATAGACAGTTTGGGCAATTGATGAACAATTTAGACTTATTTACATAAAAACATTGATCAGCGTACTTGAAAAGAAACTCAACTGTACGTGTTTTGATTCACATGAACAAACCTCATTGGTTCTTGAAGAAGCTCAAATATGCTGCTTAACATGAGAATGAACCTCATTGGTTCTTGTGAAAGCTCAATTGTGCTGAGTAACACAAAAATGAACCTCATTGGTTCTTGCTGAAGCTCAAACGTGCTGCATAACATGAGACTGAACCTCATTGGTTCTTGTGGAAGCTCAAACTTGGTGAGTAACACAAGAATGAACCTCATTTGTTCTTCCAGAAGCTCAATTGTGCTGCGTAACACAAAAGAATGAACCTCACTGGTTCTTGTGGAAGCTCAAACGTGCTGCGTAACATGAGAATGAACCTCATTGGTTCTTGCAGAAGCTCAAACGTGCTGCATAACACAAGAATGAACCTCATTGGTTCTCACGTCAAGCAAATATGCTTGAGCTTCCGTTTACAACAACTGACGTGTGAGTTGATGAATTTTTACATGTGAATAAAAGGTTAAATTAAATCTGATCATCATATAAAGCGATCGAGTCTCTGTAGTCTCTGTATTTTGACTAAACCGCTCAATTCATATAGATTAGTTGTACAATCTCTTTATGAACTTTTTATTAACTAACATTATCAAACATACTACTCATTGTTAATGTTAGCTACAGTAATGCGAACAAATGTCAACAAATGAAACCTATTGTAAAGTGTCACAGAGATTTCAATACACTGTAAAGTTGGATGTTAAAGTTTTTCTACAAAACAAAAATGTTCTACTTCAAAATTTCATGTCTAATCCTTCCATGCCTTTCTTTGTATTTGTTTGTGAAATTTACCAGCAATTTCTGAGTGAAAATTGTTTGTACCATTTTTTTTCTGTTTATGAACTCAACATGCATGCAATCTGCACTAAATCTCTAAACGCCTTTTGTCTCATTTGTTTACTTTTCAATTTCTCCTAAGCAAAAACATCTCAGGCAAAGTTGATACTGCAATGAATCATAACTGAAAAGTCCCCAGAGTTATGAAAGCACACCCTATACGCAATAAATTTGTCCTCTTTTACAACTGGCAATGAATGACACCTAAACGTATTATTTAACCACAGCACTATAAAGCACCTCTACAGAAAGTCAAGGGCTCAAGGGTGAAATAAACCCAGTTCCGCAGTAGAAATCCAGAAAACACTTTGTCTTGAGTGTAAGTTGAGTGCAAAAATCTTTGACCTCGGACATGGTTTCCAGACAGTGTCCCTTTGACCTAAGGACAACAGAATTGATGTTACACTTCCTTTAACACATAAGCTGATACAAAGATTTACAGCCAAGGACAAGAGAGGTCAGCACACTGCAGAAGAGTCTTCTCGCAAAGTTAGGAATATATCCACAGTACTGCACATTTTCTTTTTACTACACAAAGACCTGTCAAAGATACAGAAACAGCTCTACATAACCAGAAGGGGAAAAAAAACCTATCTGTGTCCTACAGATGGTCGGACAGACGGATCGCTCCACTAATATATGAAGGCTCAAACTGTTTCCTTAACCCCTCAAACATGTTCACAGCAAATTTGGGCCTGAAGATAAGATGTCCTTTGGTGGACAATATTGATTCTGATGGCAAAAGAAGGAGAACCCAGCTAACAGGGAACGTTCTGGCAATGTTCTCTCAACGTAATGAGCAAATGTTCTCCCAGTAATGTTAAAAATGTTTTCGCTGATGTTTTAGTTGGACGTTCATCTAACGCCTTTCAAATGCTACTAGTTTCAGAATAATTAGAAAACATTCAAAAGTAACGTTCACATAATGTTTGCAAAATTCTAAAACAAGAAAATCTCTATTTTTCTTTCTCCAACACATAATTCGACAGACATGGATATTAATGGACTTATTAACATGCCGATTGCATTCATACCTTCATCTCTTGTTTCAAGCAACCGTTTCTCTCTCCTGAGCCAGAGAGACCAAAGACATTGATCAGACAGGAAAACATATACACTATATTGCCAAAAGTTTTGGAACGCCTGCCTTTACATGCACATGAACTTTAATGACATCCCATTCTTAATCTGTAGGTTTTAATATGGAGTTGGCCCACCCTTTGCAGCTATAACAGCTTCAACTCTTATGGACTGTGTGCAGACCAGTCAAATTCCTCCACACCAAACTCGCTCATCCATGTCTTTATGGACCTTGCTTTATGCACTGGTGCGCAGTCATGTTGGAACAGGAAGGGGCCATCCCCAAACTTTTTCCACAAAGATGGGAGCATGAAATTGTCCAAAATGTCTTGGTATGCTGAAGCATTAAGAGTTCCTTTCACTGGAACTAAGGGGCCAAGCCCAATCCTTGAAAAACAACCCCCACACCATAATCCCCCCTACACCAAACTTTACACTTATGCTGTGTTCACACCAAATGCTAATAGAGCGTCAGGAGCGAGTGATTTCAATGTTAAGTCAATGGAAAGGCACATTGACGCGCGTCTGGAGGTCCTGCGGCGCGATAGACACGTTTTGCGCCTCATTCGCGTGTCGTACGCGAATTGAGCGTCTTTACACGATACACATGAGTGGTGCTTTTTGTGTATTCAAGCAAATTCGCGTCTGACGCCCGAGTTGAAAAATTTTAACTTTGGCGTCAATTCACGCAGCGTTAACCAATCAGGAGCCTGCTCGCTGCTGTCACGTGGTAAAGTGACGTGATGAGAAACCCTGCATAATTTAAAAATACTACTATTGTGTCACACAATGTAGTTTTAAGACTTTTTCAGGTGATAATGTAGTTGTTTAAAGCTCAAATATGTGGTTTATTTATAAAGAGAGCGCCTATTAAAAAAAATAAATAATTGTGCGTTTTTGGAGTTGTGAGATCCAGGCGATCACCGGGCACTCAGCGCTCATTAACCCCAGCGCGAGCAGCCTTTCCTCGGCTAGTCCTTCTGACATTTGCCACTGGCTGTGATGTCCTGTAGTGGTTCGTCTTGTGTGGATCTAACAGGCGATCTTTGATGTCATGAATCTATAATTTGTTGTCTGCCAAATCGTTTCATAACTTTATTTTTTAAGGATATTTAAATATACATTTTTGTGGCTATTAATGTTTAATATATTTTTTTTTATGAAAATGAAAAGAGGCAGAGTGGTGTTTTATGACATATTTCTCCTGTAGCGCCTTGAACGCGTCTATTTAGCTTCAAACGCTCAATTTATATGCGCGTCCAATTCGCTGTGGACGTGTGAATGGATTCAAAATGTTCAAGCGTCCAACTAGGCGTTTAATGTGAACGCAGCATTAGGCACAACGCAGTGCAGGCAAGTATCGTTCTTCTGGCAACCGTCAAACCCAGACTCGTCCACTGGATTGGAAATTTCACAAATGGATTTATTCCACAGGTGGCAACCTATCACGGTACCAC
The DNA here is from genome assembly GCF_949357685.1 of Gobio gobio. Classification (NCBI taxonomy): domain Eukaryota; kingdom Metazoa; phylum Chordata; class Actinopteri; order Cypriniformes; family Gobionidae; genus Gobio; species Gobio gobio. The sequence continues at coordinate 8,832,572 of NC_137099.1, read as the reverse complement.
ATTTGAATTCACTGAGCTCCTGAGAGCAACCCATTCTTTCACAAATATTTGTAGAAGCATCTGTATGCCTGGGTGCTTGATTTTATACACATGTGGCCATGGAAGTGATTGGAACACCTGAATTCAATGATTTGGAGGGGTGTCCCAATACTTTTGGCAATAAGCATAAGCCAAGCACAGAAAATATTCATAATTTCGGGCAACATAATTTCTTAGAGGTTGCTATTTTGTTTCATGTAAAATATACCAGCTATTAACTTTCTCAGAACTTTGACTAACATTCTGGCAAGTTTCTCAAAAGTTAAGAACAAACATTTTCCCAGTAACATAAATAGAATGTTTGTTCAAAGTTATCTTATCTTTAAAAAAATGTCTCAAAACCTTAGCACAAAAACATTTTTTATACATTGTTCATGAACATGAATCTGTTTTTTTTTAAGTTATTACTACTACTTTTTTTAAAAATGTAGTTAAATGTCAACATTCAAAACGTAATGTTCTCATGTTTGTAAAATGAGAAATTGTACCATTCCATTAATGTTTTTGCTAACCTTTGCATAAACAAGAAAGAAACATTTTGAAAACATTTAAAAAACTGGACATTTTGAACATTCAGATATAATGTTTCCATTGCTAAATGGGAAGGTTAGCAAATATTCTTAGAACATATTTTTGGGATTAACTTCTTGCTCCTAAAATTGAATGAAAAGAAGAGAATGAAAAAAAGAATGAAAGAAGTAAGATAATTGTCAACATTCAGTAAAAATGATTGTGGATATCAGCTCAGATTCTTTGATATTCTAAATTTGTTGAGAAATGTTTGAGTCAAATCTGATCTCAGTTCATCTCTTATGAAACTCTATGCATGAGATGCATGTGAGATTAGTAATTGCAGTAATATTGTGAAATATTATTACAATTTAAAATATATATTTTTTTAATATATATCTTAGAACTTAATTAATTCCTGTGATGCAAAGCTGTATTTTCAGCATCATTCCTCCAGTTTTCAGTGTCACACGATCCTTCAGAAATTAATATAATATGCTGATTTGTTGCTCAAGAAACATTTCTTCTTCTTATTATTATTATTATCAATGCTAAAAACAGTTGTGCTGCTTATTATGTCTGTGGAAACAGTGATGCATTTTTTTCTTTGATGAATTGAATGTTTAATTTAACAATGTAACATATTTTACTGACATATATTTATTTACACACACACCCTTTTATGGTGATCATTTAGCATTTCTGAAGATGAGCACAACAGTATTTTCTTTCTGTCTTAATATAGCTGGATTCATTATCCATGAACATCTGCGGCAACAGACATTTTCATAACTCTGCAATTATCGATGATCGCACACAAGGGTTGTTAAGCCAGCTTCCCATCCAAAATGTTCTTAAAGGGGCACAGCTTAAATTAGTCTGCTACACAAGCCCTCTCTGACAATTTCATTTTGTACAGCAGTGAATACTTCAACCCCGTAATTGTCTATCTCTCTCTGTCTATCTTGCTCTATTTTCCTGTCTGCGTCTCTCCCGCCCCTCTTCGTGGACTCTTCACGGCTGATATTTATAAAACTTAAACCTTTTAATTACACGTTAACTCCCATTAGCTATCATGGAGCTAAATCGATTTTCCTCTAAGTAGTTGCATAATGGTTTAGAGGTTACACTTTTTCAACGTTAGTGCAAGAGGTGTGTATTTGTGAAGCAATTTGTTAACTTAACTGAGCGTGTAGTTCATTTAAATATGCAAATCTTCAAATTGTCAGTAAATACATTTTCGTGTTAATGACATTAAACAATTTGAATGTGTATAAATGCCTTATTTTCTTAAATTAGTGACAAACGCCATCAGTTTCCAAATGAATTTGGTCTCTAATTTTAAGATAAAGCTACCTTGAGCACGATTTAATTGCATGTTATGTGATATAATTAAATGATCTTGTTATAACTAAATGCTTTAACACGAAGCCATCTGAAATAGCCAAACGTAATTACTACTGTCTTACATTCCCATCTTGCATAACACTCTCTGATTGTCCAGAATAGCTAATTAATCATGTTTTAAAAGAAGCTTCTCTGTGACTAAAATAATGTTATATGATTATGAGCAAATTTAAAACCTGAAAAATTACATCTTATTTATGTATTTACACATATTTCCTACATTCCTGACATTACAACCAAATAAACAATGGAAGTTATTAAATTATTATTATTATGCAATTTAGTTATAGGCACCTTACATGACACTCAAGGACACCTTACAAACATAATTAAACTATCAATATTAAATAACAAATTATCCTTATTACAGCCTGGACATACTAATACAATCACATACAGTAAAAGCCTGCCTAAAAAAAGAAAATGTCTTAAGATGAGATTTAAAAACAAGAGGACTTTCACTATTTTGCACATCCTGTGGAAGCAATTTCCATAAATAGAGAGCTGCATGACTAAAGGATCGGGACCTCATAGAAGTTGTGCGAGTTCAAGGGAGAACAAGAGTGAGGGCAGAAGACCATCTTAAGTACGAGTAGGGGTGAGGATATGAAGGGGAAAGATTACTGAGTGCCTTGTAAGTAAGGAGCAGGAATTCAAAATCAATATGGTATTTGACCAGTATTTACATATTTATATAAAACATTCCAGAATATAAAAATATTCTAGATGCAGTTTAAAATCAACGTTTTCTTGCACTCACAACCAGCACACACAGAAGCATAAACAGCCTTTCTGGGGCAATTGAAACAGAAAATAGGCTTGACGCTACTCCTATTGAACCAGTCATGCCGCATTTAAGACATTTAAAGCACAATTTTATGTAAAGCTGCTTTGAAATTACTTGGATTGTGGAAAACGCTGTACAAAAAGAACAAATAGAAAGGTTTCATGTACCCCTCAATGTTCAAATGTTTGAAATGTTGTTCTTTTTAACATTTCTATTTATCCAAGAATCCTGAAAAAAAGTATAATGGTTTTCCAACGGCATCTCATGACCAATTCGTACATATTCTATGAGCTGGTTAATTCACTAGGGTTTAGACATATCGTACAAATTCGTACAAGTGAGATTGTATGGATTTGTATGATTTGTCTAAACCTTATTGATGGGTAGATTTAGGGGCAGGGTAAGGGGTAGGCAATTCATATTAATTAATACGAATTAGCCACCTTGTAAAATACATATGAATTGCCGTGAGATCGGGTTGTGGTTTTCACAAAAGTATTAAAGAGTCTATTTGTATAATTCAGAAACCTGTTATTAGCAGGTGGCTGTTAAGTGAACTGCAGCCAGCAACGCTCGTGCTCACGCTCGTGCACACGCAATGTACAAGAGACTAAACGTAATTCAAGACTCCTATATACTCACTGCAAAATTATTTTTCGTTCTTCGCTTAGAAGTTAAAAGATGGAAATATCTTTGCAGCGAACATCCAGATGCCATCCACACTTCTGAGAACGACGTTTAGATTTACATTTACATTTATGCATTTAGCAGACGCTTTTATCAAAAGCAACTTACAACTTGGGAGTACAGGAAACGATTGGTCATGAAGAGTCGAGTAAGTGCAACAAGTGCCTGAAATACTGAGTCCGTGTACATTGCTCAGTGTAGCACAGATTAGATTAGATTAGATTAGATTCAACTTTATTGTCATTACACAAGTACAAGTACAAGGCAACGAAATGCAGTTTAGGTCTAACCAGAAGTGCAATAGCAGCAAGTGCAGGATGTACAATGGATGCGTAAGTGCAGGATATGGATATGTACTGAATATGTATAAATATGTATAAATAGAGAGACGTTATTACTATAAACAGAACTGAATTTACAGGTGAATATGTACAGTGAATAAATATACAGATGGCTATTACTATAAACAGAATTTACAGGTGAATATGTACTATGAATACAATATACAGATGGCTATTACTATAAACAGAATTTTACAGATAGAGGTATACAATAATATGCTAGGCTAATATGAGGAATAGCAGTGGATTAGGGTAGTGCAATAAATTATGGACAGAGCTATCCGGAAAAATAAAAAAATTAAAAAAAAATTAAAAAAAAAGCACAGGCTATAGTAGGGAGGGAAAAAGGGAAACAAGAGGAAAAGAAAGGTGTTATTTTTTAAATATTTTTTTATGAGGTTTTTTTTTATTTTTTTATGTGCTCATGGAAGAGATGAGTTTTTAGTTGACTTTTGAATGTTGTCAATGATTCTGCGTTTCGGATGGCGGTGGGCAGATCGTTCCACCAGCAGGGAACGTTGAATGAAAATGTTCTGGAAAGGGATTTTATGCCTCTCTGTGATGGTACCACAAGCCGTCGCTCCTTAGCTGAGCGAAGGCTTCTGGTGGGGGTGTGGACTCGTAGAATCGAGTCAAAGTATGCAGGAGCTGAGCTCGTGGTGGCTCTGTAGGCAAGCCTCAGTGCCTTAAACTTGATGCGAGCAGAGAGTTGTAGCCAGTGCAGAGAGATGAAGAGTGGTGTGAGTGGTGTGACGTGAGTGTTTGGATCACACAAGAGGGGGTTTAGATGAATATGTGCTGCACGCTTTCCTCTCAATAACAAAATAAACACACTAAAAAGGACAAAAAAAGAAGTTAAGAATGCATCTGATCATAGTAATGTGGATATGTTTGCACAAGCTTTGCAATTCACCGGCATCATGTCGACAGATGGGGTAATCAGAAATTATTATGATTATTATTATGTTATGATAGTTTGAATATAATATATGTCTGGCTATGTGCGACTTTAGGCTCTATCATACATCGGGTGCAATGGGATCCAAGGCGAGACAGACATGTTTTTTAGTTTCAGCCCTGACGCAGTTATCATTTTTTAACGTTGTTTAAGTAGCAAATGCACTCGCATCCATCTGTTCTCCCACGGGCGTGCTGGTCTGGCGCATTGTTGGAGCGTTGCTATTTTGAGGCAACTGAAAACGACTGCGCTATTGACCAACAAAAACCTGTTCTAAAGTCAATAGCGCAGTATTTTTGTGTTATTTAAAGGCTGTGTTAATAAAATGCAGCCATTTGCGGGCAGCAGCATACACACATTTTACATGTTAAAAATAAAAGGATTCCTCTTTGGAGAAGTGTTCAGTCTTTCCGCTCACAAATTCCGCCATGTAAATAGCATTTATTAAGAGACTAGGTAAAACCATTTTGGACCATGCACCTGGCACGCTGACCGTTTTTTTCTGTCGTTCAACTAGCAAAAGTGGACTCTTGACTCGTCCTAAGTGCACCTGCGCTATGTGCTTCAGACCATGCGCTCAGATTGTTAAAATAGGGCCAGAGAGGGCTTTGTCTCCTGTCCAGAGTCCAGAGAGGGCCCCATGAGCTTTCTCCAGAGTCCATAGCTTTTCCTAAGACAATTTTTGGGGCTACCCATCCACGGAGGCCGTCCTTGAACTGTCAGTGACTGCCTGGTCCCCTGACCTGCCGGAGCCACCCTGCTCACCTGACCTGCCGGCTTCGCCCTGGCTCCCTGTAGCACCGGTACCGCCCTGGAAGCTTCCCGTCCTGCCTAAAACTCTCCTAGCCAGCCTCCAGGGCACCCACTCTCCCACCTCTCTTAACTGGAGGGGGAGGTAATGTCTCGGTTCTGTTTGTATTTGGACTTTCAGTTTATATTTTGATTCGTTCCTGTGTTCCTTTGTTTAGTTTCCAGCCACTCCTTTGTTTCTTGGTAACCATCGTTAGTTAGTGTAGTTCCGCTGTGTGTAGTCATTATCTCACCTTCAGTCTTTGTCCAATCACTGTTGTGTTAATGTGCGTTTTCCCTGCCGGTCAACCTCTTCCTGAGAGTTTGTATTAAAGTTTGTGTTTGGATTTGGTCCCCTGAATCTTCAGTTTGTTCTTAAGAGTAAACTTTGTTACACATTTAGCCCCTTCAAGCAGCACAATAGTTGAACATGTTTTTTTTTTTAAAGTTGAGCAGCAAATCAGCATACTAGAATGATTTCTGAAGGATCATGTGACACTGAAGACAGAAAATTCAGCTTAGCATCACAGGAATTAATTACAATTCAAAATATATTAAAATATAAAACATAAAATTATACTGCTATTGAACTGCTATTGATGACGTATAATTTGCATGTTTGCATGCTCATGGTCACACTCATCACAGTATAATGCATTTCTCCTGGCTGCTTGCCTCAGAATAAATTTCCTCTGGAGAGCATACCAAAGCAACAAAGACAATTAAGTGCAAGTGCTGTTCTAAGCATGTAACGTTTTAGTGGCAAATCAAAAGAGACAAAAGCATGAATAAAACAGTGAAGCTGGCATACTTATTTACAGTGGTAAACAGTTGGCGCTAGTAGCCTACTTATTGTGATGACGCAAACTTATAGTACCACGCTTCAGACCTAAAGATACAGTGTTAAAAGAGAGTCAAGTACTATTTTGAAATAATGTAAAAAATCACTTTACTTTCAACTTCAGCGAGATACGGCTCCAGTCATGGACACTGGATAAATGTTCTTCTCTGTAGGCATTGTAAACGTAAAATAGATTCTTGAATAGTCACAATGGAGCTGTGAATGTCCAAACAACCTTCAATATATCGGTCATGTTCATAATTTTGGCTTCCATTCAAAGGGAGCTTTTATCAGAAAAGAGACGGTATTGACCACTAAGATGAAAAAAAAAAACAAGCATCCTTTCATTTATTTCACCTGCAGTTCAATACAAATCCAGTTTAGTCCAAATGCATGTACTACATCACAAACCCAATAACTGCCTGTCAATTTACACTGTCTTAATAAAAAGGCTCAAAATATTTTAATATACTACGCTAATGGACAAAGCATTGACCCCTTCAGTCTGACTGCTTCTGGATGGATAAGCATTAGTATAAAAATATATAGAGTACAATGGCAAAGACTAAAATGAATGTGAGTTTTAATGTTTTTCCCCATTTTATCTCATGTGACATCAGCAATCTTGAAAACCAACAATGTGACATTTACATGGACATTTTTCTCACCCCGGTGTGTTATTTTAGTATTTTATATTTTTATTTAATTTATATTTATTAATATCTTTAATTAGCTTGAATTTTTATATTTTCAGTTTTCCTTTTAATTTTAGCACTTTTGTTAAATGCTTTTGAATGTTTTTTATTACTTTTTAATTTCTTTTTAAATATTTTTATTCGGCTTTCTATTCAGATTTTATGAAAGCTTGTTTCTGAAAAATAATATAATTGCTAGTTTTTATCACAATTCTGACTTTTTTTCTCAAAACTGCAAGTTTATATCTCTAGTTTATAGACTTTTTTCATGATTGCAAATTATAATATAAGAATTGCGATATTTAAACTTGCAATTGAGAGAAATAGTCAAAATTGCGATATATAAACTCGCAATTCTGACTTTCTCACAATTCTCACTTTTTTCCCCTCGCAATTCTGATTTTATAACACGCAATTCTGAGAAGAAGAAAAAAAAGTAAAGATAGGTAAAAGCTTCCATTAGATATTCAGTTTTTGTTTTCATGATTGTACTACTTCAGCTTAAAGAAAATTTGAAATGTTGCCTTGGGAATTAATTGAAATAAACAAATAATCAAATAACAATTATGTTTAGTAGTTATATTTTATTTTATTTCAGCTTTACTTAAATGAACAAAATCAATGAGAACAATGACTCACCCACATATTTCTTTCTTCAAGCACAATGAAAAGGTGAATTAATAATAATAAAAAAATAATAAAAAAAATTATATATATATATATATATATATATATATATATATATATATATATATATATATATATATATATATATATATATATATATATATATATATATATATATATATATATATATATATAATTATAATAAATGAAAGAGTATTGGTGTATTCAAGCTAAAAAAATTACACAAAGCACCCTTAAAGTATCATAAAACTGGTCCATGAAGAAAAAGCTAAATAATGTGTGTATTCTTAATTAATTAATTTGTTAAATGTTGATTATCAGTCCATAATGACTTAGTCAGAGCCATTGTATGACTTCAAAAAGCTTGGCACATTGTTCACCAGGTACATGGACTCATTTTATGATGGATTTTAGTCTTTTTTGGGCCTTGTCATTTGAAATCATCTTCCATTTTGTTTCTATGGAGAAGCTGCTTAAGGACATTCTGCCTCAGATCTCCTTTTGTGCTTCACAGAAGAAAACAATACATGAGTGGAACAGCATGGGGGTTAGTATGAGAACATTTTCTTTTTTTGTGAAACTACTCCCATAACTTGTCAAGTCTTAGAAGGTTTTTTTTCCCCCATCTGAAACAAAAGAGACGATTCAAACGTATTCCTCCTCATTTCGTAACCATGTTTATATCCTCTGGCTCAGATAATGTAGCGATTTTTCTGCCCAAGGGTTGTTAGCATTCCTGCACAGCTCTCAGTTCGTTGTAACATTTGATGAACGTTGCGTTCCAAGTAAACACAAAGATCGCTGAGGTAAAAAGCTCCTTTAAAGGTCACTTTTATCCATCACAAGGCAAGTGTGTTCATGAAGAAGACATCAGGTCCCTTGACGCATGATCTTAAACATATTCTTAAGGGCCTAGTCGAGATGTGGAAGGCCAGAGAGGTTAGCTCTTTTTTTTACTGTTATGTTATGTATTTCTTTCCCTCCACCCCTGAAATGACAAGAGGGCTCGAGGTCACATGCTGATACCCTTTACCTTTGCTTTTATTGTTTGATTGATGCCACCGAGGACTGATTCAGCACAGCTTTATTTTCTCCTAGCATGAGCGCTTTGAATTGATGCCTGTACACCAAAGCACATAAAAGGTTTGATGACATACCGCAGCAGGTGCAACAATTTGTGTTGAGACAAAGAAGAAGAAGGAGCCTGTGCAATGGCGCATTGGCACGATAAAGAAAGGATGTCAAATAATTAGGAGCGTAAATATGTGCGCAGGAGCCAGACATAAAATGTGTGGAAAACCGCTAGAGAGAGTTCTTGAATGAATAGGGAACGCTTCAACCAGGGAGGTCAATGATACCTGGAGAGAATTATCTGTTGGCAGTTTATGCTTATTCATATTATATGTATGCACTCTGTAGTAAAAAGTAATACATATAAAATACAGATCAGGCATAACATTATGACAGGTGGAGTTAATAACACATTATCTCTTCATCACAGCACCTGTTAGTGGGTGGAATATAAGTGAACATTTTGTCATCAAAGTTGATGTGTTAGAAGCAGGAAAAATGACCAAGCGTAAGGATTTGAGCGAGTTTGACATGGGCCAAATTGAGATGGCTAGACGACTGGGTCAGAGCATCTCCAAAACTGCAGCTCTTGCGGAGTGTTCCCGGTCTGCAGTGGTCAGTATCTATCAAAAGTGGTCCAAGGAAGGAGCAGTGGTGAACCGGCGACAGGGTCATGGGTGGCCAAGGCTCATTGATGCACATTGGGAGCGAAGGCCCCTGTCCACCGCCGAAAGCGTCAACAGTGGGCACATGAGCATCAGAACTGGACCACGGAGCAATGGAAGAAGGTGGCCTGGTCTGATGAATCACGTTTTCTTTTACATCACGTGGATGGCCGGTTGCGTGTGCGTCGCTTACCTGGGGAACACATGGCACCAGGATGCACTATGGGAAGAAGGCAAGCCGGTGGAGGCAGTGTGATGCTTTGGTCAATGTTCTGGGGGCGGCAGTGGTTCAGTGGTTCATGTAGGTTGTCTACAAACTGGAAGGTTGGTGGTTCGATCCCCGGTTCCACCTGACCAAGTGTCGAGGTGTCCATGAGCAAGACACCTAACCCCAGCTGCTCCCGACGAGCTGGATGGCACCTTGCATGGCTGACACCGCCGTCTGTGTGTGAATGGGTGAATGTGAGGCAATGTGTAAAGCGCTTTGAATGGCCATTGGTCTGTTAAAAGCGCTATATAAATGCAGTCCATTTACCATTTACCATTCTGCTGGGAAATCTTGGGTCCTGCCATCCATGCGGATGTTGCTTTGACACGTACCACCTACCTAAGCATTGTTGCAGACCATGTACACCCTTTCATGGAAACAGTATGTCTTAGTGTCTGTGGCCTCTTTCAGCAGATAATGTGCCCTGCCACAAAGCAAAAATGGTTCAGCAATGGTTTGAGGAGCACAAGAACGAGTTTGAGGTGCTGACTTGGCCTCCAAATTCCCCAGATCTCAATCCAATCGAGCATCTGTGGGATGTGGTAAACAAACGAGTCCGATCCATGGAGGCCCCACCTCGCAACTTACATGACTTAAAGGATCTGCTGCTAACATCTTGGTGCCAGATACCACAGCACACCTTTAGGGGTCTGGCCTCGACCAGTCAGGGCTGTTTTGGCAGCAAAAGGGGGACCAACTCAATATTAGGGAGCCTGATCGGTGTATATAATTCATTACTTTTTACTATATTTATTTATTTGAGCAGTGACTGCATATCTTGGAATATTAATGTTCTATAGGACCTTTAAATACAATGTAAATAATGTATTTGCGTTGTTATTTTGTCACCCACTCTTAGTTTATATTTCTAACCTTATATAGTCCTTATACTATAGTCCTAACGGTATATATCAAGAACATCAAGTCATAAGACTAAGTGGTAATTCATTTCCCACAAAAACAGCCATACAAAACATGGACAAAGAGATAGGATTACAGATCACTGTGTTATTCTTTTGTTCAACTCATGCGGAAACGGCGGAAATATTCATTCATGGAGAAAAAAGTGAGTAACCCAAGCCACGGGCCAAACGTTTAACCATGCATCACCAATTCAGATGAGGTCAGGATTTATCTAGGGTTCTCAGTCATTAGGGGATGTAATGAAGCTATCTTTATCACACAACCTGCATTTGTTCATTCAAATGAGCTGCTCTTAGGTCACGGTGGCCAGTTCTTTGATATTTATTATGTTAATCAATATGTAGCCGTCATTTCCCATATGCAATATAGCAAAAGAAAAAAGATTTTTTTTTTATAACGGATCATTTGAACTCAACGCCCATCGAGAGAGCACTTTCAACAAGAAATTCATTAACCTCTTTCACCTTCTAATCCACACTTTGGTCTGTAAATCTCACAGTGGTAATTTATCATGGACATGCAAACAGAATTAAGTCCCTTCAGCTACAGTAATGATGAGACCCTGTCTCAGGTCAGATAACCCCAGTGTGGTCACACGTCTGTCAGCTTAGACCATGAGACTTGGTGTCATCGTATTTTAATGGAAACCACTATCAGCTTCTAAAATAAAATCATGATTAAATTATACTTAATTTTTTGAAAAAGGAATGAGAAATATTTGCAGATTTTTTAAGAAAAAAAAAGCCATGTGACTAATCTCTACAGGAAAACTGCATAATGATAACAGAATGATTAATGACCACAAGAACACACATAATTACATTTGCCTATAAATTCATGAATAAACCAAATTATAAAAAGTACTACATTTACAATGATCAAACAATGTTTAAACAGCTAGTAACAGTGTTATTTTAGTGTCATTGAGATTTTTTTCATCAAAATAAACAGAGAAAAAAAGAGAAATTTCTAAAATAACTTTGAATCGGTGAGAATTGTTTTTGTGCGAAAAAAAAACCCTAAATCACGACTTACATAGTGATGACGATTTCAAAACAAGGCATCATGAAGCTTCGAAGCGTTATGAATCAGCGAGTCGAATCAGCGGTTTGAATCGCCAAATTTCAGCAGTTTGGCGGTTTGACACGCGATCCGAATCATGATTCGATGCCAATGTGCCAATGGAGGCCTTTCAGAGCCATCAGATTTCAACTAAAATATCTTCATTTCTGTTCCAAAGATGAACGGAGGTCTGACGGGTGTCGAACGACATGAGGGTAAGTAATTAATGACAGAATTTTCATTTTTGGGTGAACTAACCCTTTAACTCGTGATTAATTGCAACTTAATCGCACATTTTTATCAGTTCTAAATGTACCCTAAATTAATACTTTTCAAGTTTTTAATACTGCAATCAACATGGGTATGGACAAATGTGGATGCTTTATGCAAATGTATGTTCATTATTAGTGAAACCATACTCAACAGAGCATGAAGACTAGACATGTATTGAAGGTCATAGATGTTTTTCAAAGAACTTGTTCATGTCTAGACACATGAAAAAAGAACAGAAATACCAGGTTCCCATTACTTCTCTTTCTTTGCAATGAGAAATTTACTTACACAAGCCTGTTTACATTTTCGCCCGACAGGGCGAACTGTGATAGCTCTGTGGAGGCTGTGTGCAATGCAAGGCATCGAACGGGAGCTGCCTGGCCGCTGCAATCATGTCCAGTGGTCAGTATGCTAATTTTGAGTTCAATGTTCCACTGTCTGGCTACTTGTAGAAAGTGCAAGTCTTCATAACAGTCAAAGCGTACGACCGAAGTTTCCAGTGTGTGTCAAAATAATGTGCTGTGCCACCCAGGTAGCTATGGTTACTGAAGGAAGTCTAGTAGTCTCCGGTGAGCACAACCGTGTTTGTCTGTCTCAACGGCTCCACAACTTTAGCTTTCTCCTCTTCATATAAGTTATGAATCTGGCTTGTAACGGTGGCTCTTGAAGGAAGTTCATATGTAGAATCGTTAGATGCGATGCAAATAATTTCTAGTAGACCCTCGTCCTCCACTACATTAACTGGTCTACATGCTATAGCCACCCATTTAGCTATTGTTGTGGTGAGTCTACTGCTTGTGGAGTTGTCCATCCGTTTCTGCTGCAAACTATCTAGTGTGGTCGGTCTTTGGCGAGGGGGAGGAGAGTGATATTTTAAACTCGACGTGCTGCGGTGATAACTTAATTTACATCGACAATAAATGCAGACAACTTTTGTTTTGCAGACAGAACCATCAGGCATCATTTTGTATATTCATTTTCCGTTCAGAAGTTTTCTTTCTCCATTTCTGTTTGCTGCTGCATCCTGTCTATGGCTGCTCTCGATTTCTCCACAAACACACACACTCGACACACAGACAGACTCGCGTCAGTCTCCTGCTCACATCGAGCTCTCTTTTGCTCTTGAACAAACAATAACAACAACACAGATACTTTTTAGTATTCTCATATTAGGAGTCTTAAATTAGTTAAATAACGTCTTAAATTAACTTAAAGAGTTATATATATGCATTGTATTATGTATCCATTATATATCCTAAATGTATTGAAGCAACTGCCATGTGATTGGTTGATTAGATAATTGCATTAATGAGAAATTGAACAGGTGTTCCTAATAACCCTTTAGGTGAGTGTGTATATATGTGTGTGTGTGTGTGTGTGTGTGTGTGTGTGTGTGTGTGTGTGTGTGTGTGTGTGTGTGTGTGTGTGTGTGTGTGTGTGTGTGTGTGTGTGTGTGTGTGTGTGTGTGTGTGTGTGTGTGTGTGTGTGTGTGTGTGTGTGTGTGTGTGTGTGTGTGTGTCTGTGCACTATGTATAATTAATATGTATATAAAAATACATGCATGTACTGTATATATTTAAGATCTTTTTTAATTATAAACAGTGTATATATATATATATATATATATATATATATAAACAGTATATATATATATATATATATATATATATATATATATATATAAGACACCTGCAATTTTACATTATAGCATGTTTTAAAGTTCCATAAGATTCTAGTTACTTGTAACTTCTAACCTACATCAAACTTGTAAACTGATATAAATATCACATTATGCCATCTCAGGTTACCATTATGCATCTGAATTACTGTATGCCTTCTGTGCATGAACACTACATTACTGCATGCTGATCAAACCAAGAAATATAATTTAAAAATGCAGAAAAAAAACTCTCAAAGATACTCCTGAATTTTCATCCAAAACCATGATTGCAATAAGATAACGTTTACACAGGTTATTTGGTTCTGCAAATCACCCTCATAACTAATGGCTGATTAAGAAATTGGGTGTAAATAGTAGTTTAATTCAGCAGTTTTGACACCAGCAACAATAGAGGGAAGCTACAAGACAGAACTGAAACTGTGCTCTTAAATCTTCTGTATAAAACCTTTGCCTCTGAGAGATTTCGTGGCCATTTCTCCTCCTTTAGTTGAGTTATATTCCTGTAGCCCGCCAAGGGAGCACGTGAAGTTCAACCTAGCGGCATTTATGAATATTTTCTGTTGACCTGTCATGCACCATAAAGGGAAAATTAATGCCATTATAAAAGTTTCCTTTGTGCTACTAGCCAAAAAGGATGTTCATTTATTCAGATTTGCTATAAAACTATTCCCCCTATATCAGTAAGAATGACTTTAAGTAAAATGAAAGATAAACACTCAGATATCCTCTTTCAGGGAAGCAATGATTGAATCATGTCCCATGAGCGGATCATGGGAAATAATTACTTTTAAAACAGAAATGTTTATGAGTTTATAGAAAGTCCAATATGGAGGCAAAGTATTAACACATTTAAAACCCTTTTCTCTCTAATTTGGTTGGCAGGAAACTGACTCATGAAAGAGAATATACTTTAAAGGGGTCATATCATACATGTTTTATCACTTAAAATTTCCCCCAATGTCCACTTATAACATTTTTTGTGCCAAATCTGTCGTTTTTGCAGCTTAGGAAGAAGTTTTGACTTCTGAAAGTTATAGTATGTTTTAGCCCTACATCAAGTACATCTTTTATCTCGAAAGATCAATGAGAATTTGATTCTTCTTGATATGAGCCCTTTAACAGTGACTATGGCACTGAAGAACCAGCTGTCATCTTAATATGGTTTGAGTCCAAGGTGCACGATAAGATAACAGCAGTAACCTCTCGTCATGTCAGGTCTGCACACATCTCCTCCAGGCCATGAAGCACAAAGGTCAGAGAAACCGATAGTCGTGTTTTCCCTCAGCTTCTGTATCAACCAATACAAAAATACAACAGGGGATCGACATGAAAGAATGGTGGACATGAAAGAATCTGTACTGCAAATAATTTCTGCAAATAATTTCTGTGGCTTCTTGATTATTTAATTTGATCGAAGCTCATAAATGATTCTCTTCCTGATGGCTACAATCGTGTTTAATAAAAGTGGCATTATTCAACAAGTGAACCATTAGGCTTTTCGAAGTGGAACATTGTTGAAAAAAGAAAAGAAAAGAAAAATTAGCAACTGGTTAATGTAGATTCTTTTCTCATCTGACTATTGTCTAGACTGTATAATGGTGTTTTTAAATCTAACCTTTATTTAACCTGCCAGGTACATTTGAGATTTAAAACAATTCTTGTACAAAAGAAACCCGTCTTAGATTGTCAGCAGCACAAAAACCGTTACACACACTTAAAGTCAAATGTATACACAATTAAACATTTACAATTGATTCCTTGAACCGTATAACAGATTCAAATGTATCGAAATTGACCAAATACTATCCCTACACTCATCAGTATTCATTGTGAAACAACAGAAAAGGTTTCTCGTCAAGTTTATTATCATCCTATGGATTACTGGAGTGCTAGAGCATAATAATTATAATAATACTAACAAATAATAATAATAATTCTAGTCACAGTTATGTACCTGATTTGTTACCATAGTGGCCTAGTTAAAGGGCTAGTTCACCCAAACATTTTAATTCTGTCATCATTTACTCACCCTCGAGTTGTTCCAAATTGGAATTTCGATATTTTGAAGAATATGGGGAATATGATATTTTCTTCAAAATATCTTCTTTTGTGTTCAACATAAGACAGAAAATCATAGAGGTTTGGAATAATAAGAGGGTGAGTAAATGATGACAACATTTTCATTTTTGGGTGAACTATTAATTTCAGTTAATCTTTCCATTCACCTGTGCACCTTGTTTTCTCTTGTATTTAGTTCTCCCTGTTTAAGTTTGAGTTTGTCTGGCCTCATCTACACTATGACCATGTAAGCTAATTATATTGTTTCTATTAAAGGGGGGGGGGGGGGGGGGGTGAAATGCTGTTTCATGCATAGTGAGCTTTTTACACTGTTAAAGACTTGGATTCCCATGCTAAACATGGACAAAGTTTGATGGAGTATTTCTGTGCCAAAAAAACTTCTGGTTCCTCATAAGTTTCGTAAAGTTTTTTTACGAGTATGGGCCAAAGTGAAATCAACAATGTCCTTGTACAGGCCGTACGGGCTCTTCTCGCGGAAGGGCGCGCGCGCGACTAGAGCGAGAGAGCAAATGCTCGCCCATTAACGCGCTGTGCTCGGCTTTAGGGAAGTCATCGGCTGCGCGCTGCAGTCACAGGACTTCGCGAAATCAATAATGTCACCAAAGATGTGTGTTTTTGGTTGTCAGGGCAAGACAACCCTGCACAGCTTCCCAAAGAACCCAGCGTTTATGGGACAGTGGATGGAGTTTGTTTTTCCGGAGCAGCAACTGAGTTGTGCAAGTGTTTTTGTTTGTTCCCTGAATTTCGGCGACAATGGTTTATAAAAGCCCCAGTTGAACTCAGGTTTTTGTAGCTCATCTAAAGATGGAGTGGTCCCAGCGATTAAGGTTCACGGTCATGCGTTGGAAGCAGGCGGTGAGTAAAACTGCTTCAAATGTCTTTGTGTTGTTACCTATCGACTCGTTTATTCAAATGCACTACTATTCCATTGTTTTTCTATGTAAACACGCACTAGTCTGACGTGCAAAACCGTTCCGCTTGCTACTGCTAACATTAAATCGCATACAATAGTCCATAAACCAAATTATGTCCTCATAAACCACGAGTAAACACACATAAATGTTGTAAAACTCGCGCATGACAAGCCGCTAAGCAAGTATATACAGTTACAGTTACAGTACATACCATTGAGACGTCCTGCTGTAGTTGTCGTTGCTGCTTCTCCTGTTCAATTTCAGCCTCTAGATCTGATTCTGAATCATATATTTATGGCTAAATCTGATTGATCTCCATGGTTTATTTAGGATAGCGTTATCTTTTTCCATTTTTAAAGAGCACCTATTATGGCATTTAAAATGTTCCAAATATTGTTTTAGAAGTCCCCAACAACAGTTTTGCATGCATGCAATGACAAAAACGACTTTAGTTTTCTTATAACATGCATTTATTTTAACCTGTTTTGACAGCGATTCTCAAATGATTCCTTTAGTGATTCACTTTTCAAAACCCCGCCTTTACGTGACGCTAATCTGTGGTGATTGGTCCGATGACCCAGTCAGTTGTGATTGGTATAGTCTGTGCAGATATTTTCGGAAACGGAACGCACATCACCATAAATGGTTTTCGGTTTAACCTCTTTACTGGATTGGATTGACATTCGTCCTCAAGCTTTATTTGTTTAAATGAGCTCAAATGACTGTCAGACCATGCCAATCTATACATCATTTAAAAGATCTAAGAGTCAAGCTTCCATTTTTTACCTGTTTTATTCTCAAAGTCTTATAGTGACAGTAATTTGTTAATATGTGTCAGGAGTTATGAATATGAAAACCACGTCGGTACCGTTTGATTGCAATATGAGCCTCAGCTGATCTCATTCATAAAAAAACTCCTCTATTCTCCTCACGAAGACTCGCGACAAATCAACATCCCTCAGGGCTTTTAGTTCTAAAGTGTGCAGATGAGGAGAAATATTGATAGATTCTCATATGTCTGTGTCAAATTTCTAAACAGAGGAGTATTTTTTATTCAATACTTCCTTAAAATGCGCAGATGTAGCCTAATCATGAGCGATTGAGTCTCTTATGTGTTGTTTTCAATTCATACTGGCAGCCGGATGGCGCTCTGTGAACATGTAATCCATATATGGTACAGACAGACGAAGAAGATACCATGTGCCATAATAGAAGTCCATAATAAAAGCTTCCTGAGATCGTGAAACATGCAAATAGAGACATTTGAAGACTAATAAACACAAAATCGCGACGATCTATGGTTTGTCTTCAAGCCACTTAGTCTTCAAATGCTCATCCTTGGGCAGATGAAAAAAGTTTGCTTTTGAGTCGCACTTCAGAACACAGCGTCTCGTGGCCATGATGTTTTCTAGTTTTCACTGGCGTCTTGGAGCGCAATAAGTGGGCGTATCGTATTCAAATAACTTGACAAGTTGACGTCATCTAGTCAGAGAAAAAGCTTCAGTCTTCTAACGATTCTTAAAAATGACTCAGAGTCGACTCTTACTTTTGAAAGAAAATAACTATATATACGGTGCACTGTCATATTTCCAACTTTGCAGGATGTTTTTGTTCACTTAGATCTATGTTACACACTACATGAAAGGTACATTTCAAAATTCCATGATAGGTGCTCTTTAAGGATGTCACAGCTTTCAGATGCTCTCAACGCAATAGCTGCGCGCCCTCTGGATCCTTTAGCTCCGCCCACACGATACGCCTCCAGCTGCTCGTTTTTTTCCCAGAAAGACTCGGTACAGTGTATCTTTTACAAATAAGATAAAACTAAAGACTTTTCAGAGATATGAAGGATGCAATACTACTCTATAGGCACTCAAGATGGATATGAGATTGACTGAACCATCTATCGCAGAGGGAGTGCTAGTGGAATATGAGGGCATGGAAGTGAGCCCCACCCTGCCGCCACTGAGAGTGAGTTTTTGATTACTACACTGGAGAACTGCATTGACTTTGGAGATGTTGATTCTCTGCCCCCATTACTCTCGCGTGAACCAGTCTGCTCTCCTCCAGTTTTGCAAGTCCTGCCCAACCTCCCTCGCTTATTTGTTTTCTCAGTTTTGTCTGTCTAGTCCCTTCTCCAATCCCCAGCCACTCCTGCTACCAAGTCATCGCTGCCTCCCCTCAGTTCCACCTCGGCCTCCTCTCAGTGGCGTGGCTACACCTCCTTCTGGGCGTGGGGAGCCCGTAGATCTGCCTCCAGCTTTTGGGTGCTCAGTTACACCTTGACCTGTCACCCTGGCTCCTATTCCTGCGCTCCTTCCTCCCTCAATGTATGCAGTGACCATCGGACGTTCTGCCTCGCTGAACTCCCTCTCACGGTCGTCTCCCTCAGGCTCTGCCTCCGCCCTTGAGCACTCCACCTGAACCTCAGCCTCCGGATCCCTGCTGCCATCTCGGAGGGTTGTCACTACGACTCCATCGTGGTCACCCAGATCATCGTACCCCTTCGCTTCTTCAGCTCTCCGGCTATGCAGTGGTCTGGATTAATCCCCTCTTGGCTCCTCCCTTCTGCGCCGCTGCCATAAATCGCAGTTTTGGCTACTGTTTAAACGCACAGTTATCTCCGACAAATATTTTAAGAAGTAGTAAAATCGCAAACCTGACTCTCTATTTTCTTCCACTCCAGATAGGGGTGATTCAGGTTATATGTGTATTTATTATGAATATTTTAAATAATTTTCTGTGTAATGCACTTGTGTATGAAATGTGCTATATAAATAATCTTGCCTTGCCTTGCTATTTTGTTTGGCCCTCTCCCGGATTCCCATCCTCCTCCAGAACATCCTCCATCATCTAATGTCATAACTAAACAGTATTTTGAAGACCATCAACTGTTTGGTTACCGGCATTCTTCAAACAATCTTCTTTTATTTTCAGCAGAAGAAAGAAATTCATACAGGTTTGTTACTACTTGAGTAAATTATGACAGAATGTTCATTTTTGTTCCCCCATTTCTATCCCTTTAAACTGAATTGTGGGTGGTTAGTGGAGAAAAAACAAACAAACAAAACAACTGAAAACCCACACACAAAAACAGCAACTGTTCAGTTAAATCACCCAAGTTAACAAAAATAGGTGCTGCCCTAAACCTTGGGGAACAAACTATTGGTCACGTGGATGCCATAAGTCTGATCTGTAACAGTCCATCCAACCACATTGTCAGAAAAGTGAATGTTAACAAGACTCTTTGTAAGAACATCACATCTGACAGCATCAAAGCTATTAAAAAAAATAGCAAAACAAAGCCAGACAGTGTGTCGTATGATTGAGGGCTTCAGTTATGTCCAATCTGCATTCATGACCGTGGATACAGCACAGTGATTTGAACTCAAAATGGTTGCTCAAACATTTATTTAGAACAGGTTTTTTTCACAGATCTGGTCAAACAGATATTTCAAATGAATGTTATTCAAATATTAGTATTAGTATTGCTTGAATTCACCCTAACATTTGCCATATCTGATTCTTAGATTAAACGATTCAAATAAAGGTCAATCAAACCAAGTCCTGGCATTCATTTGACATATATAATGTATAGAGGTCATTTAGATATTGAGAGAAGAGAATACCTTTCAGTATTTCCCCATAATGCCCTTTACAGACAAAGAATATCTCAATTCAATTAACCAATCTGTAATTTTCGTATAAAGGCAGCTTTTCTATGCAATCCCTAATCCCCATATAGTCACAGAAAGCCAGTGAGTGAAGTAAGTTTCATTGTCATAGTCCGCAGCCATTAGGAGAGGAAAAGATCAAGTGACTCTGATTCAGAAATAGATCTAAATTATTTCTTATCTGCACACTGAAATGCAGCTAGGTATATTTCATATTTCAAGACCAAATAACTAGTAAAATGACCTCAAAATGTAAATGGGAAATCCAAGGCTCAGCGACTTGCTGTAGATGAAGGAAATCAATCAACATACACGATGACTAATTAAATGAATTAATAGGTGACATCAACTGGCTAAGTTAGAGCCTATTAACCGTTCTCTCCACAGAAGTAAGGACGTGGCCCTGGTCTTTAATATGCTTAAAAAATGCTACTTTCACAGGCATTATACAGAGGCAGAAAAACACCAAGGTTTGTTTGAATCCAATATGTCAGTAACAGATTCCTTCATGAAAAAAAAAGCTGTAAAGGAGATTTAAATTGATTTAGGTAAAACAATGTTTTCTTTAACTTATCCCATAAATACTGAGAAATAATCATTAACATATATAAAATATAAAAAATATATATTCAGTGACCAAATTTAAAGGGGTCATGAACTTTTGACTTTTCAAAAGTTTGGTCATCATACTATAAGAATATCCTGTACATTTCAGAACTGAAAACTTCCTTGTTAGTCCAAAAACAGCTTTTATTAATACCACGCCCAGATGATGACTCATTGTGGAATGTGTCTATAGATCATGAAAGACCGCCTCTACAGATGAAAATCAATGCCTACTTTGTCATTGTAACGTTGGCCCCGCCCACTGGTGTGTTAGTGAGATGACGAGGAGAAAAGAGCAATACATGATGGGCTACAAAGAATATAACCTTCTAAAGGATCCTAATTCTAGGAATGTGGTTATTTATTTTCAACAATGTGAATTTCTCAGTTGAGCATTGTGTATATGTATTCGGTACATTTCACTGTGGATTCTTTGGTAAATCAGTCGCAATTTTCGGTGCAGGCTTTGCAAATAGACTTTTATGACATGGACTCGACAGAAATGACACAAAATGTAAGTAACTGTTAATTCTAATGCCTGATCTGTGACCATGATTTCTTATATGTAATAAATTATTTACAGTCAGATGTTCTTTGTCTATGTGTCAGTAAATCAAAGTGACCAGTGACTAAAAGGGTCAACTTCACATAGTTTCTCTTAGTAGGATGAAAATAATCTGTTATTTAAACTGTGATTAAATGATATATAGAAAGCGATCAAAGAACACTCCCTTTGCAATCGCTGGAGCTGTCAATCTAACAGCGTGAGTTTATCAGTGACTGAGTTCTGGACTCACGCCAAAACTTATAATAAATTAATCTTTTATTTGCACTGTGTTTGCATTATTAGTTAAGACAGAAGCATTCGTTAGAGTTCCAAAATCAACGAAATCGCTGCATTCATTCGCTCCGCCATGACTGTGATTGGCTACAATGATCATCACTGCAAACTTTCATGCTACTATCTGAATATAATGCTATAATCAACACTTTTGACCATGAGAGCTCTAATAGTAAAAATGTGCTTAGAGTTTTCAAGAGAGTTACACATGTAATACTGAGCTATTTCCTATGCAAAGATGTTAGCCAATCACAGCAGTGGACGTTTACACTGAAGTCTCACAGCAGCCAATCACAGTAGTGGGTGTTTACACTGAAGTCTCACAGCAGCCAATCACAGCAGAGGGCGTTTACACTGAAGTCTCACAGCAAACATGCCCCTTCAAGCAGAGCGTTCAAATCAGATGGATAAAATACAGGGTATAAATGCCTTTTATTTCTAAATTGACAATTTATAATGTAAAAATCATACATTATAACTGCACCCCAGGGAACAATATAAAACACTGCAGTTCATGACCCCTTTAATACTGAAGCCATACTAAAGTCACTGACTGAAAAACCAGCAGTCAACAGTTTTAGACGCAGCCAGTCTTCTCTTTGACCTTTCTATGAAGTTGCATTTTTAATGAATTTATTCACACCTTAGACTCAATATACGTGAGTGAAACGCCTTTGCTGGGACATTAACATAGATCTCATCAGGTGTAACGTCACCTTCCTCTCTACCTTTCTGATGTTTTACCAATACTCCTTGAAGGATAAAGACATGAATCCAAGGAACAAGATCACTCAGTGAGGCCTTAAAAAAACCGTCAGTCTTCAACTGTATCAGCTCACGGTTGTTGGAGAGCGAGCACCACATGTGTGGAAGAACTGTGCGAGTGAAAGAGAAGTGATAAAGCGTGTGTGATGGAACTCATGAAGAATCAAGAAGCTTCCTTTTATAACAGCAATCATGGATCGACAGCCTTCCAGCTCCTGCAAAATGATACTATTGTCGTGGACATCTGGACTTTGTCTCACCCACCTGTGACATAAATGAGCATGAATCAGTCTATTTTCAACCAAAGAAAGGTGGAATATCACATCTGTCAACTAAAAATACATCACGCCTACAGAATCAAGGTGAAGCTACAAAAGTGCATCACAAAATTCAACAATAACTAGCTGGACGGGATATCACAATTTATAAACTTGTTCAAATGACATTGCGTAGAGTGAAATCAATTCATTTCCCACTGCATACAATGCTTTGGTTTGGGATAAACTTTCCATTCATCAAAGACTCCTGAACAAAATGTATCACGGGTTCCACAACAATATTAAGCAGCATGTGTATACCACTCACACCCTCAGCAACGCCAGCAGGTGTGTTGTGTAGAAATGTTCACACTGCTCCCAAATCACCAGCCAAGATGTCTCATATCACAGTTTTTCATAACAGTTGGCTCAAATCTCAATTGCCACCCAAACCAAAACATTGTAAGCAGTGGGATATGAATTGATTTCTCTCTAGGCAATGTAATTTGAACAAGTTTATCAATTGTTTGGGGTTGTAAAGGTACCTAATTTGTTAGTGGGTAGAAGGTTGAAAAACAAGCAGCACCCAAGTTTACATCCAAACTGAGAAGAAATTTGTATAAGATGGCAAAATCATTATTTATTTGAGTTAACCTAAACATAAACCATACATCCAATTTCTTCATCCAAGTCTTAAACCTAACTATGATTATAATACAATTGCATTTTTATGCTATGCTATTTTATGCTATGCTATCTTAAAAATGCTAGATGGAAACACAAAGGTAGAAGTGTGTATGCAATTTAAGAAACAATGGCAAATTAAATACAATGTCCATGGCAAAACTTAATACAATGACAGCTGTGTCTCAAAAGCAAAGATATCCCAACTTGTAAATATGAAAAAAAAAAAAAAAAAGGCTATCCAGTGCCTCCAACTTTCATTTCCATTGTGTCACAATTTTGCAAGTTGGAAAACATAGCTGTACAATACAATGCAATACAATACTTAATATTCCTTGGGTATTGTATCTGATTGCACAATAAACTGATATAATTGATATATTTACATGGTTGTTTTGTTGCAGCTGTACCTTGCTGTTTAATATGCTCAAATACATTGAGCCTTGGTTCTTTATCTATGGATATTTGAGTCTAGTTTGCATCATTTCCCAAATCCACTCCAATTTCGGTTCATCATTAAAAAAGTATTTCATCAACTCATTTTCAAAGTTCCAACAAAACATCAGAGGGAGTTTCTGGCCAATTATTTCTTTAAACTACGACACTCTTTACCCATTGTTCCTAGACACAATTAGGGAGACACTGTCTAATTTATACTCAGTGCTGACATATGGGCATTGGTTCATAAAATTCCATAATTACCCATCAAAAAATATGGGGTGCTCATTTAACTGATGTTAATTAGTCAAACACTCAAAAACTTAAGGGAAGAATCTTCCAGCCATGAAACTTAACAGGGATCTAAATGATAATTGGTGTGTGCTTTCTTTTTAAGTTCCAAGTCTTCAGAAGGTTAGCAGATAGTTCAGATTTCAATATGCACTATTGTTCTTCTATAGGTTGGCTGCTTCTTTCACTCAAAGCACAAAATGTGAGATCGGTTGCATTGTCGC
This sequence comes from Gobio gobio, assembly GCF_949357685.1. Taxonomy (NCBI): domain Eukaryota; kingdom Metazoa; phylum Chordata; class Actinopteri; order Cypriniformes; family Gobionidae; genus Gobio; species Gobio gobio. The sequence continues at coordinate 8,808,153 of NC_137099.1, read as the reverse complement.
TACAGCTATCTTCAAATTTTGTCTTAAATTTAATGCAGTGAAATTCTCACACCATACCATTTTCATGAGTGTGTCTACATGATCATTAAGTAAAACGATCACAGTAACTGTTCCTCCTGCCAAGGCTTTGGACCTGTGAAAATTGACTTTATTATGTGATGCCTTATGTGATGCCTAGTGGCTTATTCCCTGTTTTAACCCTCCTATTATCTTTGAGGTAAATTTTACCCCATTCAATATTTAACGTCTGTAAAAACACGATTGACATCTTTTTTTTTTGCTTTAGATTGAATGACTTTTCCTAATTTAATGGGGACAACTCTGTAAGCATAAAATTAACATGATGATATTTTTCCAATGTCCTGTACACATTTTGTAGCATCTGTGTTATTTGGGGTCAATTTGACCCCATGATCTTTTAGCTGTATAAAACATAAGAAATATCAACATTTTACACCCATTTGTTTAGGTTGTTTTATTGAGGTCACTATAACATGCTATAATTTGATATATTCAATGAAACATTCAAACAACTTCCCTCTGATTTAGGGCTCTAATCTAACCTAACCAAACCATACCTGTAGTATTGCGAGAACCACTAGTAGTTCACGTTATTATGCCCCCCCCCCCCCCGCCCCCCCGCCCCGCCCCGCGTGAATGACAGGGTAGCCATAGTGCTGCTAATGTCATCAAAATGGTTCCAGGGCCCACCAAATATGCTGTCAGACCTAAATGATCTGAGACATAAACCTTTGTAAAAAAAAAAAACATATTCTGGAGGTTTAAATTGCTGGGGTCAAATTGACCCCAGTGGGTAACAAATGTTACTTGATTTGAGGGTAACAGGAGGGTTAAACTATAAGTGTGTAGTTGACATGACATTTCAAGCAGTTATCTTGTGTGACACGCTGAACTTAAATGGATAGTTCACCCAAAAATGAAAATTCTCTCATTAAAGGGTTAGTTCACCCAAAAATTAAAATTCTGTCATTAATTACTCACCCTCATGTCGTTGGACACCCGTAAGACCTCCGTTCATATTCGGAACACAAATGAAGATATTTTAGTTGAAAGCTGATGGCTGAGAAAGGCTTCACACAGGCCTCCATTGGCATTCAGTACATTGACACTTCCAAGATCCATGAAAGGCACTTAAAACGTCGTTACAAAGTCTATCTCACCACAGTGGCTCTACAATAATCATACAATGCGACGACAATAGTTTTTGTGCGCAAAAAAAAATCAAAATAACACCTTTATCCAACTTGTTCTCGACTTCCGTGTATGCCTCCACGACGCATGCGCGAGAATATGACGCAGATCCGGCGTTCGGACATATGACCCAGAAGCGATTTGTTTACGAGCAGAGGAAGACGCGCGTGTCTAAGCTGTTGGATTCTACATTGATCGTGCTTTAGGTCTCGGCGTAGTGCTCAAAATGGGGCTTAAGTGTGTATTTCATCGATTCCCGAACACCGGCGCTACGTCATATTCTCGCGCATGCGTCGTGGAGGCACACACGGAAGTCGAGAACAAGTTGGATAAAGGTGTTATTTTGATTTTTTTTTGCGCACAAAAACTATTGTCGTCGCATTGTATGATTATTGTAGAGCCACTGTGGTGAGATAGACTTTGTAACGACGTTTTAAGTGCCTTTCATGGATCTTGGAAGTGTCAATGTACTGAATGCCAATGGAGGCCTGTGTGAAGCCTTTCTCAGCCATCAGCTTTCAACTAAAATATCTTCATTTGTGTTCCGAATATGAACGGAGGTCTTACGGGTGTCCAACGACATGAGGGTGAGTAATTAATGACAGAATTTTCATTTTTGGGTGAACTAACCCTTTAATTACTCAACCACGTCATTCCAAACACCTAAGAATTTCATTCATTGAGCTTCAGTAAGAACCAATGAGGTTCATTCTCATGTTACGTAGCACTTAATCTGAACAAGTAGCTAATTAACATGTCTGCCAGTTTTGGGAACAAAACATTACAATAAATCGCAATACCAACGGTAATTAAATGTTGTTTCATTAACAAAGTTCGGGAGAAGCATGTTCAAATGATCCATCCAATCATAATGTCATTCAAATCAGCTGTCAGCAATCAGTAATCAACAGGTCTACCCAATAAGCACAAGTGGAGGATCATATAAATACCCAGTCAACTCAACAAAGTTCCTTGACAGTTTTTCAGCATCCCTCCACCACCCCGTCTTCCTCACACTCACCTGGTTACTTTCCTAACCAGAGATACGGGGAGAGTACTCTGGGTTTGGGCCAAATACCGAGCTCGGAGTCCTCTCCTCGGACAGCACGCCAAATACGCATACTATTTATTCTATCTGACTTATTTGTAAATGTGAACTCGTGAAATTAACAATCGCTCATATAACATCAAACCATGCAAATTATTATTATTGTTATACTTTGTTCTCAAATTGTTAATGTTAACAGCATTAGCATTGTATGACTAAAGCCCTATTCGCACGGGATTAGTATTATCTGGGGACCTGGTGATTTGCAATAATTGCAGAGAATGTCTGTGATCTTAATCCTGTGCGAATCGGCCATGTCTGTAATTTGTAAAGTAAAAATTCCCCCGCAAATTACCTACCATATTTTGCCAAACACAGAGGTCCTGTGGTAATATTAGTCCCGTGCGAATCGGCATCTCTGTGATTTGGCCAGGATTAGGCGGATCATGTATAATTTTTGCAAGGTTTTTGTGTCCTGTGCGCATTTATATCTTTATCTTTCACGAAAAATGGCGCTAGGCTGCATATAATGCGCACCGTTATGAATTCCGTGCGGCCGCGTGGATTATACTTTCACTTTAGAATGAGCACCAATTTGGGAGTAAATTGCTTGTATGGTGTGTTTAATATTATTCTTAATGAAAAACACAAAAACAGAACAGTACAATGACAAACTCGCTTATGGGCGCTTTTACATTTAGCTTTGAAACTGAATCTTCCGCCGTATATTGTCATTATATTGCTTAGTTAAGTTTTTAATTGTAGCTCTGTTCTCTAACTGAACAAAAAAAAAATATTACTATAAAACACTCAAAATGATATCGATACGACTGTTTATAATTTCATACAGCTATATCTATAACGAAAAAACATTTACAAGTCTTGACATCATATCCGGGAGATAAGTCAGTAAATTCGAGTAAAATCACAGGCTTGCTTATCCCGTGCGAATGCGCCACGCAAAATTCAGAAGTGGAGGAGTAATTTCAAAATCACAAGGTCCCCAGATAATGTGTATTTAGTGTTTATTAGAGTTACCTGTAAATTTCAATTTCTGTACAGTCTAATCTTTTGCTTTTGACTACGGGTGAATCTCCAGCTGTCACTGATTATGTCATTTGGGACTTTCTGGATTACAATCTGCAATCAAAATGATACGTTTAATTACTCCAGCTGCTGTGAGAAAAGGCTATAAATGATCCGCTGAAGAACATGCGGTACATGCTCCTCACGTGTGTTACTAATACTAGCCTGACTCCTCCTTTATGTATACAGACGTGACGTAATGACGCAAAGACATGCTTGAATTTCCTGCGGAAATCCACCATACCACTCTAATTATAACACATTATTACAAGCTTACCGTTGTGAATGGGGCTAAGGTAAGGTGATAGTTTTGAATACTGGCTTGTTGTGTACTTGCTCAAACTGATTTTGGATAATTTTTAACCAAAAAAAGTCACAGACTGCAGCTTTAATCTGTTCGTCATATATAAAGCGATCATGTCTCCTCAGAAACTGTGGACTATACCGCTCGATTCATTGCGTCAAAGTGGTAGTTGATCTAATCAAGTCTATTCACCTTCTTTTATATAGAGTATAGCGCTTCTTAGAAAATATATTTAGTTTCAAAGCAGCTTTACAGTGATAATAGGAAATTAATGGAAGAGGGACTGCTTTGGCTGTAAATCAGATCAAGAAAAAAAGTTATTGTCCAGCTAAAGTACATTTTTGATTTATTCATTTCCGTTGTAAAAAGTCATTAATTATTTACTTTGTATACCACTTACACAACACCATTTTCAACCAAAATAGAAAACTCTCAATGCGTTCCGGCCGCTCATCCACACGACAACAGTTCCCGGTGGCTAGAGAACACAAACCTTGAAACAGGTTTTGAAATAGTTTTGAAACAATACCGTTATCATCCCTGTGCAAACCTTAAAAAAAGCGAATCCGTGAGAACGGTGACGGCATGCACGTACACTCTAAAAAATGCTGGGTTAAAAACAACCCAAGTTGGGTTGAAAATGGACTAACCCAGCAATTGGGTTTTAACCCAGTGAATGGGTTGTTTTAACCCAGTGAATGGGTTGTTTTAACCCAGTGAATGGGTTGTTTTAACCCAGCGGTTGGGTTAAATGTTTGCTTAATACAACCCAATCGATGGGTTAAAACAACCCAATTGCTGGGTTAGTCAATTTTCAACCCAACTTGGGTTGCTTTTAACCCAGCATTTTTTAGAATGTAAGCATTACATGTTTAGTCTATATATAAGACAAACACATTTGAATACGTAGTTGATGTCAATGGAGAGAAAGAAACCTCTCAGATTTCTTAAAAAAAGTATCTTCATTTGGTTTGGAACGACATGAGGGTGAGTAATTAATGACAGAATTGAAATAATTTTTTTGTGAACCATCCCTTTAAACTAAAACTATTTTAGGTTCTTATCCTAGTTTAAGTATTATATATGCACTTTCTTGACCTCAGTAATTAAATAAAGTAAATTCAAATAAATAGACAACGTGGAATATTTCACTGTTAACAAATTCGTTTGCAACCATAGGAATATGATCTTGATTAGAAATAACTTAGTGTCATGATATTTATCAATTACCAGCCATAAAAATCACTCTGTAAAATATCGATGTAATTTAAGAAAGGGCTTGTAAATTATAATGATTATTTCTTTGTAATAAAAGACGTCCTGTGTCACATCAAGTCAATTGTTGGTTTTCAAGTGCTGTAATCAAGTGCACCAGGAGTGTTTTGATTAGTGTGTGTTCACGATGATATCACTGCTTCAAACTAATGCTGTGTTCTTCAAATTCAACTGAGCATGAGTAGTTCCTGCAACAATTAGCATTTCCAAGAAATTGCAGTGTGAAATACCACACTTTACTATAGCTCTGTTGCAAGGACAAAGTGACCCAATATCACACTTTTTTAACAAGAATTGGACATTTCCAGCATTACTAGCCATAGAGAACATTGATGGTAGAGAAGTTCAAATATATGCAAGTAAACAAATCAAGTACAACAGTATCCCAATGTCCAGAAAAATCAGCCTAACTCTTGATACGTTGTTCCTCTACAACAGTTACCAGTCGGTAAGCTGTGCAGCTAGAGGTCGCTTTTTCAAAACAAAGATAACGGTGGATGGGAGTTGTAGTCTTGACTCTTCACCTCCACAGCCGATGGAAAGGAATCTGACAGACTCAGTCAGACATCATGTATGAAGCAGGATGCGCCGAGAGCCCTTGAGAGTGAATGCTAATGTCTCAGAGCTTTTATTATGCTTATACCTGCTTTTTGTTGCGTATGTGGGTTAACGCAATGCTTTTTACATGGTTAAAACAATCATACTAAATACATTTGAGTGTGTTGAAAATATTGTTATAACGTTACTCTGTGTGAAACACTGTTTAAAATAGTTGATTTCTCTGGATTTAAACGTTGTTGGAAACGTCTGGGATAATGTAAGTACACAGGTCAACACAATATATAATATTGTTCTAGTGGTTTTTGGATATTTTAATCTTAAAATCATAAATATGTTGCCTTTAAAACCTAAACATATTGCTCAGACACCATCAAAACATTAACACAAACAGTCTCTCAATTTAATCCTTTTCCAAACACAATAAATAGTGCAAAGTATCTGACACAATATGAACCTCTTTTAAGTATATAACACATACAATATGCTTCAAATAGTTATTAATTTATGTACATATGCACTACTTTAATAACAAGACAAGGCGATGTAGCTGTTGTGGAAAACATTTAAATAAAGAATAGCAGTCACGGCAGCTAAAGTTTATGGCACGACCAACTCTGGAACTCGGGTATCAAAATTATCCCTGAGCTTCCCAGTGGCAAATATGACTTGAGAGGGCATTCATGTCCAATTTTTAACTAGGAAACTTGTAGGCTATTCGCAATAATTCTGATAGCAAATGAAGGCTGCATTAAAATAACCAATGGCATCAAATCAACATGAAACAAACATAAACAACATAATCATCATCACTATTATTAAAGTTTCAGGTATTGAATTCTACTCAACTAATGGCCTTTCACATGACACTCTATGTGCATTCATAAACAGTTTGAAACAGCAAGACCTTACTGAAACACATATAGGAGTTTATCCATCAATATATTGTATGCATCTTAATCTTACCTGTCAGGAATGGTTACATCTGACATGTGCATGGTTTGGCCTTGAGTAGCTTAGCAGCTGAGAGCTCCCCCTGATGGTGGGATGTATTGCCAGTCATTGTATTTGCTTGAATAAATTCTACAATTAATGCAGTTTTCACAACTAATAAGAATGAAGAAAACATTTAAAATTTTTAGTCAATATGAATAACTGAACAGGAATCAAAATATACTCAAGGTCTTCAGTTTTCACGTCTAATCTTTTCACCAGTGCTACATAATACTGTAATATGCATAAACATTCAAATACACAGTAAATGCAAAAAAGTATATATTTAACACAAATAAATTACAGAAGTATTTATCATTATCATTAACGTAATTTTCGTCACGCAGTTAGATGAGTTTATCACAATCACACTGAGCATCTACTGCACCTGTAACCCTGGTAGGAGGAAATTTCAATTTTAAAGCTACACTATGTAACTTTTCCGTCCACTAGAGGTAGGGCTGCTCGATTATGGAAAAAATCATAATCACGATTATTTTGGTCAATATTGAAATCACGATTATGTAACACGATTATTTCACATGACTTTGGGAATGTGTTGTATTTATTAAAAATACACCTTTCAACAATTCAATTGAAATTGTAACATTTGTTGTACTTTTTGAACTATTAAAATAAATAATATAACATATATTCGAATCAAAGTATAAAAGTATTCACGTAAAAATGATAACCACAAATAAATAAGATCAACAATATGGTTCGGCTATGCTTTTCAGGTACGTCTAACATTAGTTTTCAGGTACAGAAATGTATCAAATGTAAAATAACATTGCATATTTGAGTGCATAAATTAAAGATTAATCCTATTAAACTTACAAAAGCTATTCAATCAAGAGCGGTGAGTGATGTCCTTGTCTTTTGTTGTTTGACATTAAACAGACAGCAGTAAAGGCAGCTGCCCCTTTAAGACCTCGCGTCTTCTTTATCGACTGTATAAAGTTCACTTAAGGCATATACAGACTATGTCTGCTAAGATACTCATCAAGATGGACATGTTGACATACGTTTTGTGTGAGTTTGTCCGTTTAAGAGCAAGACTTGAAAGAGAACTCAATATTTGCGCGCTGAGAGATGAACCGCACAGAGACACATTTTCTCACAGCGCGCGCGGCTTCTCATTCGCGTCTTCTAGCACTAAACCCGGGTGATGACGGTGAAAACGACTGGTCATATTCGAAAATATGGCAGCACTCGCAATCTCGCATGCATTGAACAAAGTTTACAAAGAGAGAATTATTTGAAAAATATGAAGGAAAAAAAGGACGTTTACACGGCTCCCCTGCTCTCGTCAGTTTTTGTTTCTTTATTAGATTGTCATAGGTCACTCTGTTTCATTTTCAAGTGGTTAAACAGATTCGTGATGTTCCCTTGAGTTGCAGCCACTACCATGTAGCAAATCTTAGCATGTTTCTGCTCGTCGTCTGATTCCTCGAAGCCAAACTGTTCCCAGACAACGGAGTTGGTTTTGCCTTTTTTGCTCACCAAACGCTGCTGTAACTGCCCTCCTTCTGCCATCTTTACTCGCGCCGAGTTTTTAAATTCCAGCGGATGATATGCACACGAGTCTCACGAACTGAGAGAGATTTGTGGGTTCGGGAGGGGCGGATGTGCGCGTGCGCGTTTCATTCAGAACGCAAGGCAAAATAATCGTTTTTTCTCGATTGTACTATTTTGGTGATCGTTGGGAGGCAAAATCGAAATCGAAATCGAAATTCGATTAATTGCACAGCCCTAACTAGAGGTCGCCTGTTCAAAACAAAGGCGTAGTTTGATGACGCCACGTTTGAGCGCAGAATCTTGGGACATGTGGTCTTCAGCTCACAGCCGGTGGAAAAGAATCGGGATAGGACTCAGGCAGAAATCATGTTCATGGATGTGATTATTAACATGACTGTAGTATGAAGCAAAGCAGGACCGAGTGTTGTGGAGCTGAGCAAGGCCGCAGGAGCGATTGAAGAGCGGGACTGTTATTATGGCATAGTCGCCGGCGGGACTTTTATTATGACACGGTCGCCGGCGCCACTTCCTCTTTTCCAGTCATGAGTATGAGGTAACGCAACTCTGTTTATCGTATTAGATATATCTGAGTGTGTTGAAAAGGAAGTTGTGACGTTCGCTCAGCGGCTGCTATGACACTTGTTCACACTGCAGTGAGAGTACAGCGTTTCTGCTAAATAAAACCGAGGGTAACGCAGATATGACGCAATCAACAGGCGACTTCCCTCACACACATAGCTCACACGTCCTGGTTCCTTGATTAAAATAGCAATTTCTCACGGTTGGAAACATTTGGGATATTCTAAGTACTCAACAGAACAAAATATATAACACTGGCCTAGTGGTTTTTGGATATTTTACTGCAAAAATCTTACATAGTTCACCTTTAACTCTTCAACCCAATTCTGCTTCTCTGTTTGTGATCAAGGCCATTTTAAGTCGTTAAACTCTGGGAAAGTTTTCCGTGATCCAGTAATCGAAATCATTCAAACAGTCCAAAACAGTGCGAATGTAAAGAAGGACAGGCTGATTACATCAGATATATCAGAGAGAATAGAGACTCACATTGTGTTTTTAGTGAATTATTCATTCCAGTGTGTGCTTTGCTTTAAAACACGAGCTCGGTCGTATTCTGCAACTGTTATTGCGCAATTTTGGCATCATACAGTAAGCGCGTGAGGGTGTTACATTGATGCACAAAGAACAAACTGTGTATGTGCGCGCTCTCGATCACTGATCGCACGCTGCATTCATGTACAGACACACAGTATTGTTTCCACACACACTCGGGAAGGATAATGTTTGATTTGTCGTGTGTACGTTGTTGTCATTAATATTCATATGTTTATGCAGTCAAAGTGGTTGATTTAGGAGTTTTTGGCATTGTAATTTCACTTTTGGGCCCAAACAAGGGATGCCAATTATGTAGTGATTTTACCTTCGTCCATCAAAGGATGTTAAGTAAGGTAGTGATTGGTACTCACGCCACCGCTGACGTTGTGATTTTTGGATCACACGTCACTTAAGGTGTAGTTAAGAGTACATCAGATGACCACCTTCCCCCTCTCTTAGTTTGGGACACTAGTCAAGGTCTTTTACCTTGGCTCTATGAGAAAACTCCAAACAGGAGGCTGTTCAATCATTTTTAGATTGAATTTAAAGTGGGGAGAGTTGGTCAGCTGATTTATCTGAAAGATTGGTGAGATTTCTAGCTTGTAGAGCCTTTTCTGTATTATCAGCACAAGCCACAATTGTAATAAAATAGATTTTATTAACAAAAGATAAACAAGAATAACTAACACAACTACTAAGTAAATACAATGAATGCTAAAGGAATAAAGTGCATAAGATACATAAAATACATGTGATTAAGTGGAGTGTGGCTATGGAAGAGTTGCGTTATCTTATGGAAAGATAAACTGTTGTTTCTCTGAAACTAAGGTTAAGAACCTTATTATGCATCAAACAAATTGTTACGGGTGTGCTCAGGCAGGAAGGCAACGACAGGTAAGTAGAATACTCAAACAACGTTTAATACTCGGTATACTCAGGAGACTGACATATAGCATAAAAACACACCTTACATAAACGTACATAAACGTGACCAGACAAAGAATGAATGGACAAAGCTGGAGCGGGCTCGTGGAAGGCTGGAGCGGGCTCGTGGAAGGCTGGAGCGGGCTCGTGGAAGGCTGGAGCGGGCTCGTGGAAGGCTGGAGCGGGCTCGTGGAAGGCTGGAGCGGGCTCGTGGAAGCCTGGAGCGGGCTCGTGGAAGCCTGGAGCGGGCTCGTGGAAGCCTGGAGCGGAGTCCAGGAAGTCCAGGGGCGCTGGAGCGGAGTCCAGGAAGTCAAGGGGCGCTGGAGCGGAGTCCAGGAAGTTCAGGGGTGCTGGAGCGGAGTCCAGGAGGGCTGGAGCGGAGTCCAGGAAGTTCAGGGGTGCTGGAGCGGAGTCCAGGAGTGCTGGAGCGGAGTCCAGGGAACACAGAGCGGTAGGGTCGCTCCCAAAGTCTATCAACCACCGCTCCAGTGAATCTGCCGTGGTAGCGGCCGTCACGACCTGAGACGGGCGCTTAGCAGCAGCTCTACTCTTCCATCTGGGCTTGGGGACAGGCAGGACTCTCCCGGCAGGCCCACTGGAGGGATATGCAGAGGAAACTGGCTGAGGGTGAACTGACCAGGCAGCGAGCTTTTCTGAGGGGACTGGACGAGGAAGACACATATTCATAGGAACCTCTTCTATTATCTCGAACTCGTAACAATTTAGGGACAATACCAGGTTGATTGTCTCGACTAGGGAAAAGGAACAGGCAGGTTCCAGGAACCGAATAGTGTCCTCGTCCAGGCCCATCAGAAAAACCGCATAAAGCGGCGCATCTGGCCAGTTCACCAGAGAAGCTAGCTCCAAGAATTCCTCTACATACCTCTCCAGTGAGCGACCGTTCTGTCGAATCCCCCAAAGGCGATCCTCCGCTGAACCGCCTTCCTCTGGGGACACTGGAGAGAGTGGGACCAGGAAAATACCCATCCCAGAGAGGTCCTCTTGCTGTTTTGGTCTGGTCATCTGTTACGGGTGTGCTCAGGCAGGAAGGCAAAGACAGGTAAGTAGAATACTCAAACAACGTTTGATACTCGGGACTGACATATAGCATAAAAACACACCTTACATAAACGTACATAAACGTGACCAGACAAAGAATGAATGAACAAAGAGGAACTTAAATACAAACACAGATGACTGGATAAATGAAGGACAGGTGATACAGGAGATGATAGACTAAACACAGCTGAACAGAACTAGACTAACGAGGGTAACTATGGAGACAGATGAGTGGGACAAAGGAACAAAGGAACATGTGACAAACGAAAACAGGAAGTCCATACACAAAACCCAAAGTCAAACAGACAGATATGTAACACAATTAAATGAAAGATTATTTGTTATCAACTAGCATCAGTTAAATTACCTCTAATGTAAATTAGAAAATCATATACTGATAATATACAACAATGCCAAGGTTTCTGGAAAGAGGTTTGGTTAAGTGATATTTACGTTCAACTTGGTTGAGTAAGCAGACCGATGGTGGTGACTTCTTCCACTGGTTGTGCTGGGTAACAATGCAGTGGGAAAGGAGCTGGAATCCGTTTCAACAGTCTTAAATACGAAGATCTGTGGGATGCTGATCTCCTGGAGCACCAAAGGGTCCTAAAATCTGGAACACGCAGATGAGGCCCTGAAGTAGGTGCAGAAGGTCCTTAATCTGGAACACGCAGACGAAAGAACCTTGAAGTGAAGGTGTGCTCTCCTGAGCTTAACCTTGTTGCAAATGTCTCTGTGTGTCTTCTGACTCTATGGGTCAGACACTCAGTACTTGGTCAATCCGCTTTGGTCTCTCTGGCATGGAGACTCGGGACGTGCTGTAGTCGTCTCGCTGGACTAAAACTCTGAATGTAGTGGTTGTTAATGTCTCTTTCCTCACAGGCTGGAGGCTCAGAATGTGGCCGTATCTGCTGCTGCCTCACAAGCTGTAGATTCAGATCCTCAGATCTTTTGTTGTTTCTCTGGATGAACCAGAGGCTCAGAACTTGGTTGCTCTGTCACAGTCTCATCCTCGCAGGAGAAACTCAGAACTTGGTGAACTGTTTGTCTCTCTCAAGGAGAAACTCAGAACATTACGGTGTATCTGTTATGTTTCTCTTGAAGGGAGACTCAGAACAAGGTGTGTCTGTTGAAAGGGTACCTTTATCCTTTTCCGAATAGGAGGAGATTGCAATTTGGCGCTTCTCAATTCCAGTGTTGCGATTGGCTGCTGGCAACAGAGGGGGCACACCGTGTGGCCCACCCCCTTTCTCCTGTGGAACTCATTTGCACTCATTTACATGATGGGAAAAGATTGAACTGTTCATTAATTTGTTCATTAACAGCTGATTCTGTGTAAGATGTTGCATTACAAATAGCTGTCACTGAGAATACTTATTTCTCTGAATAAGTATGAAACGGATGTGTGTAGTTTACATCAGTCTTAAGGTTCCCAAACATAGTTTTGAATGGATTTAGATGAATCATTGTGGTCTTTGTTTCACTCACTACTGCTAAGGTCCTGTGGAATTTTTATGGCAGTCATAGACCAGGACACTAGGGATTTGGGTGAAGGGCAGAAACTGCATGTGGACCAATGAGATGTCCTGTCCTTCCTGGGCTTGGTACTAGAGCTGGTCTTCTTGGCCCTCCAAGAGGTGTCTGGCTGTTGTCTTAACATCTTTATCTGATAGCGTTGGACAGTTTGTTTGTGTCAGTCCACCAAGATCCAATCAAAATGTAGCAAACCTTTGTCCACTGTTATGGACAGAGCGGGCCCGGCCATAAACTGGGCCCTGGAATGTGCTGTCCACTACAGCGTCTCTGTGTGGTTCTGTTCGGTATCGCAGATTGGCTCATCTAAAATGAAAACAATCTCGTTGTTGTTGCTCTGTACACATACTATACACTGTGATTTTTTTATTTATTTTTTATTATATTTTTTATTATTATTGAAAAAGGAGCAGGTTTATCATTAATATTTCTTTCAACACGCTGCGGGTTCAGATCTTCACTGATCTAGCCTCACTGCATTCTGTGATTTTGTGACGCTGCATTGAAATTAGCTTATATGTCCCTGATTCCACACCACCTCTCAATAGCAAGTAGAGTTGCAATATTCATACTGCATTGTGCTGAATATATGCGTGGGCCTTTTTATTAGGTAGGCTACTGCTTTTATTAAATGCTGTTGTATCAAGCAGCTCTACACAGCTGAATATGCAAATTTATACTGCAGGAGTTAGAAGCACATTTTGTGTGTAAAAAAAAAAAAGAAGCCGCATATCAAATCACTTTTTCGGATTTAGCATAGTGTCCAGAGCCTTGGCTTTCATAGTTAAGGCCCATAGGATTCACCGATTTGCACAATCAGTTATAAACCACAGTGATATATTGGAGCAATTTAGTGGTTAACAAAGTTGTTGGCACTTCTCCAGTAAGCCTTATATTAGCATGGCAGTCATCACACTGTTCTCATTTCATTTCATGCCTCAATCATTTGAAATTTGTGGAAATGAAGTCGCTAGAGTGCAACAAACAAGATGTCAGAATTTTATGAGAGTTCAGGGCTAGCACTGAATCAAATAACTTGAGTGTGAAAGCATTATATTTGCTTCTTATAAAGGTCATGTCCTGAAATTCAAACCTATGGGGAAAAAGTCTAAGAGAAGATTTCATATATATATATATATATATATATATAATTATATATATATTAATGTCATTGATTCAAAGTGTCACTTTGAAAACAATAAAATCCACTGCTATAATCATACAATCCTTATGGTTATTCAGCATAGTTCAATGGAGAGAAATCTATCCATCAATCTATCTATCCTACTATCCATCCATCCAATCCATCCATCCATCCATCCATCCCAGCTATTGAATTTGTTACGTACTGTATTGCAATAAATGTGAAAAGACATCCATCTATCTATCTATCTATCTATCTATCTATCTATCTATCTATCTATCTATCTATCTATCGATCTATCGATCTATCTATCTATCTATCTATCTATCTATCGATCTATCGATCTATCTGATTATAAACTCAAGGGATTCCCCATCTCTTTGTTCTTGGCAAGATTTCCCCCACCAGACTTTGCAAATGAGCCATTTGTGCCACTTGAATCTCCCTTTGGTGTCAAGTTTCTAGCTCCGGGTTCATTTGTGTGCCCCTGTGTGTAGACCAAGGTGATCTGAGTGGGATGTAATGAATCGGAGGGGTGCATAATCAGTTTCTAGCCAGCTAATGAAGTACCCGCGTCGTATTCCTCCTTAGCAGGCTAGTCATTAAATTAGCCCTTGCTTTCAGCCCACCTCACTCTGTCTCTGCTGCACTCGTGCTTTCCACTGAAGAGAGCTTGCCCTGTGTGAGCTTCCTCGATGTTGATATGAAATATAATACATTGAAAATAATAAACTGATAGAAAGAAGAAAGTTATCAAGATGTAAAGAACTAAGCATTTACTAAACTGCATCATCACAGCTCCGTCATGACACCTCTCAGAGTGTTTTGCGTGGTAATGGATGTGACAATGTTGATATGTTTGGCAAGTATGGGACGTGCCACTGCGAATATATACACGACACGCTGCTGAGAGCAAGTAAGACATGCTGCTGCTGTACAATATAGCATAAATTAGCCATAGCAGATCTATACAGGTGGAGCTGGGGAAGGTGGAGGGTTTCTGAAAGCAAGCTGCAACTGCTTCAGCAAATGCTGACCAAGTATTTGAAGGTTGAGCAGCGAGCTCATTGGCTACTGATACAGCAAGAAACAATCAGCTGTGTTCTAGAATGATGTGATTGCAAGCAGATTGAGTTAAGGACCGATCAGCCAGCGCCATCTAGAGTCTCATGACAGAACTTTGTATTGAGACAACACTGACAACCACTGAAAAAAATAAAAACATAAAAAAATAAAATAAGCTGAGGCTCCAAGCTGTTTCACGGGCAAATTCCATTTTTCTGAATAGTGGTGGCCACTCAAGAAATCCAATTAGATCTCCTCTCCATTCACCCTGTGCTGCCAAAGGCCAGACAAAAGAGAAGACCTCTTGCTTTTAAACCGCCTACTAATATTACAGCAGGCTTTCGCCATTATTCTTCTAAAGCCAGAGCTTACATACGGCACATCCACTTCATTATAAATGCATTTATTTTAAAACTTATTTTAATTACAGTATATTTGTTTACTCATTGGTCCATAAATTGCCATGTCCCCAAAGTACCAAACCAAACATTTTGTCTGTGTAATCACCCTTTAAATGTGTAGGTATAATATGCTTTTGTATATGTCCCTCATATAGAACAGGGTTTCAAAATGCCTGTCAAAGTAAACTTGAGAACTGAGAATGAATTGATTAACATAAAGATTGTTTTGCATTAACCACATTTGCCATGTAGTGAAAATAAATGAAAATAAACTTTATACAAATCATTTATAAAAGCTTGGGGTCAATACATTTTTTGAATGCTATTATTCAGCAAGGACACAATAAATTGATCAAAAGTGATCTATAATTATAAATGCTGTTCTTTTGAACTTTCTATTCATCAAACGATCCTGAAAAAAAGTATCACAGTTTCTAAAAAAATATTAAGCAGCACAACTTTTATATAATAGCACAAATAATATGATTATCTTCACAAGGGGATAATCATATCTGACCTTAACAGTATAAATGACATTGATTATAAATCATTAGAGATTTAGAGGCACATGGCGGGTATTTAATTTTGTCGTAAAATGAATTTCTGGTTTTGCTGAGTGTGCAAGATAAATTAGATGGGGAAAAAACTGTGTGCAAGCAACTAATGTCTATTGTGATTTAGTGATCCAAACAATATGAAAAAAAATTCCCTTCAAGGCTTCCCTTGCATGTCTACAGGAAAGCTAGTTTAGATATAACCAGTTTGACACCCATAAATGGTTAAGTGCTTGTAAAGACAATTTCGCAGAGCATGCCAAGTCTGAGTGATTGCTTATGTGCGGTACATGTGTTATGCATGGGTTTAAGTGCCCGGTCTATGATAAAAATGCAATACCCTTGATGCAGCTTGTCTATTTAAATGATTCCTCCACTTCCTTTTTTCTTCTCGCAGTTCCTAGGAGCACAGATGTTCATTTAGGCTTTGGCCGATACCTTCCATGCAAGACCCAATACATCTGCTAATGTCCTTGCTCCATTCCAAAGGTTCATAATTACTCCAGAAGCAAGTTATGTTTTGGAACAAAGAGCATCAACAGTGCATGATTTGATTGTCTTCCTTCTCATGGAAACACGAAACCATGCATGACCCCGCACGATTTGTGATGCTGGAAACAGCTCCTGGGATGTTCTGTTTCGTTGCACATAATGAATGTGCTTCAATGACTGGTGTTTCTAAGAAGATTTAAATCCCATGTTTTCGCGAAGCTCATGAAGCTTCGAAGCGTTATGAATCAGCGAGTCGAATCAGCGGTTTGAATCGCCAAATTTCCGCAGTTTGGCGGTTTGACACGCGATCCGAATCATCATTCGGCTCACTGATTCATAACGCTTCGAAGCTTCATGAGGCTGTTTTGAAATCGTCATCACTATATAAGTCGTTATTTAGGGGGTTTTTTGCGCACAAAAACTATTGTCGCCGATTCATAAAGTTATTTTAGAACCACTGTAGTGAGATGGACTTTGTAACGACGTCTTTAGTACCTTTTAAGGGTCTTGAGGGTGTAACGTGCCATTGAGCCAATGGAGGCCTTTCAGAGCCATCAGATTTACACTAAAATATCTTCATTTCTGTTCCGAAGATGAACGGAGGTCTGACGGGTGTCGAACGACATGAGGGTAAGTAATTAATGACAGAATTTTCATTTTTGGGTGAACTAACCCTTTAACTACTATGTACTTACATCAAAAAATAAGTACAATGTACTTACTGTGTTTATATTGTATTGCAAAACACTTTTGCTGATATTGAGGTGGGATATGGGTAGGGTTAGCGACAGGTGTGGTGGTGTGGGTAAGTTTAAGGGTAGGGTTAGGTGTAAGGGAAGGGTCAACAGTGTAACTACAAATGTAACTACAGAAATTAGTTACAGATGTAATTACATACAGGTATATTTAAAAATGTAAGTACAATGTATGTATGACATGTATGTACACAATAAGTGCATTGTATCAAATTACTAATTAAAATGTTAGTACATAGTAGTTAAGGCCACCTAATATAAAGTGGGTCCCAGACATTTCACTCACTGCCTGCGGATTCGACTTATGACCGGGAACAAACAAACACACTTGCAGTGCACAACTCTCTTGCTGCTATAGAAAAACAAACTGTTTTCACTGTCTCCTTAATGCTTCCTAAGCTCCCTGATGGGCGTGCTCTTGCTCTCGCTCTGGTTGATGTGCGCACGCACTCATCCTGGAGAAGTGCCAATACAAGGAATTCCATGTCATACAGGGCCATCTTCAAAAAAACTTTCCAAAGCATTTGAATCCTGAAGGAGCATATTTGGCACAGAAATACTTTTTTTTTTTTTTTGTGCCATGTTTAGCATGAGAATCCTCTTTAACCCTTAAATGCATTCCTCGGGTCTTTAGCGACCCGAGACGTCATTCTCTACCCTCCTCCTCATTCATTTTTTAAAGTTAGACATCAACCTTCGTAGTATTCATCAATCAATCCATTTTAGACAATTTAACAAGAAAAAATATATAATTGAATGCCCCTTTTTTCACTAGTTTTTTGTCAAAATTCTATAGGGTCGCTAACGACCCGAGGTGTGCTTTTTTCTGCACAATAATAAATGAATATATAATGACGAAATAACTGCAATTCATCTTTATTCCACAAGGTGGCAATTTCTGTTACACAATGATGACGTTTCACTCATAGTTACCTTAGACAGAAAACGAAACAATAATATAATCTGCAAAACTTTAAATGGCTCAGCGATTTACTGCAGAGCAAGTACTGAACACATTCAAATATTAGTGTCACTGTCACTTGATGGATCTGGTGAAGGAAGCTGTCAGTGATCAAAATATTTATTTTCAAGACGTTGAAAATGAGTTTTGAGAATATGCATGAGATAGCGAATATGATCCATATGCAGAATGTACTGGCAAATTAGCTCTGATGAGGACAGTGATGATGGTATAAAACATCTGCTCAAACTGAACCCTTCCAAGCTCCAAAAGGTAACGAAATATGTTTTATTTTATTCTTCTATGATTGTTGCTCTAATATCAGGAGTTTTATATATTATCGCGACAGGTATAGATCTATCCATGTTAGATATAGACCCGTGACTGTTTGGCGAAACCGTCATGCATTTAAGGGTTAACAGTGTAAATAAGTCAGAATGACTGAAATAGCATTAGACCCCCCCTTAAAGGATCTAGATTCTCGAAAACCCTACCTTTCCGAGAGCTAGTCTGCTCTGATTGGTCTGATGGCCCAGTCTGTTATGATTGGTCTATCGCTTACAGCACGTGTTGGAAAGCTTCCTCAGCTCTTGTATACATGGACAGTAACAATGCAGTAACAGTAACATTTGTCCATATCAAGGTTTTACTGAGCGTGAGTCATCTTCCTCTGGAAGTGCAAGCAAAGCGGATTTGCTTTCGCAGTGCAGAAAACAGTCGACAACACGAACCAAACACTTACAACAGTTACAACAGTGTTTGAGGGCGGGACAAAGTAGACATTGTTCGCGGGAAGCCAATGAAGATCATAGGATAGCATTATGCAAATGGATTACAAACAAGGCTTGTAACAAGAAGCGAAACTGGAATTACTAACGACTACTTTCAGATGTTCAGAGTCAATTCTTTCCTTTAGGGGACAATAACTTTATTTGTTGTGCACTTTGATCTTTAAAATGTTGCAGACATTTTACGTTTACAAACAGCATAATTTCATAGTGCTTTTAAGTTGTAATTCAGATTGTCATTTGAATTTTAGCAGATTGCTACAAGGGCATCCACCGGACGTAAACTACGCCAGGACGACCAGCTGAAGCATTGTTGAACTGAAGTGTGCATAATATCGAAGGCAGGAGATGTGTGTCAGGTGGGCTTGGCTCTCTTATTCAAAATGGGCTCTTGTATTGCATGCCACTTAGGAAGAGTGAGATGAAAGAGCTTCTGGTGGTCCTGCTGTCAAAAAGACAAAAGCAATAGTACTGTTGGCAGGCACACACACACACATTCACACCTGCTTGCTGGACATATCTAGGAGAAGAACACGGCCTAAGGATGAGCTTATACAAATAAATACCACCTTGGAAACATAACTAGTGAAAAACAAGGGCTGTACAGCAACACGTATGGAATACTGCTGCAATCATGCCTTACATTAATATGGGGATTAATCATATCTCACATCAAATCTTTAGTTTATAAGATATTCAATGCCTGATAAAGGAAAGAAAATCTGAGCCAGGAAAAATGTACGCAACTGTAAAAAGTAGAGATGGAAAATGTTTTTTTAACTGATGCTTTTACATAATCCACCTAAGTGGCTGTGAATCCAGGGCTATTAATAATTATGTAAACCATATTTTATCAGTAGTCCGATGATAGAGACCTGGGGTGGTGAACTTGCAAAAAAACACTTGACAGATTTAATCTAGATTCAGAGTTATAATTATATAAAACTAATACCATAAAAAAAATTTACTTTAAAAGAAAATGAACCAACATAGAATAAGATTAAACATATGTATTTCAGTTACAAAGGAAACAAAGAAAATCAAGGTAAATATTGCTAATGAACACCTATAATGATGAATAATGTTAAATTGCATCCTTAGGCAAACAAAAAAAGTTGAATAATATTTGCATACTTTTTGTATAATTCGACAAAGTACTAGCTTTATTGAAAACGGCATATGCACTCAAAAATACGCTTTTTAAATGTTTTTTTTTAAAGATTGACTCATTTTAATTAATAGTAAAATTCCATAAAATTGAATTGAATAATCCTTACATATTTTAATTGAATAATTGAACAATCCTTTTTGAACAATTATTTGATTACAATATGTAAGGGTTGCAACCCGTTCTCACACCAAATGCGTCAAAATCTGAAGCATGGTCAAGTGCCTTCCAAGTCACAATGAAGACGCTAAAGGCACCCCTAGAGGTCATTTTTCGATGCGCAGGTGCTCCATTGATTTCAGTGAGGAACCTTTGCCATCATACACAGACGCGTTGGGCATGGGAACGTTATCATCATGATGAAATTATATATTGGGTTATGATTTTACCATTATGACGTGTTGGAGTGTGATTCTCAATTTAATCAGCCAGCATCATTTTATTTACATTAACATTATTTAGACACGTTTGAACATGTAACCCAACCCCATCCCATCCTTAAACCTACCCATTTGTGTATTATATGATATAAAACACAGGATATAAAAGGCAGATCCGACTGCTTGCACAATTTATTCAAAAAGTACAAATATTCCAAGTGTTCCGAGGCCAAACGATTGAATTGTGTGAAGAAAATCCCCAAAAGCGATCAGCGTCTCAATCCACAGAAGATCATGCACACATTCAAATTTGAAAAATTGCCGCCAGAAGAAACGTTAAGTCAGATTTCATAGGGAAATTACATTGGCTCTGGTGTGTCTTGTGACCAATCATGCTCAAGAGTCGGGTGTATCATTTGAATGAGATATGACTGCGTGCGTGTGTTCACGGAGCAGCGGGATCATCATATCATTAAGATCAACTCTGTTCTTTACATGAAGATATCGTATGACTTCAGAAGACTCATGAGTTAATACTCTTATTCTGTTTTTGGTCAGTTTTTGCAATAAATACCTGAGACTGTACTTTTATTTGCCTGTTATGTGTTTTATATTGTTTAGAAGTGGGTAGGATTAGGGTAGGAGTGGGGTTAGTTTCTCCAAAACATAAAAGTAGCCTTTAAAGGGTTAGTTCACCCAAAAATGAAAATTCTGTCATTAATTACTCACCCTCATGTCGTTCGACACCCGTAAGACCTCCGTTCATATTCGGAACACAAATGAAGATATTTTTGTCAAAAGCTGATGGCTGAGAAAGGCTTCAGATAGGGCTTCATTGGCATTCAGTACATTTACACTCCCAAGACCCATTAAAGGCACTTAAAATGTCGTTACAAAGTCCATCTCACCACAGTGGCTCTACAATAATTTTACGATGCAACGAAAATAGTTTTTGTGCGCAAAACAAAATCAAAATAACACCTTTATCCAACTTGTTCTTGTCTTCCGTGTGTGCCTCCACGACGCATGCGCGAGAATATGACGTAGCGCCAGCGTTCGGGAATCCATGAAATACACACTTTAGCCCGATTTTGAGAACTACGCCGAGACCTAAAGCACGATCAATGTAGAATTCAACAGCTTAGATACGTGCGTCTTCCTCTGCTTGTAAACAAATCGCTTCTGAGTCATGTGTCCGAACGCCGGATCTGCGTAATATGCGTCGTGGAAGCACACACGGTAGACAAGAACAAGTTGGATAAAGGTGTTATTTTGATTTTTTTTTGCGCACAAAAATTATTGTCGTCACATCGTAAAATTATTGTAGAGTCACTGTGGTGAGATGGACTTTGTAATGACGTTTTAAGTGCCTTTTATACGTCTTGGGAGTGTAAATGTACTGAATGCCAATGGAGGCCTATCTGAAGCCTTTCTCAGCCATCAGCTTTCAACAAAAATATCTTCATTTGTGTTCCGAATATGAACGGAGGTCTTACGGGTGTCGAACGACATGAGGGTGAGTAATTAATGACAGAATTTTCATTTTTGGGTGAACTAACCCTTTAAATATTCATAAAACCATTTCGGCTTTTACAAATGCAAATAATTAAATGCGTTTTGATCTGACGCATTGGGCAAACAACTGAAATCAATGGAGCACCTGCGCGTCGATATAGTGACGCCTAGGGGTGCCTTTAGGGTCTTCATTGTGACGCGGAAGGCACTTGACCATGCTTAAGACGCCTTAGGAGTGAGAATGGGTTGGGATTACAATTTAATGGAATTTTACTATTAATTGAAATTAAATTAAATCTTAAAAAAAGGCTTAAATATACTTTGTTAGCAAACAAATAAAAATAAACCAGTGTGTTTTCATGGCCAAAAGTGCCCGTAGTTGAAGAAACACCCATGAAGTGAATGATGCCAGAAGAAATACAGTGTGATATAACCAGAGGGAAAAGGAAGCTGTGAAAGCATGTTGACCTGATCGAGTTAACCCTGAGGATTCGAGGGTTGACACTGTGCTGTACGGTACAGCGCCCAATTCAGTCTCTCATTTAAGACACAAAGAGACCACAATCATCCTTTCCTTTTCATCATGCTCATGCAGATTCGTATGGCCTCACTGTCCAGCTCAGAGTTATCTAGACTGCTTTCATAGTTCCCGTAGTAAAGCCTTTCGTTTATCTTCAAAGACAAGCCAGTCTACATCATAGAGAGTGTGAAATGAAGAGAAGAATCAGCAATGCAAATAATCAAAAGACAGACATTGGTTTCTAAGCTAATTGTAAATCTATCGCTGGACAGGAAGAGAAGAGTTTGAGATTGAAAGCAAAGAACCAGCCGACCGTTTGGACCTTTTATATTTTTTTTGGGGGGGGGGAGTACAAAGGCGTCCATCCCATTAGATGTTGTCCAAAGCATTCACTTTGTAGTCTGCAGTGTTCTAGATATATCGCTGCACAACAGATACTTTCAAACAAAGCAGCTTGCAATACATTTTCAATGCAACCCTGTCCATATGTTTACAAAGACAAAGACAGAATCAAGGGCGGCTTTAGTATGAACAGATTGCTGCACATCTGCATTTTTACCATATGAAACATATGAAAAACAAACCTTTATGTCTTGTGTGCTTTCAGTATCAGGGGAAATGGACCATTTGAAAACTTTTGCAGCACATTAATACATATGAACTTTGCATATTCTGTTGGATCGGATCATTTGAAGACTTGCTAGTATATATTAACTGTAATGTATGAACATAAATTAACGGACATCCTTGAACAACAGAAGTTATTGATCAGAACAAACCACAAGTCTTTACTAGTCCTACATGCATGCTTAAATAATGAGACGGGTTGCTATGACAACCTGAGATGGAACGGAATTCAAATTTAAACGTCATATTCTATTCATTTTCTTCAAGGAATGAACTAAAACTTGCTTGCTGTGTAATATCAAGGATGAAGACTGAAAGGGAAATTGCATTGAATGGACATTTCTTGTCTCTTTATCTTTTTTTTAAGTCTCAACTTTTGTCAAGGATTCAGGGCGATTCTCTTTTGATTAAGTGGATGCACGTACCGTAGGAGTTTCATCAACAATTCAGGATATTTTAACTTAAAAGGAATTAAAAGAAAAGTTATGTTATTTAAGTCCCATTCCATCTGGGTTATAGGCTTACGAATCAAGTGGAGCATGAAGTTAGTGCGAACACGACTCAAACATGATGAATTTATATCAGCATATGAATACGATGCATAAAGACAAAGCGTCTGATAAATGTATGCATTTAGAATAAAATTGTATCCGCAGTGACTTATAAATGAAGTACACTACAGCTAAAGGGGTTCATCCAACAATATCCACTACATGAAGACTCATTCAATCCAAGTAAACACAGACATCAAATGTTATATATATATATATATATATATATATATATATATATATATATATATATATATATATATATATATATATATATATTTATACAGTACTGGGCAGTAACGGATTACATAAACAGATTGCAAAAAATTACGTACATGTAATGAGATTATATTACATTTTAAACTACTCAATCAGTAAATAGTTACATTTGCATTGATTAACAAATGATTAACACAATGGCACTGTACACACAACATTTATAATTTCCATTTAGTTTTTCATTTACACTTTTTTATTTTATTTTATTTTATTTCTTTATTAGTTTTGTTTTGTTTCAAATAAAATTTTTATTTTTAGTTTATTTATATCCAGTTAGTTTTATTATATCATTTTAGTGCTTCAACTTATTTCAGTTTATTGCCAAGGCAACATTTCTTGTTTTTGTTTTATTTTGCTTTGCTTGGTTTTGTTTCGTTTTGGTTTCGTTGATTTGTTTTGTTTCATTTCAAATAAATATTTTAGTTTGAGTTTATTCATTTCCAGTTAGTTTTAGTTTATAGTTTTAGTGCTTCAACTTATTTCAGTTTATTGTCAAGGCAACAATTCTTGTTTTTGTTTCTTTGTTTTTTGTTGTTGTTTTTTTTGTTTGTTTTTTTTTGCTTTGCTTTCCTTTGCTTTGTATAGTATATAGTTTTAGTTCTTCAACTTATTTCAGTTTATTGCCATGGCATTAATTTAATTTAATTTAATTTAATTTAATTTAATTTAATTTAATTTAATTTAATTTAATTTAATTTAATTTAATTTAATTTAATTTAATTTAATTTAATTTAATTTAATTTAATTTAATTTAATTGTCTGTTGTTTTGTTTTAGCTTTATTTCAATTGACATAAATATTTTAGTTTTAATTTTGTTTGTTTTGGTTTCGTTGATTTGTTTTGTTTCGCTTCAAATAAATATTTTAGTTTGAGTTTATTTATTTCCAATTAGTTTTAGTATATAGTTTTAGTGCTTCAACTTATTTCAGTTTATTGCCAAGGCAACAATTCTTGTTTTTGTTTCTTTGTTTTGGTTTGGTTGTTTTGTTTTGTTTTTTGCTTTGTTTTGTATAATATACAGTTTTAGTTCTTCAACTTATTTCAGTTTATTGCCAAGGCATTAATTTAATTTAATTTAATTTAATTTAATTTAATTTAATTTAATTTAATTTAATTTAATTTAATTTAATTTAATTTAATTTAATTTAATTTAATTTAATTTAATTTACATAAATATTTTAGTTTTAATTAACAATAATAACCCTTTTTCATGGTGACTTTAAAACAATTCTTTTATCAGCATCTTTTCCAAAAGGTACCTCCTCTGCTTGTCTCACAAAAAAAAACAAAAAAAAAAAAAACACCTGCCTCTGTGCCAAACTGATTCCACTTTCACCCCTGCACTGCTTGTTTTGATTGTAAATTGGTGCATCTCAAAAGGATATGATTGTACTTGGAATTCGTCAGGAGATGTGAAAGCACACCCTTGTGCGCAAACCTATCATAAAGGGCAATTTCCACCAGAAGGGACAGGGATAAAAAGGAGCAGGGGTCAGACGGATTGCAGCGTGCGGCGGCAAGAGAGCACTGCTCAAAGAACACTTGCTTTAAGATACTTTGAGTGGACTTGCTGCGTAGGCCACATAAATCTAGCGCTGACAACCACAGTGAAAGTCATTACTCAAGCACTGTCACGGCACCAGGCCCGTGCTAGCCTCACATCAGCCGTATGAACCCTCTTCTGTCGCTCTGTTGTGCTTTATGCAGCAGCGTCGCTCGCTGAGGCTCATTCATCTAATGGAGGCAATGAAAATGGGGGAGGCAAATTGATGTGGTCCATTTAAGGCCTCGATTCAAGCCAGCGCCATTGCTTTTAATAAATAGGGGAGTATTGATATATTTCTATCTCCCCGTGAGAGCAGAGGGCAGAGGATTCCGGTTATTGGTGGAGGGTTTTTTTTTTTAAGAGGCTCTGATGTATGTTAGGTGGATAGATATTGGATTAGGAATCATCTGAATAATTCAGTTCAAAATCAATTGAAATGATTAAAATGTAAAATGTATTTCCAAAAGAGATGGTCACTGATATGTTAAACACAGACGCTCCATCACAAACATGCAGAAATGAACAGTGACCCTTTCAACAACATTGTTTCATATATGTATTTTCCATTAATTTTCTTTGCAGTGTTGGGGACAACAGTTTAGGACCCAAGACCAGAAGTGAAGAATCAAGACCAAGAGTAAGGAGTGCGATTAATGAAAGAAAGATTTTACTGAAGAATAGTTTGCAGTTTCATTAGCAGAAGCCAGCAGAAGTCTCTCTAGGAGTTTGTAGGCCGTGCTCTCTCTGCAAATACATACAATTTACATACAACACAATTATACTTTTTTTCAAGGTCTAGCAACAGCATTACTTCAGGTTGAATGAGAAAATAGATAGTCGTAGTAAATTTCCACACATGGTCAGTTAATCAGATGCACGTCTCCATAGATCACTTGTTGACACTTTCACCCCGGAATTAGGCACGTAGTGACCTTCCAGGTCGGGAGAAGGTGCTAGTTTGTCCAGAAACATACCGTCAATCTCCCTAGGATGCCCATTGGACACCTCCAATACTGATCTGTAACACAGAATACTAGCGCACATACACAAATACACAGCTTCCTTAAGGTTGGAGTTGGTTAAGCGTCAACTGAAAACAACATAGTTCTCCAAAACATACAGATAGCATGTTCTTCTCCACAGAGAGAACAGGCAATATACATTTTTATTATTTAGCGTTTCAGTAAAAGGTAATAATATAAATGAAAGACAAATCCATATTTCATCTCTGGAAGCTGGGCTGAATGAGTAAGCACTGTTACTGCACTCCTGGCATGGGCCAGACCCTCAGTCACTCCTCAGAGATCAAATACAAACTTTAGAGGACATATTAAATTAATAATAATAAACAATCAAAAGAAGAAATCATTTAAATCATCTTAATATGTAGGAGGATAAATATTGATTAACTCTTTGCTTATAAATTTCATTAGGATATGGATGGATAGATAGATAGATGATAGATAGATGATAGATAGATAGATAGATAGATAGATAGATAGATAGATAGATAGATAGATAGATAGATAGATAGATAGATAGATAGATAGATAGATAGATAGATAGATAGATAGATAGATAGATAGATAGATAGATAGATAGATCATTGAATACGATTAGACCGTTCTCACTCAAAAAATCTCACTCAAAAATGGTTCGATATTTTTCCTATTTAAGACGTGACTCTTCTGTAGTTACATTGTGTACTAAGACCAATGGAAAATGAAAAGTTGCGATTTTATAGGCCGATATGGCTAGGAACTATACTCTCATTCCTGTGTAGTAATCAAGGAACTTTGCTGCCATACCATGGGTGTAGCGGCGCAATGATATTACGCAGCGCCTGAAAATAGTCCCCAATAGGTAACTTCCAAAGTGACTGGCACTAAGTTTGTGTAGTTGCAGTTATTACGGTTCAAATAGATACAGTTCAGGATCTGCACCAAATTAAATATCTTCTGAATTGTCACTCACAAATGTCTCCATGGTTACAAGGCACGCTCCCTGTGCAAGCAGGTTGTCACGTTGGTTATGTTGACGGAAGTTAGCCTATTTTCAGGCGCTGCGTAATATCATTGCTTTTCATTTTCTGTCGGTCTTAGTATACGATGTAACTACAGAAGAGTCAAGTTTTTTTGACAGTCTAATCAGATTCAATGATCTATCCTAAGTTATAAGTGTTGCCCCTCCATCTTGAAAGTACATTAGCCAAAGAGGGACATACCCGGGAATTCAAGCTTCGCCTTTCGCGTTTTAACACTCGATGGCACCGTGTAGAATGTGGACGAGGTCGAACTGGAAGCCATGTTAATCTTGGAGTAAATCAGCCACCGTAGGAGTTAAAACGAAATCGAAATTGAGGGGAACAAAAACGAATATTCACTGCATGGTCATATAACTTTTCACCGCTAGATGGGGGAAAATATCACACAGTGTAGCTTTAACAGTCGGCTTATTTAAAGCGCAGAACACACTCAATCCTAGTTCCCACATGAACATATTAAGTACTCAGTCCATTTTATCACGAAATTCAAACGATAAATGCGGTTTTGACACTCTTTAAAGGGGTGGTAAACCACGATTTCACTTTACTAACTTTAGTGTGTAATGTTGCTGTTTGAGCATAAACAACATCTGCAAAGTTACAATGCTCAAAGTTTAAAGCAAAGGGAGATATTTGCTTTTAAAGAAATCATTTTCTAAGGACTACAGCAAACGGCCGGTAGGGACTACAGACATTCCTCCAGGGTTGCTGACATCACCAGTCCCAATATTTACATAAACCCCTCCTCCGAGAATATTACAGTTTTTCTCGATTGCTAAAACACATTTCTTGAAAGCAGCTCACCTTTTCTCTTAAACTGTGAACACACAACTCAATTTTCAAGCTACATTTACAAAACCTCAGACACTTCTTGCAAAACCAAACTTTCACCTCAAAACAGTTCAATCTGTGCTCAAAACTGAACTATGATGTCAAATCGTGCCCCGAGTCAATCAAAATTAAAAAAACTACTGAACAGTCACTAAACACTACGTAGAAAAATAGAAAACACAATACTCAGGACATGAAGCTGGTGAAATAAATGTTTATTGTTCACTGTAGGCTAAATGCAAGTTGCAAAAAAAAAAAGTGCATTTAGCACTTGTACAAAAAGACAAAACAGAAATCTTGTGCATTTACATGTACTGTATCACTTTTAAAAACAAACAGAAATCATACGTGCTTACCACTTGTGTACAGTAAGCCTATGTATACTGTAAATATAAAGTACAAAAAATACAAATAAGTTAATTATTCAGCCACAGCATCATGTCTCCGTACTGGGTCAGGCCACAGGACTTCATCCACATCACAGGCCACAAACCCCTGGCATGCCGTATCCAGGCTTGGCATGCCTCCACACCTATGTCACCACAGGCAAGTCCCATGGCTTGCAGGAGATTTACCCTGGTATAAGGTTGGCGTTCATATACCTTCCACCGCCATGAGGAGAAGAATTTCTCAATGGGGTTTAGGAAAGGGGAGTACGGTGGAAGGCAAAGATTGATAAAATCTTGGTTCATATTGAACCACTCTCTAACCTGGAGGGCTCTGTGAAAACTCACATTATCCCAAACAACCACATAGATGGGATGCTCATCCTGCTGCCCCAACAGAGCATCTCGCATGTTATTGAGGAAAATGAGGAGCTGGTGAGTGTTGTAGGGCCCCAGGTTGGCATGATGGTGGACAACCCCATGATTGCTGATGGCAGCACATAATGTGACATTGCCACCACGCTGCCCAGGAACACCAACAATGGCCCGATGGCCAATCACATTACGGCCTCTCCTTCTCCTTTTGGTGAGATTAAACCCAGCTTCATCCATATAGATGTATTCATAGGGTCTTTCCATTGCATCCAGTTCAAAAACCCTCTGTAGAAATAGATATAGTTCTGTAAGTGATACGGAAAGTGATTTAGGCCACTACAGTAAATCACTACAGTAATCAACATTGAATGTGTCTGGATGTATGCCAACCTGTACATACTGGAATCTTTGCTCCTTTACTCTGTCTGAGCTGCGGTCAAAAGGCACTCTGTATAGCTGTTTCATGCGCAGTCTGTTGCGCTTGAGGACACGATCAACAGTAGAGAGGCTGACACTGTTTATACCCTCAAAATTGACATGGTCCTCAATGATCTTCTGCTGAATTTCACGCAGTTTAATGGCATTGTTCTCACGGACCATATCAACAATTAGGGTCTCTTGGTGTGGGGAGAACATACCTGTCCTGCCACCCCCATATGGCAGTCTTTCAATTCTACAAAAAGAGAACATGGAGTTACAAAAAATATACATGGAATACTAGGCCTACAAACAGTTAGACCAACCCTCCATTACAATACTACAGTATATTGGTACAGTGGTGTATTGGAACATATATTTACTTACAGTATACTGTGATACAGTATATAGTATGTCTTACAGTAATTGCTGTCAGCATTTACATACTAGGCTATAATTAAAAAAAAAAGTTATTACCTGTTCTCTTCTCTAAATCTTCGGATTATGGTGGACACAGTGAATCTACTAAGGTTTGGTTGTACCCTTTGTCCAGCCTCCCTCATGCTCATACCATGGACAAGAACATGGTCAATCACAGTAGCTCTGATTTCATCAGATATTACTGTTCTTTGTCTTTGCTGACCACCTTGACCACCTCGACCACCTTGACCACCTCGACCACCTTGACCACCTCGACCACCTCGACCACCTTGACCACCTTGACCACCTCGACCACCTTGACCACCTCGACCACCTCTCACACGGACTCTTCCTCTCAGATTTCTATCCATTGTAAGACCTCACAAACCAGTGCTCTCTGAACTGGCTTATATGTTCCCTCACATCATTAGTCACAAGTGTGATCAATTTTGAGTTGTTGTGTTCAACTGGTGACACCTGTGCTTTCATTGTGTTTGACTTTTGTCACTTGTGCTCACCATTCTGCAGCACAGGTGCATCACAATGAAAATGTGTTGACAAGTTGTGTCTAAACAGGTGAAAAGTGCTTATGGTTTTGCCAAAAGAGTGATTGATTCAATCAGTGGGTTCAGGCAACTGAGTATTTGGTTCAAACAATAGGGTTTAGTGTTTTAGCAATTGAGAAAAACTGTAAATAAGGGGGGCGAGGCGAGGTTGTTGCAGTATAGTTAATAGACTGGAATGTTTTTGCCGCAATGCCGACAAAACGCTGTTATTTTCATCCGGATTGCAGGTCCACTTTGGACGGGGGAGTTAGGGATCAATGGTTAAAATTTATTTTTAACTCTGTCCCTCATAATTATTACCCAAATCTCGCTCTCTGTGCTGCACATTTCACGGAGGACAGCTTCCACAATCTTTGCAAGTTCAATGCAGGATTCGCACAACGGCTTGTCCTGAAAGATGGATTTAAAAACAGAAGCTGTTTACGGGCCACAACCTGAAAGTATGATTTATTTTTCGTCGATGTGTTTTCCTGTAATAGTTCGTATTGTTAATTGTACGTTGTAGCAAGGAAGTAAACAAATGACAGCGCTGTTTGGCTCTGCAAACCAGTTTGTTAAATGCTCATTCATACTTAACGTTATCCGGCAAACACCTAACGTTACAAACTTTTTTAAAATCTCAACAGCGAACTTGGCATTAGTGTAAATTATTCTTTGATTAGAGCTTTTATGTATTTATTTATCTACATGCTTGTTTATCTACAGACATGCTAAACATGATTCTGTGTTTGATTTGGCTACTTTAGTAAAGCCAATATTTAGTGTTTGTTTTGGGTTAATAGTTCTTGCGACAGATATTTGGCATTAATTGTTCTAAAAATACAAAAGTAACAGTGCCATTCAGTAGCGATCACTATAGATCCGCAGTCTTTACTCTTGAGGACTGAACAGGTTCTGCTCGATCATCTTCACTAAAATTGTCTGGGTCCAATTCAGGCTCAAATTGGTATGGTTTTATTGACACCATTGTTTCAAATACTACCAAAGCACAGTCTACCGGTAAATGTAAGGGGCGTGACGTTTCCGTCACAACACACTGGGCCAGCTAACCAATCTGAGCCCATTGCATTGAGAGACCAGCTTCATAGAACCCGGAAACCATCAGACCGTTATTACAAGAAGGAACAAAGCAGTGTAGAATAAAAGTCAAATATATATAAAATAATATTTAAAAAAAAAATGAAGCATGAACACATGTTACAGTGCACCCCACAAACACAATCAAGCCTTCGAAAAAGAATGTGTTTTTACCACCCCTTTAATGTGGCGTGACTGATCACTGTAGATTATAGGCGCGTCAGTACATGCAGCCGCGCGATCATCTGTGAACACGATCGATCATCTCTTCCTAAACAATAAACATGAATGAACATATATGTTGAGGATACACTACAACTCACTGTCACGTATCATATGTGGTGTAATCGCTAAGTCAGTGTTTCGGCGGAAAGACCTCAATATAACTGCTTGTAAACTAAATAATGTCATGTAGCATCACATTTACTTCAGGCAGTCATTCAGTGTCCACAGTATTTTATTCACTACAGAAATCAACTCTTTAACTAAATAGATGCACCATATTAGCCTATACTATTCATTATATTCTACTTGACCTGTTAGTGATGTCTTGATTATTTCATGTATTTCATAAAAATTACAGACACTGTAAAAATGATTATATTTCAACAACGAATTGGAGAAAAAACTATTTTAAAATTAGATTTAGAAGTTATTGCAAAAACTGTCTTATGTGAAGTTTACATGTTTGCATACTATGTTTTTT
This sequence comes from Gobio gobio, assembly GCF_949357685.1. Taxonomy (NCBI): domain Eukaryota; kingdom Metazoa; phylum Chordata; class Actinopteri; order Cypriniformes; family Gobionidae; genus Gobio; species Gobio gobio. Next base: position 8,775,958 of record NC_137099.1, on the reverse strand, counting down.
GAGTGTTGATTATTATACCTAAAAATAAATAGCAACTGAATTTAGGCTAATTGTTTGGGCTTTGTTGTTAACCTTTAATTTTATATTAATATTATATATAAGGGCTCCCTATATAGTTTACAGCAATACCTTCAATACACTTTTAGTTATAATTTAATTCATTTAAGGACAGACACAGTTTTTTTCTCTGAAGTAAAACACTGTTTAATAAAAGTAAATAAAAAAGCAATTTTGTAAAACTGCTGTACCGAACCTGTACCGAACCGTGACTTCAAAACCGAGGTACGTACCGCACCGTCAGTTTTGTGTTACACACAAATATATAAATATATATATATATATATATACAATTATATATATATACCTCCAGAACCCTAATATTGTGCTCTATTTTGATTATGCATAGGTTTTGTGTGTGTGTGTGTGTGTGTGTGTGTGTGTGTGTCTATGTAATTCTGCATGTAGCAGCATACAAACCAATTGAATATACTACTGTATATAAATACGACAACTGAAAACAAATGTAGTCGTTCAGTGGCTGGATATTGACTTGATGTCCTTTCTAAAAAGAATGAGCCTGATCTTATCTGTCCAATATAACCGAGACAGGATTCAGTGTTTTATCCACTGAGCGAGAGCATCAATGATTTTTATCCAACATGACTTCCGGAATTATATCAGTGATGACACAAAATGCATGCATAAACAAACACAAACAAATCATGCCAGAGCAAAGAACACGGACCGAGTATCGGTTATGGGTATGCCTACATTTAAGCTTATCAATCAGAATTGCTGCTGAGAAACTCCAGAATTACATTTGAAGAAAAAAAAAAAAAGGCTATTCCTCTGAGATTTAGCCAAATTGACACTCTTTCTCCAGGAAGCAAGACGGAGCTGATGCTCACATCGATGATGACAGGCGCTTGTTGCATGGGCAACAAAGTGTGAATGAACAGAAGCTGCAATGCTACTAAAAAACAGGAGAAAAAAAATCATACTGTTACATTCAAAACTATAAAAGCAGTCTCCTAAATGTACACGGACATTCACAAGATGGAAATCACCACAGAAGATATAGAGATGATTTCTTAGACATAGATTACATTTAGACAACTGAACTAAATGGCAGTCTACACATTTTTATTTTATCTTTATTTATTAGATATGACGAGACAAAATGGCAGCCGCAAAGTAAAAGCAAGAAACATTTTTTTTATTGAGGTGCTCCGCATTCAATGATGTAACGTGTGAACAGTGTTGTCCGATTCACCAAACAATGAATCTTATGAGCTGGTTCTTTTTAATGAATCAATAACTATATCCACAACCAGCCTACTCTGATTCATGGACAAATGACTCTTTTGATCCAATCCTTTTAATGAATCATTCAAAAAAGATCAACGAACTCATGAGTTTCAATCAGTCTAACGAATCCTTCACAGAATGAATTTGCAGAATCCAGAGTGGTTATGAATTATGCAGTATTTCATATACAGTCAAACCAAAAATCATTCAGACACCAGATATAATATTTTACTAGTGGGTGCAGGACACTATAGTTAATTTATGTAAGTGAGGATAGCAAAATAAAGTAAACTGTGACATATTATACACAAATTCTTCATACAGTGACTACCAGTAAAATTTATAGATAGATAGATAGATAGATAGATAGATAGATAGATAGATAGATAGATAGATAGATAGATAGATAGATAGATAGATAGATAGATAGATAGATAGATAGATAGATAGATAGATAGATAGATAGATAGATAGATAGATAGATAAATAGATAAATAAATAAATAATAATAAAAAAAAAAGTTGGAGCAGTAAAATTATTAACTGGAAAAAAATAGACCTAAAACCTGAAATAAAAATAAATTAAATGTAAATACCAATATTTTAATATGAATTAAATATCAAAAGCATATAATGAAATTACTAAAAACTAAACTAAAATTAACATGCAAACTAAAAATATAAAAAAGCTAATTCAAAATACTGATAAAACTATAATAGAACTACAATAAAAACTAAAATATCACGGACAGGAAATCAAAATTATTATTTTTTGTTATGGACTATTGCAATATTTACATGATTATAAATGATTTGGCCTTGCACAATTGTTTTTCTTTTATTTTTTTATGAATGTGTCTCGTAATCTTTAATCAAAATAACTTTCCCTTCCTCTTGCAGCGACATCTCTTCTCTGATGACATGTTTACTGGAACGAGGGCGGGGCAACCTGTCACTCACATAAGCTCAACCAATAGCAAACCACAACCATCCAATCAATTCCCCATGGACAAAACCAAGTCCCGCCTTATATTTCTTCTTGTTCCAGAAGCGTTTCACTCATATACTTTATAATAGGGAAGAGAGAACTATCACAACTTTTGTTTTATGCTGATTTAAGGATGTCAGATATGAGCTTGTAGACAATACCTGAGGATTTGGCATTTCAAGCAAGTTGGGTAAGACTTGTAGTTACCATAGTGATAACTATAACTTGCATAATTACATGCAACTAACCCTAAACCAAACCCTAATCCTAACCCTTATGTAGTAAATGTAGTAAATTATTATTATTACTCAGTACTTCAGTGTATAATTATTATGTAACACAGACACCTTAAAATAAAAATAACCACACGCTGTTCTATTGGTTTGGTGTTTTCTATTCCACAGTCTCTTGTGGACTCTTGTGCTTACTTCTTCTGCCAAGCTGCTAATTAACTCGGAGTGATCTCATTTCAACGCGTCAATCTAGAACGACATGGCCGACCTTGCAACGTGATAGATTCATAAACGTTTTCACAGAGCAATTATCAAGAGCCGGGGGAACTCGCGGGGAACAATGGAGTTTCATATACAAGAACTTGGCAGAACAGAGACAACTGAGATGCAGTTTTCAGAATATAATAATTCCCAAGTTGAGACATTACAAAGAGAAGAACTGCGCTGAGCCAAGTAATGCACAACAAGTGCTATTTAGTTATTTTTACAGTATCAGTAACAATTATTTAATCAGGATATTTAAATAGTGCTTCTGTCCCTCACAACATATCCACGTCACATTTCAGTTCAAATTAAAATATTAATAATAAAACAAAGACATAACTAAAAATTCAGTTATGCATTATTTTAATTACAAGTAATCACATTTCCCATTGACTTCTAATTTCCATACTGCATTATAATGTTTTTTTTTTCTTTTTTTTTCTTCATTCTCAATGGTGATTCTCATTAGATTCTCGTTATTGTAATACAGCATCAATTAAAGCTTCAAGGTTTTTTTTTTCACGTTACAGTGATGAGGGAATTCTTTGCATTATGATAATGATAAATGTGCTTAGTTGCCATGCAATGTCTCCATGATCCTAAACATAGGCTGTATTATTGAAAAGCAAAATATATTTTCAGATTTTTTCTTTTGATTATGGGTTGAAACAGGATCCGGACATGTTCTCATAAGAGGTTTCACTTGTCCACTGTTCTGTGTAAATAAAGATTGACACTTGCTGTTGGTGTTTGTCTGCGTATTTGTCTCTGCAAATGATGTTTTAATTGAGCTAATTGATTTAAAATGACTATTTAACCTTGTTATTGTCCAGTGGTAACAAATTATGGTGTTATATTTCCATGTTAGTTATTAAATTTTACAAGATGACTTGAATCCTTCTAAGGTTCAGCTGTATGTTTTGAGAGCTAATCTTCATTTCTTTTCAATCGTGTCTATGAGACAGAGCAAAGCACAGTAAAGTATAAAGATAGTATTGATATTACATCATATTTTAATTAAATTTATGTTAACAACAAATAATCAGTGAGTCGAATCAGCAGTTTGGATCGGCAAATTTCAGCAGTTTGGCGGTTTGACACGCGATCCGAATCATGATTCGACTCACTGATTCATAACGCTTCGAAGCTTCATGATGCCTTGTTTTGAAATCGTCATCACTATATAAGTCGTTATTTAGGTTTTTTTTGCGCACAAAAACTATTATCGCCGATTCATAAAGTTATTTTAGAACCACTGTAGTGAGATGGACTTTGTAACGACGTCTTTAGTACCTTTTAAGGGTCTTGAGAGTGAACCGTGCCATTGTGCCAATGGAGGCCTTTCAGAGCCATCAGATTTCAACTAAAATATCTTCATTTCTGTTCCGAAGATGAACAGAGGTCTTACGGGTGTCGAGCGACATGAGGGTAAGTAATTAATGACAGAATTTTCATTTTCGGGTGAACTAACCCTTTAATGCTGATCTAACAGCAGAAGACACGAGCAGAGATTTAAATCCCAGTTGCGCAGCTGGGGTGTGTTGTAACACTGCGTTACAATGAGCCCCTATTAGAAATATGCCATTGTATTATATACTTTTATGAATTCTTTTGGGAAACCATGAGAAAAGGGTGAATAATGTCTGAGAGTTAAAGTTCAGAAATGATTAATTATTATTATTATGTTTTGAACTATGCTGTATAGTTGTATTTAGTGATGTGTTTGTAGTCAAACTAAAAAATGCTTATATTTTTATTATTTTATTTTAAAAAGTTAATCATTGTATTTTATTGACAAAATATTTAAGTTTGTCTTGTATATTTTTTTGATTATATCAGGTAACATTTTAAGCTGTTATTTGGTCATGTTACATTGTGCCCCACCACATGTTACAATGTACCCCACCTATGGGGCATGTTGTCACATTTCACTTCCATTCTTTCGGGGTAAATCAAGAAAAAAGTATACACTGTATTAATGAAACAAAACCACATAATTGTCCTAGACATATTTGCAATTAATGTGGGAAAAAAAAAATACTCTGAACCCCAAGTGGATTTACACAAACTGAGACAGTCAAAAAGGGTAAGGTTGTGCCCCGCTCTCCCCTATGTCTAAAGAAACGTTGAAATGTCAGGTTTTAGATAAATTAAATCAAAACGGAAACAAATATTCTGTGTTTATGTAATCTGTGTGAAAAGTGGGAGATGTCAGTCGGCTCATTATCTGACTCATTATCCGCTAATGCGGCCACGCCCACGGAGCGTGCGCTCTTTAAGATTAAAATACAGGCTATCAGCGTCAACGCCCACATCAACTCATACAAACAGATCAAGTGAAGCGCTATAGTTCAGATACACCGTCAGATATATCGTTTCCCTCATGGAAAGCTGTTCATGTTCTGTCCAGAGGATTCAGAGCTGATTGTGGTAGACTAAGTTTATTCTGTTAGCATCCGTGAATATTTAACACAAATGCACACGTTACATGTGTTGAATCACATGTCTTATGACATGTAACATGCAACATTACTCATGTTACATGTCTTCTCCACTATGGTAACCCAGAGTAATTTAAATGGTTCTAAACCATTTATTCCAACATAATTAAACATTAAACACTATTAAACAATATAAAGTCTCCCCCTTTTCTCATTTTCACCAAAAACACATAAAATAACACTTAATTTCAACAATTTTACTCTAGTCGTCAAGTCCCAAGCAAAGCATGCTGGGAACTACAGTTTCAGCAAAAATAATTTTTGAGTACTTAATTGGTTCACATTCACCCCAAAAAAATGAATCTAGTAGATTGCACATTTTAGGGAATTATTTTAATTGAAAGCAAATAAATCATGTTTAGAAGAGAAACACAATTTTGTTGTTTTCAGTGTAAATTTCAAAGTAAATTTCCTGTTTTTTCAGTGTATCTTGCCATAAAATATACACTGTAATAATATTTTGGAAATTAAAACTCAGTTGTGTGTTGATTGTTGCATTGAAAATCTTCAGTTGGTTCAACAACTAAAGTGTCAATGTTAAAAGACATTCAGTTCACATAATTTAAGTGAGACGGATGAACATTTTTCATTGCAGCAAGTCAACATGAGTTTTGATCTCCAAAAAAGGTCCATGAAATAACATATCATGGAGAAAGACTTTACTGCAAGTTAACTTTGTGTTAATAACACACACAGCTCCATTGCAGGCTATGGAGGTCCCCTGTTGGATAGGTAGACATTGGTCAGGTCCCCTCTTGGCATGTAAAAAAAACAAAAAACAATTGCAAATTTGAAGTTATATTATGAAAAAAATATAGCTATTTCTGCATGGTGCATTTTGTATTGTTTACACTCTTCATGTATCTTATTACAGATCAGATTTACCAAGGTACCCTTGTTTTGACATAATGTAAATCCTCATGTACAGTATGTAGCAGACACATCAAGACTTGGCCAGTTCAGAGAGCTTCATATTTCACCTTCTAGACAGATAATCAAAAAATAACCTTTCATACAAGAGGCTTCTCTTATCCCATTTAATCTGATCCAAGATCAGCATTCAGCAATACGCTTTCGCTTTCCAAGGAGAAACTCTTCATACAACCATTCATCTTTTCTCTGGAAAAATACAGTTAAAATCATTTGATAAAGCAATCCAAAACGCCTCAAAGGAAGTTATCTTCCTGTCACAGAAGAAAAACACTTGCAGAATGGAAATAATTTATTTGACCGTGATAGTGCCACTGAAGTTGTCGGCATATGCAGAGGAACTGTCTGCAAACTTGTTTTGCTTGTTAGTGAGTCGAAACAAAGCGCAATGAGAAGAACACAAGCTGATGTTGATTGATCTTAACACTGATTTTTTCAGTCAAAAGAACCATTATCCAGATAGTTGGCTATTTTTATATTTGGTAAAAAACTTTGAAAACCAATAGTAAAAGTCTAATTGACTTTTTGTTCCCTCTCTTTTGCATGCATGCTTATGAGGTCATATGCTACTGTACACAAAGTCCCAGGTAAGATAAATAAATGACTTCATTAGTGAAGGGATTCAGTTGATTTGTTCAGAATGATCCTGTGAGTAGCGCCCCCTTCCTGACGTTTCCTTCAAGGATGCAAAAATTCTGTTTAGAATTCAAAAATCATTTTATCTTGTTTTTACCACCTACCGCATGACAACATCTTTAATATGGTAATGAAGGCTGATAGATTATATGATGAAGAGGGAACATGGACATGTGAAGTATTTTTAACAGCTAAATTATTTAGATAAATAAGACTTTGAACAAAATCCCCAGCTTTAATTGCGGTGTGTTCATGAAATGTAAAGTGTTTAACGAGATTTATGCGTGCGTGACACTTTTTCCCTCCCAGTCTCAAACGAAACAAATTATAATCTCATTAAAAGAGTGGGAACAAATACAAACCTACTCTGTCCCATTAACCCTATTTTTTTTTTTTTAAGAAAAGACACAAAAAAAGGGGTTCTTCACCACTAGCAAAATAGGCTTTCAATAAAAGTTGACTGCCTATACAGTTGAAAGGCGGAAACATTGGTGCAATTGTCTTCTCTTTTGCCAAATGGGTAGAAAAACACCCATAATGCACTGGGCATGTTGCTGTCTAAGGCCACTCCCACCAGTCTGGTATGTACCAGAGTCAAATACGGACTACCGGCACATCAGGGAAATTAACTGTCAATTTCGTCGCAGCCCCTTCTTAGGGGAAAATAAATTAGACTTCCCATAGACTTCAATACAAAAAAGCGTCACAAAACAATGTCCATACACAGCCGGCAGGCTTGAATAACTTCACTAAGATCACTAAGATTAAACATGTCAAGAAATTATATGTCCAGCCTTCCTGCCAAGAGCGTGAAAGACAAACTTAATTTGGTCAATTTAAAAACATGTCCCAGCGTCAAATTGGTGTAAAAAGTGAATGATTTTACTTTTAGTTTACTTTAAATGTACATATTATGTCTTTATATTAAGAGTACTGAGTGCACTTTTCTGTCCAGCGTACTGATCTATATAAATGACTGGATTGCTCTTGACGGTATAAAAAGAACCCGCCGTGCCTCCATATTGGTATTCCCTAGTAAGCTCATGCGTTCTATTGAATGAATATGACATTATATGATTTTACTGGGAAAACATTGCCTAAGGAGACACCGTTTTTATATCTAAAATTTCCCTGTACATTCTTACAACACAAACGTCCTAAGCATGTAAATAGTTATTTGTTTATAGTCAGGAATTTCCCCAGCTAATTAAAAGGTTACGTTCATATTCATTACAGTAGTGAACATCAGCTCGGCAGGCGGACAAGACACTTCAGCGTATGAATTACAACTGTCAAAGCGCGCATTTTGAAATCGGATTAAAGATTTATGCCTTGTAACCTGAAATCACTTTTGCGTTTATGCATTTATGTATTTATGTTGTGCTGTAGTATTGTTTTTATTCATCCTTCATATCTCTGAAAAGTCTTTAGTTGTATTATATTTATGAAAGAAAGATACACTGTACCGAGTCTTTCCGAAAAAAACAGAGCGGCTGGAGGCGTATCGTGTGGGTGGAGCTAAAGAATCACGAGCGTTGAGAGCGTCTGAAAGCTGTTACATCCTTAGACGTGGAAAAAACGTTATCCTAAATAAACCATGGAGATCAATCAGATTTAGCCATACATATATGATTCAGAATCAGATCTAGAGGCTGAAATTGAACAGGAGAAGCAGCAACGACGACTACAGCAGGACGTCTCAATGGAATGTACTGTAACTGTAACTGTATATACTTGCTTAGCGGCTTGTCATGTGCGAGTTTTACAACATTTGTGTGTGTTTACTCATGGTTTATGAGGACATAATTTGGTTTATGGACTATTTTATGCAATTTAATGTTAGCAGTAGCAAGCAGAACGGTTTTGCATGTCAGACTAGTGCGTGTTTACATAGAAAAACAATGGAATAGTAGCGCATTTGAATGAACGAGTCGATAGCTAACAACACAGACATTTGAAGCAGTTTTACTCACCGCCTGCTTCCAAGGCACGACCGTGAACCTTAATCGCTGGGACCGCTCCATCTTTCAGCATTAGACGAGCTACAAATCCGGAGTTGAACTGTACCTTGTTTATAAACCATCATCGCCGAAATTCAGGGAACAAACAAAAACACTTGCACAACTCCATTGCTGCTCCGGAAAAAAAAACTCCATCCACTTTCCCCTTAACGCTGGGTTCTTTGGGAAGCTGTGCAGGGTTGTCTTGCCCTGACAACCAAAAATACACCTTTTGTGAAGTCCTGTGACTGCAGCGCGCAGCCGATGACTTCCCTAGTGCCGAGCACAGCGAGTTAATGGGCGAGCATTTGCTCTTGCTCTAGTCGCTCGCGCGCCCTTCCGGGAGAAGAGTCCGTACGGCCCGTACAAGGACATTCCGACCTTGCTGACGTCACATAGAGCCACACTCAAAAAAAACTTTCAGAAACTTATGAGAAACACAGAAATCCTCCATCAAACGTCCAACTTTTTTTTTTTGAAACTTTGTCCATGTTTAGCATGGGAATCCAGGTCTTTAACAGTGTAAAAAGCTCAGTATGCATGAAACAGCATTTTTAATTAATGTTATCTAATGAACCTTATTTTAAAGTGTTACCGATTTTTCAATACATTTCGATACTGAAATATCCAACCCAATCTCACTCAGGGTTCCCACTCTTTCATGAACACCAGATTCAAGGACTTTTTAAAGCACCTTTTATTTTAAATCAAGCACAATAAATACGATAAAGGTGGGTGTGTTCCTGCCAATATATCAAATACCTTCTGTACCGGTGTCTATCATTAATGCAGTAACTCTAACCCTAACCCTAACCCTAACCTAATACTGACAACTAAAATACAATTTTCAAAGAGGAAATTTTTCCAATTTTACAAAATCAAATGAGGAAAGAGGCTGGTGTACAAGAGCGAGCGAGTTTTAACGAGAGATGCAGTTTGCAGCTCTTATTCCTGCTTTTAACATTTATTTCACACTAGTTTTAGTTTTCTTTTTTTATCAATCATTACTTAATTAAAACATCGAAATATAGAGATAATGTTGAATACATGAATTTTCCAATTAAATGAAAAGATATGGACAAGTTAATTGTTAGGCATTTAAATATGCAAAATTATTTATCAAATCACCTGTACATGTACCTTTTTAAAAATCAATTTGAAGGCTTTTAAGACATGCACATATTATATTTAACATATATAATCGCTGCCGTAATAACGGCCCAATTCAAATGTTTACGTGCTTTTCTTTTTATTTTTTGAGCGGTGATGAAATATTGCTCTTGTAAATACTTGCCAGAGTTTCAGTAATGAAACTGTTCTTGAAAACTCAGAGATGTGGATTGGGACGGCAATTCAATTACCACACAAAATCTTGGTGCTTGTCTAAAACCGTAGGTAATTCGGTCAGGGATTTTTACGCAGGTGGTGGGAGAAAAACACTGATTCTGGATTCAGACGGCAATAAAATCACAAATGATGAAAATACCTTACGACCCCACAAGAAACAATTACCATCCAAATAGGGCTTTTGACAGTAGATGGCGCTTATGGAATAGCAGAAATATATTGAAATAGATTCTTCCCATAAGGCTGTTTTGTTCTGGCTTTGGCAGTGCATGAAGGCCAATTTTTGTTATAGCACCATGCTACTCTAACAAAATGCCGTTCATGCTTAATTCAAGCACTTTCAAGGACATATGTTTGTTTTCAAGTACTTTCCAGGCCTTGAATCCATGTGTCTGAAATTCAAGAACTTTCAAGTACTTTCAAGAAGCGTGGGAACCCTGCTCACTGCAATTCATACGTATTTTACGAGGTGGCTATTTATGTATGAAGGTACAAAGATGATTCTTTAATTTAACAATAAAACACTGTGAACTTGACATACTGTATCTTCAGAATCTTCTCTTCAAAAACTGAATGTACTGTACACTTCGTGTCTGTTTTCTCTGCCACGGGTTAAGATTCATTATATATTGTCCTCATTGAGGATTCTAAAATAGTCTCTTTGTTGAAGGATAAGAAACATTAGATATTGAAAAGGATCATCATTTACTTAGCAAGTAGTTGCAAAAAAATTCTATATTAAAGTTTTGGTAAAAAGTTTCTATTAATTTCTTATTTCAAAGAGAATAGACTCTGTATTCTCTTCTCTGTAATCTGCTGTGCGTTATCTGCCTTCCTTAGCTGCACGGCCTTTTATGTTTTATTCATTACAACTTGACGAATAATGATTCTGATTGAAATGTAATTCGCAAAACAATTTACAACAAGAGTCTTTTCATTTCCCTTGTTTTTTCCACCATACCCATTATTCGTTTGGCTACATCAATTTATGCAAACGCACCCTCAGTCATTTCCTCGTTGAAGTGGTTGATTTGTTTGTCGTGGATTGACGTGCAGTTTTCTCGTGCATTATTGAACAAAGCTCAGCGACTACAATTAGCACAATTTCAGCAGCAGCCGAAGTGGTAGTTAAGGCAGCGTGCTCGTGCAATGACCCTTTTTTCAAGTTGTCACTATTTGGGAGATGGGAATACACCCATAAGTAAAACTGTCAAAACATAGAAGGTCTTTTTGGTTGATCTAATATGCATCCATTCAAACTGCTGCATGCTTCAGGAATACCAATGTAGTTTCACCTCCAATTCCCTCCATGATTCAGCCCTTCGCTTCACAAATGCTATAGTGCAGGTCAAGCAAGGATACCGCAAAATAGCTCCCAAGAAACTTTGGTGTGGTGTGTGTGTCCACCCGTTTCTTCTTCCCCCCTGTCGAAGTTGTGTGTCCTTTCCCCACAAAACTCTAGGTTGTATGTCCTGAGGCACCAAGACTTTGACAGGAAGGATCTGTCTGGCATGTCTGCAGTAATTAGCGCTGACTGCTTCAGAAGAGAGTCGAGTGGCGCTGCAGCGTCTCTCTTATGTACAAGCATCTAGGCAGATACTGACCAGGCTTTCGGGTGACTGCAACTGGATTGACCTTGCATGGAGCAATTTGCTAATACTAAGCAGGATTTGTCATGCTATGTCGCCTGACAGTTTGTCAAAGGATTACAGAGTAAACAGCAAGGTTCTAGCATTGTCTTTACTCTGTGGGTTTGATGTCTTATTCCAGAGATTATTTGACTTTATTTAAAGTCGAGCACACTGCTTAAATACTTCTGACATGGTTGATCAGTTCAAGTCTCAGCTTTCTGACTTTGAGTTATATTAGTGTTGGGACTGGGAGGATATTAGGTGATTTTAGAGTTCGGTAAACATGGCCAAGTTCCAGGGAAAATTGATAAAACGTTATTGGCGCTGTGCATAAATCACAGCATTATGTTCCTAATGTGATGTGATGAAAAAGCTTTATTTTTTTTAATCATTGTAAGAATACAACCCTGTTTTTTTTTTGTATTATTCTTTTATGAGAATTATGCTAGATGTTGAATTGATATTTACAATTGTATTCAAATTGATAATGTAATGTAGTGGATAAAACCAATTTCTAATAATTATAAACTCATTTTAATCATGTGTCCCACTTTTGTGATATTGATATCCCTGCTTAAAAATTGTAACATCCATGAAGTGACATAATTTGGACCATTTACAGTTATTTAGGTGTGAATTTAGTGACCATTCAAGCCTTTTACTGAAGTAATTATGAAAATGATAAAAAAATATGTTTGCTTTAATATATATATATATATATATATATATATATATATATATATATATATATATATATATATATATATATATATATATATATATATATATATATATATATATATATATATATATGGTTATTATAATTATCTAAAACTATTAAAACATTTATGTTAATTGGAATGAAGCTGAAATAAAACAAAATATAAAAATTAGTTGAAAAACTTAGCCTAAATGAAAATTTGATTAAATTAGCACTTGTTGAAGGACTAAAATGATTAACTGGAAATAAATACAAAACAAACCTAAACCAAAATAAAAATATATTAAACCTAAATAGCAATATTAAAATATTTATTTATTTAAACGACAAAAGCACACAATGAGCTAAAACATAACAAAAATATAAAAATAAAAGATACCTCAAAATATGAATAAAAACTAAAAAAACTAAAATAACGTTTTCTTTTTGCATATTTACTGGATAAAGTAACATCATTCTGGGTTTTAAACCGTGTTTAGATCCCGGTGCTACAAAATTTGAAAATCTCATATTAAATAAATGCCAAATAATGTATAATTTACATTTCCTGAAGGTTAAGTACTTCTTTTCTCTGATAATTGGGAATCTGATCTTCTATCTTGTCGCTGTTCATGGAAAGTGCCAATCATGCAGTCACCCTGTGATAGATAAAATGTCATTCAGTTGGTTACTTCATATTCTATTAAAAAAATAGCTGAAGTATTCCTTGACTCAATCTCATAAGACACAGAGTCAGCTGTGGCCTTTGACAAAATCCACAATTGTGGAATATGACATTAAGGATTTCAGACACTGTATTTCATTTCTGAGTTATCGATCCACTCAGTGGTTTCTGATGTTGAGCATAAGATGGTCTTGAAACCCTAACTTATAGCTGTCTTAGTAATCCCACTTACCTCACAATGGGGGGACAAGGGCAGTTTCAGTCATTACGCAATGAGTGTCGGATCAGGACATCGTAGATGTCGCGGCCAGATGGGAATACTTAGTGACAAATCATGCTGACTCCAACTTGCGGGAACGAGGGACCAAATTCTGCCTCAGGAATAAATCTGACCCAAGTGCACAAAGATATACTGAGAAACGTATTTTCATTTTTGCAGCGGCATAAATCATGTTTGGATGAAAAAATAATAAGGTAACACTTTATTTTAGGGTTCAATTCTCACTGTTAACTAGTTGCTTATTAGCATGCATATTACTAGGATATTGGCTGTTTATTAGTACTTATCAAGCACATGTTAATGCCTTATTTTGCATGACCATATTCTACATCCTTAATCCTACATACCTAAACTTAACAACTACTAACTATTATTAAGCCGTAATCATGAGTTTATCGAGGCACAAAACACTGGCTCCCTATTAAACATTGAGTACATTTTAAAATCTTGCTTACTTACAAAGCACTAAATGGTTTAGCTCCCCAGTACTTGACAGAGCTCTTAATACATTATATTCCTTCACGTCTATTGTGGTCTCAAAATTCTTGTCAGTTGATAATACCTAGAATATAAAAATCAACTGCAGGTGGTAGATCCTTTTCCTATTTAGCACCTTTGGAACAGTCTTCCGAGCCTTGTTCGGGAAGCAGACACACTCTGTCATTTTAAATCTAGACTTAAAACCCATCTCTTTAACCTGCCATACACATAGAACATTATCAATTTCTATTATTCAAATCAGTTAAATGATTGTTAGGCTGCATAAAGCCAGAACCGGGAACACTTCCTATAACACCCGATGTACTCATTACATCATAAGAAGAATGGCATCTACACTAATATTATTCTCTCCGTTTATCCTGAGGTTTACTGTAGTCAGCCGGATCCGAGCCATATCCAGGTGGACCTGCGCCTAGACACGACCACAATGCATCCCTAAAGTGTCTGCAGGGATCGCGTCAACTAGACTCTGCACTGTGAAGGCCTCATCGACACGACAGCCATTGGCACTGACCCTCAACTAACCCGTCACCGGAGTGATGGCTCCGATCTTCAACCAGATGGAACTGGACAAATATTCTGAATGTTCCGATCCAATTTGACTTCTGACCTTTAATGTTGCCTGAATCATAATCATACTATATTCGTTCGTTGGCCAGAGGAGAACTAGCCCTCTGACTGATCAGGTTGAGGTTTTTTTTCTCCATTATGTCACCTGATGGAGTTTTTGTTCCTTGCTCACACCGTCGCCTTTGTCACCTTTTGGCTTACTTAGTTGGGGACACTAAATATTCAACAATATTACTGATCTGCCTGCATTGACACCATGCTGGACGATGATATTACTGTTTTCTCCAGAGCGGCTATACTGCCAAATCAAAATTTGGCTTTTGGTTTACTTAGTTGGGGACACTAAATATTCAACAATATTGCTGATCTGCCTGCATTGACACCACATAAGAATTAAACTACTCTCTGTGTATGCTGGGTCAAAAATAACCCAAGTTGGGTTGACAATGGTCTAACCCAGCAATTGGGTTGTTTTAACCCAGCATTTGGGTTGTTTTAACCCCCTTTGTTGGTTTAAATTGTTGCTTAAAACAACCCAATTGCTGGGTTAGTCCATTTTCAACTCGACTTGGGTTATTTTTATCCCAGCATTTTTTAGAGTGTAAGCTGGACGATGATATTACTGTTTTCTCCAGAGCGGCTATACTGCCAAATAAAAAATTGTTGCATTATTTTCCTGTTACCACTATAAAGCTGAAACTATCTGTATTGTAAAAAGCGGTATGTAGATACAGTGTATCCGGAAAGTATTCACAGCACTTCACTTTTTCCACATTTTGTTATGTTATAGCCTTATTCCAAAATTATTTTTCTCAATTCTACAAACAATACCCCATAATGACAACGTGAAAGATGTTTGTTTGAAATCTTTGCAAATTTACTGAAAATAAAAATATATGTACATAAGAATCACATGTACATAAGTATTCACAGCCGTTGCTCAATACTTTGTTGAAGCATCTCTGGCACCAATTACAGCCTCAAGTCTTTTTGAGTATGATGCTACAAGCTTGGCACACCTATTTTTGGGGAGTTTCTCCCATTCTTCTTTGCACGATATCTCAAGCTCCATCAGGTTGGATGGGGAGCGTCAGTGCACAGCCATTTTCAGATCTCTCCAGAGATGTTCAATCGGGTTCAAGTCTGGGCTCTGGCTGGGCCACTCAAGAACATTCACAGAGTTGTCCCGTAGCCACTCCTTTGTTATCTTGGCTGTGTACTTAGGGTCGTTGTCCTGTTGGAAGATAAACCTTTGCCCCAGTCTGAGGTCCAGAGCGCTCTGGAGCAAGATTTCATCAAGGATGTCTCTGCATATTGTTGCATCTTTCTCTCGACCCTGACTAGTCTACCAGTTCCTGCCGCTGAAAAACATCCCCACAGCATGATGCTACCACCACCATGCTTCACTGTAGGGAGGGTATTGGCCAGGTGATGAGCGATGCCTGGTTTCCTCCAGACATGATGCTTGGCATTCAGGCCAAAGAGTTCAATCTTGGTCTGAGAGTCCTTCAGGTGCCTTTTGGCAAACTCCAAGCGGGCTGTCATGTGTCTTCTGGCCACTCTACTATAGAGGCCTGATTGGTGGAGTGCTGCAGAGATGGTTGCTATTCTGAAAGGTTCTTCTCTCTCCACAGAGAAACTGTCAGAGTGACCATCGGGTTCTTGGTCACCTCCCTGACATTTAGGTATTGGATAGAATTAAGGGATGTAGAATATGGTCATGCAGAATAAGGCATTAATATGTGCCTTATATGTACTAATAAACAACCAATATCCTAGTAATATGCATGCTAATAAGCAATAGTGAGAAATGGACAAATATGCTACATGAATGATTCAATGACTCATTTGTTAAATCAGTAGCTGTGTCTCAAATTACATACATCCCTACTTTATAGACGTATCCCATGAGGCCACGGGAGAGGATTTGTGAATGGCAGTGAAGCGATGTGTCTGATCACATGGTAATGACAGCATGGAAAATGTTGTATGTCCATATTACATTCATACTACACACATTGATACCATATAAAACACACTTTTTAGTGTTTGCAGTAAGTACTTATTCAAAACAAGTATCTACTCAAGAAAATATGCAACACATATCGTAAATGATTCAACGAATCACTCATGAAGATGGTCTCTTGATTCATTCCCGAATGAATGAATGAATTATTCATATGATTCACTCATAAAGACAGTAATTTGTCATCACCTACTGTGCAACCTACAGAAATCAATAGCCTATATTAGCATTCAATAGCACTGAAAAACTGAAAACAATTTGGTCTAGGATATTCGAGAAACTGCTAGTAAATTTCACAAATACATTCAATTTCTATGCATTACACTAGAAAAGCCTCTTTAAAGGCAATTGCTCAGTTATGCTTGGTTGTGTGTCATATCATCTGATTCATTTTTATGCTTCAATCCCCTGCTTAAAAATCCAGGTCACACTGTTCGGATTTCAACAACTTATAGGTTTGGGTCTTTCATCTGCAAAATCAGGTCTTAAGCACATCTTTGAAAAAAATGTGTTGCTAGTCCACAAGGCTTTATGTGGGAAAATTGCAATGGCATCAAGACCTCCACGCTTAAGGATGTTCAGTTTACTGCAATTCCCCCCTCGCATGTGCTGTGAATACTGACAATGCTAATGGACCTCAATGTTTCATCGGGGAAAATATGTCCGGATGACAAAAGAACACTGGCTAGACGAAGATCAAAAAGGAAATTGTATTTTGAAAATATATATTTAAAACTGACACACACAAAAATGGCCTGAGAAAAAGATTAGGCTTAAGTAATGCCACGTGATTATTTTAAACTACAACAGCAATGCTCTGAGTCATGAAGAAGTCAATACGTCTAGACAGAGGATCTGGGATTGCAAAGTGACGCTAAAAATGACATCAAAAAAATCTTTATTTTTAGCTCGCTGGGTCATTATCAACATATGGTGACAAATATGTCCCTTGACTTTTCAGTCATAAAAAAAGGAGAAAAACCAGTCAAGACACTCAATATAAAAGGCATCATTTTAAAACATAACAGCATAAAAATAGACAAAAAAGTTAATATTTCAGTGTATGACATAGTTATTTATTTGTTTATTTAGTCATTAGTGCAATGCTTAACAATTTTTCAAAAAGAGCATATATAAAATATTATAGTTCTGCTTGTCCCTTGCTTTTGGTGTCGTTAAAAATCTGAATACTGAAAATATGAAGGTTTTGAAAAGTGCCTAGATCAACGTATCAACGTGTGATTGGTTTTAGGGTTCAATCTAGACAAAAACTCTCACAGGATTGAGATATATATTTTCAGAGTTTCCCGAGTCAGTCTAGGCTTACATGCACATTGTCTCTTGATTTAAAGGTCACATCCTCCAACGACAGAAGTAGTGAGAACACGCACTGCCATTCCATGTTAGCTGATGACAGAGCAGTCTCAGACATTGATTCATGGTGAAGAACATGAGGCTGATGAATCCTGCAATGAATCGCACTTAGAGGTGTATTAAAGTATTAGAGGTGTAACAGCAAACATGAAGATTGCAAAATTTATCAGAGATGAAATAGATATGACCTTTTCATTTTGATGTTCTCTGTATATTGGGAATTGGCATTGTGATGGAGTGTTTCGCCATTCTTTCACATCTATGTCGATGCGGAGGTGATGATGTTAATGGTGCACATTGATGTGTGTCAAATTGTCTTCATTTATTTTTTAGCCTGCAGAAAATGTGGAGCAAAAAATCACAGATGGATGGAATGGTGCAACAGAAAAAAAAGAAAAAAAAATCCAAATGTTGGAAGTTTGCTGGTTTGAGTCACATAAGGCCCTTATAAATGTCATGTGTGTGGATGGGTGGATGGGTGGGTGGATGGGTGG
Organism: Gobio gobio; assembly: GCF_949357685.1. Lineage (NCBI taxonomy): Eukaryota > Metazoa > Chordata > Actinopteri > Cypriniformes > Gobionidae > Gobio > Gobio gobio. Next base: position 8,757,491 of record NC_137099.1, on the reverse strand, counting down.
TTGGATGGATGGATGGATGGATTGAATGGATGGATGGGTGTATGGATGAGTGGATGGTGGGTGGGTGGATGAGTGGATGGTGGGTAGGTGGGTGGGTGGATGGGTGGGTTTATTGGTGGATGGATGGATGGGTGGGTGGTTGTGTGGATGGGTGGAAGGATGGATGGATGGATGGATGGATGGATGGATGGGTGAGTGGATGGGTGGGTGGATGAATGGATGGGTGGGTGGATTGGTGGATGGGTGGATAGATGGATGGGTGGGTGTATGGATGAGTGGATGGTGGGTGGATGAATTGGTGGGTGGATTGGTGGATAGATGGATGGGTGGATTGATGGATGATGGGTGGGTGGATGGATGGATGGACGGATTGGTTGGATGGATGGGTGGATTGGTGGAATGGTGGATGGGTGGATTGGTGGATGGATGGATGGATTGGTTGGATGGATGGGTGGATTGGTGGAATGGTGGATGGGTGGATATATAGATGGGGGATGGGTGGGTGTTTTGGTGGATGGGTGGATGGATGGGTGGGTCGATGGATGGGTGGGTGTATGGATGAGTGGATGGTGGGTGGGTGAAAGGATGGGTGGGTGGATTGGTGGATAGATGGATGGGTTGGTGGATGGGTTGGTGGATGGATGGATGGATGGATGGATGGATGGGTGGGTGGGTGGTTGGATGGATGGATGGATGGATGGATGGATGGATGGGTGGATGGATGGGTGGGTGGGTGGATGGATGGGTGGGTGGGTTTATGGATGGTGTGAGACTTACAGACATTAATGCTGTTTCTGAGGCCTGTGTCGAATAAATGAATGTGAACTTTTATCAGTCATGTTTCCTCTCAGTGTTTTTGCTTTGTTATTCACAGTTGACTATTTTTATGTTTTTGACTGAATCTCAACACAAGATTGCTGGTAATTTGAGGTTAAAGCACAAGAAGCAATGCTACATTTCCATCTTCATTCCCAGCAGCACAAATCTCAGTCAGATGAGTCGTGCGGAAGGCTGAGCTTGATGCCGTTTTCACACTCTTAAAGCACAGCGTGACATGAACTTTAAAGACCCTCTTGTTCAGATACTAGTCTCACCTCACTGTATAAATATTATTACCACTGTGAATATGACTCATATGCTTTCATATGGACATTTAGAAGTGATTGAATCATTTAGGATGTGTACAAACACACACATACACACGGAAGGTGCAAACATCTTCTTCATGCATTTTCATACATCTTTGCAAGTCCTCATGAGACGATGTCCATAGTGCTGCATTTGGACATGAACCACATGTAGCTGCCATTACTGCTCAATCTCATTCAGTTGAAATTAGTGAGTGTTTGGTTTGTGTTTCACATATCTACAGATCAATCAATGTTGCACTCAGTATGCTAATGTTCATCAAATGTGTTCATTTAAAGCAATGTCATTATTAGAACAAGCCACATGATGTACAACTGACTCATTTGAAAATGCCTGTAGCAGTGTAAAGTACACATTAACAAAAATATCAATTTATTTTCAATACGTTGCACCTTGTTGGGGTCTTTAAGCATGTATACAGGGGCACTGATTTTTCATGAGCCACTGCTGCTTCCCCCTCCTATTTGAAATGATTGAAGCAATTAGTGTGATTAATCTAAAGTGTTGGAAACATGGGAGGCAAAATATCAAAACGGGATAAGAGAGTGAGAAAGAGAAACGTTTTGATTTTATAATTGCATTTTAGATGGATTGTATAATTGCATATATCTTACATTACATTTATGCTTCATGCTCTTTCCTGTTGCATGTTCAGCTAATATGATTTTCCTCTGCAAAAACTGTGAATTTCAACTCGGACAGCTCGTAAGGGTGCCCTGCTGATGTGTTCAACACGAATCAAAGATCCTTTGCCCTGTCTAGGTAAAAAAAATACCAGTGGATTTCATGCTACTGGTCAGCCTGATATTGTCCATTTCCTGCAGAATCTCTTGGGGGAAGGTAAATGTCACTAAATGTCAGCACTGGTCCAAACGGCCCGAAAGCCAAATATTACCTTATTTATTATGCCTAGTACTTTGGTAAAACCTATTAACATTCTTTCCACTTTTTCAGGTCAATCCATTTGCCACAATCAGCCTTTTCATCACCCCACGACACAATAGTAGGCAACACGTTCTAACACACAACTCGTCACATATTGGCGCTTGGTCAGGACCCTTTGGCATCACTTTTTAACACACAGAGTATACAGAGCCATTTTTCGAGCACAGGGTACTCCATTGACTTCAATGAAAAACCTCTGGAGTCGTCCGTTGGGCATGGGAATGTTATTGTCATGATGAAATTATATTGGGTTATGATTTTGCCATTATGACATGTTGGAGTGTGACTCTCAATTTAATCAGCCAGCATAATTTGATTTACATTTATAAAAAAAAATATTTAAGCTATTTAGACACATTTAAACACATAACCTAGGGCTGTAACAATTTGACCCAAAAAAACAAAAAAAAACCTCGATTAATTTTACCTCAATTACGATTAATGAACAATTATTTTGCTCTTCTTTTTTTTTGCTTTCCTTTTTTTGCCCTCATAGTTCACTGATAAGGTTTGTACTGTAAATATTTTCTACTATTAGAGGTGGGATATTTCTTTCTAATGAAAAAGTGCATTTCTTGATTTTAAAATACTTGTTCACTTTCAGCAGTTATTGTCTATGGGGCATATTTCTGTTTGTTGTACATCCGATAAATTAGCACAGTAGGCCTACATTACATTTATTTGAATGCATTAATGAGAGAGTGATTGTGTGTGTGAATTAGTCATACCGTCTCTATTAATTATGAAGCTGTGGTTTGTACTTACTTCAAAAGGTATTAAAATCTATGCTATAACGGTTGAGTTTCTAAGCTACTTTAGTGATAAATCACAGGACAGCGTTGACAATGAGTTTCTGCGGTCCTCTGCGCGCGATCTTCACGCGATGTGCGAGCTACTGTCTGTAAGAGTGTTCGTGTGTCACAAAATATCAGGCATTAGTTCATAATACACATCTGATGGTCTAAAATCGCTTCAATGTTCAAACTGGCAGGCCTTAAAACACATACAAATGACAAAGCTTTGTGAGGATGCAAGTGAACGTGATCTGGCTTGCTTCAGGGCACGCGCGTGCGTTGTCAGAGACACGACGCGGCTCTCTGTCTCACAGAATAAAGCTTGTGAGCACTGAACGGAGAAGTTTTCCATAACGTTGTTCTTGAATAGTGCACAATCACTTTAATGTTCAAACTGGCACGCCTTTAAACTCATTCAATTGACAAACTTCATGAGGACGCAAGTGAAAGTGATCTGACTACGGGGCCTGTGTGTGTGTGTGTATCAGTGCATATAAGAACGGCAATTAACTTACCTGTATAAACTGTGTAAAACATGCAATTACCATAGTAATTCTGAGCATCTATGAACAAAGATAACTGCTTCTGAGTCCTGCATCTTTCCGTGTGCCTGCAAACTGCACTTGATGTGACTGACAAGGCGGAGTCACTTGAAAACCGAAATAACCGACATGGGAAAATCGTCCAGCCCTAACGTAACCCAACCCCATCCCTAAACCTACCCATTTGTATATTATATGATATGAAACACAGGATATAACAGGCAGATACAACTGCATGCACAATATATTCCAAGAGTTCCCGAGGCCAAACGATTGATTTGTGAGAAGAAAATCCCCAAAAGCGATCAGCATCTGCCGAAGATCATGAACACATTCAAAAATTTTCGCCCGAAAAAACGTTATGTCAGCTTTGATAGTGAAATTGAATTGGCTCTCATATGTCTCGTGACCAATTGCGTCATTACGTCAGCTTTGATTGTAAAATGTCATTGGCTCTCGTGTGTCTTTTTGTGTCATGCTAAAAAGTCGGGTGTATCTTTTGAATGAGATTTGTGTGCGTGCGTTCATGGAGCGGCGAGATCCTCATTTCAGCGATTAAAACATTAAGATCAACTCTGTTCTTCACATAAATATATCAAATGACTTCAGAAGACTTGGAATGCAAAATTAGTTAATACTTTTTATACTGTTTTAGTCAGTTTGCAATAAATACCTGTGACTGTACTTTTAGTTATGTGTTTTATATTGTTGAGAAGTGGGTAGGTTTAGGGTAGGAGTGGGGTTAGTTGCTCCAAAATATAAAAGTAGCCTATAAATATTTATAAAATCATGTCTGCTTTTACAAATGCAAAGAATTAAATGCTTCTTGATCTGACGCATTGGGCAAACAACTGAAATCAATGGAGTTCCCTGCGCGTCGGAAAATGGCGCTAAAGGGGTACCCTGTGCATTAAAAACGGACGCCGAGGGGTCCTGACCAAGCATGTGACGAGTTGGGAGTGAGAATGTGTTGTAGTAAGCTATCAATCTGGAGGATTGTATTTGTTATTTTTAGGGCCTCAAATAATTGTGCATGTAAATAATATCACATGAAATCAACCTATTTACTCAAACCTAATTATTCTTCCCCATGTTTGCCCTACTAATCTATCATCAAAACTTTTAATGATCCAATTAACTCCAGATGGATAAAATTAAGTCCCACCCAAATTTTTTTTTTCTCATTGAATATCTAGGAGTGTAAAATGGTTGGGAATGTCCTTTCATGTTGCACTTCAAAGTGCACAGTCTTATTTGTATTCAACTCACAAATCAGCAGTAGAATTGTTTACCCGGATATCTGTAAAGTATGATCTATTGCACAAAACGTCCTTAAACGTGTCAGCTTTGCTGCATCATAATAGTTCAACGCCTACTGGTTATGCTGGAAATCTGCAAAACTATCAAGTGTGTCTTTTCAATAATTCATGATCCTATATCGAGACCCACCTGGACCCACTGTATGTGATCCATGATAAATCTTTGTTACTATAAATCTCGCTCATACGTAATCAATCTAAATGCGTGCGTGTCTGCAATCATCCATCATCATGAAGAATCCAGCTTTGATTACATTCAGTTTTGCCTCTTGCCTCATGAAGAGGTTTCTCACACTCTCAGAACTGCATTATGGTTATCATCTATGGATGAACACACAGATGAATGCAATATGTCGCATGGCCCCAGATATGGTGATCACAAGAGTTATATAGTGTAGGAGAGACTTCAAGAGCCATTCAACGGATGTGTTGATGGCAGCCACGCAATCTGCATCTAATCCATACGCATAAATCTGATGCGAGTTGGACAGGATTGAGCTCTGGCTACAAAAGGCAATATCACCGTCCGCCAGCCATGCATTCAGCGGCACAAGCCCTTGAAATGGGAAGACGCTCCATACCTGCGGATGCCAAGACGGGGTGCAGAGGAGATAATGTGTCTGACTGCAGGTCCAAATGTGTGATTTGACGACAGAGATATGGATCAGTACACTCAAGGACAATTTCTTTTTGCAAAAAGCTGTTAGACTACAGTCATATCTTAGCGGGACATTCCAGCACACTTGTACAGGGAAACGTCACTTTAGCAGCTTTTATCCCACTCCACCAAACATCACTCTTGAAGCATATTCAAATGACATTCAAAACTCACGCTGGCATTCGGCTTTACTTTAAGCTAAACTTTAATGGTTAGAAGGAAAATTCTGTCATTACTTAGTCAGCAGTGACTACGTTTATATGTGCACCAATAAATGCGACTATTTATAATAATCAGAGTAAGGTCTTAATCGCAGTAATATGTTTACATGACATGAGCAGAACTCTTCACTCCAGTTTACACTCACCTAAAGGATTATTAGGAACACCATACTAATACTGTGTTTGACCCCCTTTCGCCTTCAGAACTGCCTTAATTCTACGTGGCATTGATTCAACAAGGTGCTGAAAGTATTCTTTAGAAATGTTGGCCCATATTGATAGGATAGCATCTTGCAGTTGATGGAGATTTGTGGGATGCACATCCAGGGCATGAAGCTCCCGTTCCACCACATCCCAAAGATACTCTATTGGGTTGAGATCTGGCGACTGGGGGCCATTTTAGTACAGTGAACTCATTGTCATGTTGAAGAAACCAATTTGAAATGATTCGAGCTTTGTGACATGGTGCATTAGGATGGGTACATGGTGGTCATAAAGGGATGGACATGGTCAGAAACAATGCTCAGGTAGGCCGTGGCATTTCAACGATGCCCAATTGGCACTAAGGGGCCTAAAGTGTGCCAAGAAAACATCCCCCACACCATTACACCACCACCACCAGCCTGCACAGTGGTAACAAGGCATGATGGATCCATGTTCTCATTCTGTTTACGCCAAATTCTGACTCTACCATCTGAATGTCTCAACAGAAATCGAGACTCATCAGACCAGGCAACATTTTTCCAGTCTTCAACTGTCCAATTTTGGTGAGCTTGTGCAAATTGTAGCCTATTTTTCCTATTTGTAGTGGAGATGAGTGGTACCCTGTGGGGTCTTCTGCTGTTGTAGCCCATCCGCCTCAAGGTTGTGCGTGTTGTGGCTTCACAAATGCTTTGCTGCATACCTCAGTTGTAACGAGTGGTTATTTCAGTCCAAGTTGCTCTTCTATCAGCTTGAATCAGTCGGCCCATTCTCCTCTGACCTCTAGCATCAACAAGGCATTTTCGCCCACAGGACTGCCGCATACTGGATGTTTTTCCCTTTTCACACCATTCTTTGTAAACCCTAGAAATGGTTGTGTGTGAAAATCCCAGTAACTGAGCAGATTGTGAAATACTCAGACCGGCCTGTCTGGTACCAACAACTATGCCACGCTCAAAATTGCTTAAATCACCTTTCTTTCCCATTCTGACATTCAGTTTGGAGTTCAGGAGATTGTCTTGACCAGGACCACATCCCTAAATGCATTGAAGCAACTGCCATGTGATTGGTTGATTAGATAATTGCGTTAATGAGAAATTGAACAGGTGTTCCTAATAATCCTTTTGGTGAGTGTAGTGTACATCCAATTTTCATTATTCTGATTATTCGCTAATAAGTATGGTTATTCCGCTCTGGGATTGGCAAACAGTATGCATGTTACCAGCCATTGTTTTAAAGGAACACACTGACTTTTTGGGACTTTAGCTTATTCAGATAAGTACATACATATCATTCATCGTGTACTAAGACCGACGGAAAATGAAAAGTTGTGATTTTCTAGACCGATATGGCGAGAAACTATTCTCTCATTCCTGCGTAGTAATCAAGAAACTTTGCTGCCGTACTATGCTTGCAGCGGCGCAATGATATTATGTAGCGCCTGAAAATAGGCTAACTTCCGTCAACATAACCAATGTGACAACCTGCTTGCACAGGGAGCGTGCTGGGGACTATTTTCAGGCGCTGCGTAATATCACTGCGCCGCTGCACCCATGGTATGGCAGCAAAGTTCCTTGATTATTAGAGTTATGGCACGCACAGAGATGAGAATGGTTTGTATGGACTTATCTAACTCTGGGGGATAGCCTACGGTTTATAAGCTAAAGTCCCAAAAAGTTGGCGTGTTCCTTTAATCTACTCGCAGCAAATTCATAATTCTTTTATATGGACAGAGCTTACTGGATATTATTTGGCACCGTGATGAACATCACAATGCCGGGTTTGCCAATGTGTTCTTTGTGCCATCTAGATGAAGGATGATGAAACTTCAGAATAATGTCACAAAGTTCATTCATGAAATTGTGTGAACAACACAGTATCCGTGTACGTCCGCGAACATGTGCTCTTTGGTCAGAATGCTAATAATGCGATTAATGTGTTTACATGCCTGTTTAATGCGATTAAAATGTGACTATGGTTACTACAATTATGAGCTTAATCGCATTAGTTTGATCGAAGTATTGCGTTTACATGAGGTAAAGTTTAATTGCAATATTGTCAAAATCCTATTATAATCGCATTATGAGGGAGCATGCAAACGTAGACACAGTGACAATTCACATTTCTATTACAAACAAATGTTGTTCTATTGAACTTACTATTCAACAAAATATTATGAAAAAAATGCGTCACAGTTTCCACAAAAATATTAAGTAGAGCTGGCCAGTATTGCCAGCCTAGAAGAAGAGGGGGTTCTTTGTTTTTTTTTTGTTTTTTTAGTGGACCTTTTTCAGTCTCATTTCCATTTTGCATTTAATTATGAGGTTCAAATACTTAATTGTGGTGACTTTTTAAGCACCAAGTTGTGCTGGATTATCTTGTCTGCTGGTTTCTTAGGCTATTTTCTGTGTATCAAAAAGCATGCTTAATTATTACAGTGTTGTCAAATTGCTAACCAAGATCATGTACCACCTTTTTCAGTCCAAACACACACTGTGTGGTGTATATTTGTGCATATTATTTGGTATGGATAACCAAAACTTGCCCACAATGTTCAAATCACAAATTCATGTGACAGAACTATTAAGCTAACATGTTTTTGTTTCACGTTGTGAAGTTTTGAAGAAGTAACTCAATAAACATTTGTATGATCACTAATTGGTTAGTTTAAGCCTATTTATTAATAAACCATGCGCACACACACACACACACACAAACTAGTCAGGGGGGTATGGGGGCATGCTCCCCCGAGAAAATTTGTATTTCTCTGATCTACATAATGTGTATTTTAAGACGTTTGAAGGCCAAAAAATGGATGAGAAATAGCTTTAAAATCAGATCAGTGGGCAGTAGATTATTTGTCAATTCCAGGTCTCTCCTCATCTCCATCACTCTTTCTTTTTCTCTAATTCGCCTTATCTTGTCCTGTCTCTTCCCCTCCTAAAGCAGTCAAGAAAGTAAACATAGGGTCAATTTATATTTAGAATATTTTTTTATTAATCACTTTCTAAGACAAGTTCATTTACTGAAGGCTACGAACGCTATATATATAGTATATATATATACATATATATATATATATATATATATATATATATATATATATACATATATATATATATATATATATATATATATATATATATACATATATATATACATATATATATATATATATATATATATATATATATATACATATATATATACATATATATATATATATATATATATACATATATATATACATATATATATACATATATATATACATATATATATACATATATATATATATATATATATATATATATATATATATATATATATATATATATATATATATATATATATATATATATATATATATATATATATATATATATAATCATTCACAATATGTATCATAATATATATCTTATGCCTTATATGAAGAAAGTTTCATTACTGTTTCTTGTTCTCTCACATTGACAGTTGCTAATTATTACATCATGAATCATGTAAATTATATAGGCCTATTTTCAATTCAAATTTGCGAAATTAGACAAAAGTGTATTAGTTTGCCTGATTATTTATGTCGGTATTAACATTTCAATCCTAAAACAGCTGCCAAATATGAAATGTTTAGTTTAGCTACCTACATCTTATCTCGCACTTTATGACCGTTTACTGAATCGTCTGGAATAATGATGCTGAAAATCACAGGAATAAATTACATATTAAGATATTACAATAGAAAATGGTATTTTATATTGTAATAATATTTCACTATTTTACTGTATATTTTCATCAAATAAATGCAACCTTGACGAGCATAAAAGATGTCTTTCAAAAAATCTTGAACCTATATATGCATCTTTGTAGCGATAGGCGGTATTCTGTACATTGTACATTTATTAGTCTGTTCTACATGTCATGAAATCAGTGATGTCTGAAGACATTTGATCCTCATTTGGCTCATAATGGGTGATGCAGATTATGCTTACATTTCTCAAACCCATTTTAGTTTTACAGCAGCTCTTTAATATGCAAATAATCCATCTTAAGTATATCCATTGAGAGAACATCAGCTTGTAGATGAACATGTTTGCAATTAACAACTTTCTCAGAATGAATGCTGTAATCGTTAATTAGTGTTTGGGTGCAGAAACATATCCCAGTGGCAGCTGGACTATCCCATAATTCAGTTCATAATCAGTCCAATGTGTTTCCCCTCTTCATGGCTGACCCAGTCGCCCGGGCGAACAGTCTCCGACACTTACGACTCCATAATGTCAAAATATACATCACTAACCTGCATAATTTGACAAAGCATCCCTGTTAAAAGGCCAATATTTAGCCCTTTGACACTGTCAAAGTCATCTGTCATTGTTGGCGGGCGTTCGCTGATCTATTGACATGCAGTCTATGCGAGCTTACACTCTGCTGCCCTTTGCATAAGAATGGTGGGTGATAACGATCATATTTCTCATAATTAAGTCTGAAATTGTCATCACACCAGAGTTCATGGAATAAATCCACCATTAGCAACTAATAAAGAGCCTTACAGAAGATATTCTTAATAAAGAGACACTCACTCTGCCGAAGGGCAGTTAAGTGAAGAATTAGGTAAGGCTACTAAATCAAACAATAAGGTCATCAGAGACATAATCAGAGAAATACAATTATAATTATGAAAGGAGCCCTTCATTTTCCGAGTTCCCTTACGCAAAAAAAAAAAAAAAAAGTTTATTCAAGTGCTATAAGTATACTTCTTTTAAACTAAAAATAACAACCTATACTTTCAGTCTACTTTTTATACTTCTCAGAAATATACTTAAAATTACACTTAAGCATACTTGAAAGTATAATGTGAATTAAAAGTATAATTAAGTACTCTAAATATACTTGGCTTGCTGTAGTTGTGTTTACTCTTTTGCCTATTAAATACATTTTTCACATAGTTTTACATACTGTTTTACAAAGTTACATTGTTTGAACATATTGTTTTATAAAAGAAAACAGATGTGTACCTTATTCTGATGAGTATCTGAATTTTGTGTAGGCTAGTCCACTGGTAGTGTACATGAGAATTTACTTCAAATCTACTTGATTCTTTCTCCGCCATTGACTACGTTTTCTGGCTATCCATGGCTATCCGCTATTACGCATTTTCTGAAACAGTACAGAATCTCCAGCTCAATACACAGACGAAGAAGCAGAAACAAGTGATAGAAGATTGCTTATGCAAATATAAAATAACATGATTATCATATACATTAAACAGCATATCAAAATCATTGTTCTGAATTTGATTCGGACGTAATATTTGACAAATTTTTTTTTTCAAAAAGAAAAAGTATATTTTTTCTCTGCTTTTTGTTTAAAATGTTGCTTTTATATTAAACATAGCCACATTCAAGTATTGATAAAAAAAGGATGCATGAAGCTAGAATTTTTTTTTTTTTTAAATGGAAAGAGTTAAAGTATAGTTAAAGGTATGTTTCAAGTATTAAACATAAGTACCTAAATAGGAACATTAGTGCAAATATAATATATAAATAGTAAACTATAAGTATGATGTTATGTTCACTTAAAGCAAACTTACAAGTATGCATGCAGTATAACACTAGTACCCTGATAGTTTACTTCAACGTGTACTTTCATAAACAAAACAAAAATATTTGACTAGAAACTATCAGTATACCTATAAGTTCACTTGTAGTAGTTGCAGTACAAAAAAAAAAACTTAGTAGTAAACTTTGAATACACAACTAGTTATTAACTGTTACACTTAAATTATATTTAGAAGTATACTTTTATACACTAAAAAGTGGGCCTTTAGTCCCAAGTAGCATGAAACAGTACACTTACAAGTATACTTCTAGTACATTGATATAAGTATACTTACTACATAAAGTATACTTAAAATATACTTGCACTTTACTGGAGTACACTTAATAAAATGAACTTGAAGTATACTTATTTTTTGGTAAGGGTTACTCTAAACTAAATAATATTGCTTCTGTGTTTATATAACATATAGCATAAATTACCATGAGATTGTATTGATTTTCATGTCTTTTCAGCCCCAATATGTAAAACTTATGAACTTAAGAGCCTATCCGTTTACACAAGTACTACACACAAGAACCACTGAACAATTGTACATTACAAATGTATATATTTATATATATATATATATATATATATATATATATATTATATATTTTTTTTATTCATAGCAGAATACTAATAAAAAAAGAGCAACAAAAGTTTAGATATTACATTTCATTTTAAAATAAGTTTAAACAAATAACATATCTATTATAATTACCATCTTGTCTGAGGATCATTATTTCTCACTGCAGCATGAACATAAAAAATAAATAATTTCATCAGGATTCATTATAGGGATATTTTAAATAAAAATAAATCGCCATCATTGAATCCCTCAAACACGTACACATTTCTTTCTTCCGTCAAACACAAAAGCAGTTTGAAAGCAGTGCTTGAGTCACAAGGACTATTTTATGGTATTTTGTTCTCTTTTTTTGGAGTCTGACAGCCCTCGGTCACCATTCACTTTCATTCAACGACAAAAAGCCACATCAACGTTTTGAATTTCGCCTTCTGTGTTCCATGGATGAAAGAAAGTCATAGGGTTTGAAATGACATGGGGCGAATGAATGATGAAAGACTTTTCATTTTTGGCTGATCTGTTCCTTTAAATCGTCTGTGAAATTTCTAATTCACTCATTTTATTAAGTTACCTAGTACAACCTCATGTTTTCAATTAACATCTTAGTATTTCTGCTGATCAGCATTATGCAGAACGCTGCATATTCAAGGCATGTCTTCTTGCCTTAAAGTGAGAAAAGACTAACACATTGGCCCTTATTAGCTATCTAAAATTAATTTGTTTCAAGTCAAAGAAGAGGCACCGCTAGGGACAAACAGACAGACAATATAGGTGGAATATGCAGTGCAGATGAATAATAGAAATCCAGAGACTGACATAGAAGACGCACAAGAGGTAGAACAATGGCTACATGCTCCCTTGAAAACAAGAACAAAGATAATCGTAACACAGCGCTCCTTACTGATAACCCCGGATCAGGCAAAGCACTGAGAATCTGAAGATTCATTTCACAGGAAGCCAAAGACTCAGATTCGATTCACTTCAGTATTGAAAGCAACCTGAAATTTAGTTGGATTCTTCTAATAAAATGTTCTTCTGACAGCATGAATAAAGACTTTTGAAAGAAGCATGTTATGTATGTTCACCGAGGCTGCATTTATTTATTCAAAGAATACTGAAAACATTGAGAAATGTCACTATTATTCATTTAAAATAAGTGTTATAAAATATGTATTTTTTGATGAATAGAAAATTCAAAGAACAGTGTTTATTTGTAATAAACAATATTTTTGTAACATTACAGTCACTTTTGATCAATTGAATTGCTTGCTGAATAAAACTAATTTCTTAGAAAAAAATGTTTTAGAATGATTTTGATTGCAAAGTAATTACTTATTCAAAAGAATACCTACTCATAAAATGTGCATTTTTGTTTGTTTAACCCCGTAGCACATACCTCGGGTCTTTAGTGACCCGGGACGTCTGTAATGATTTTTGCAGTTCATTTACAAGTATAATCCAAGGTCATAGTCCATACTAGGCAGAGGGTCAAGCACATATAATCAGTCCAAATACACAACATACACTCCAAGGAGGGCAGACAGGAACAGGGAATCCAAGACAGCCAAAACTGCTCGAAATGCCAACAGAGAATGTAAACCAAAACCAACAAACAAACAAGACTTCATCAAGAATGCAGGACAAATTGCATTTAAATAGGGTAATAAACTAAGAAATCAAGAAACAGGAGAAATGGGTTAACTAATAATGAGCAGAGGATACTGGGAAATGAAATCCGATAATAACAGAGTTTATCGAAATGAGGCTGTCATCTGCTGGTACTTAAGGGTACCGCAGCTGACAGATGTTAC